>NC_045789.1:54736255-55104224 GCF_009873245.2 Balaenoptera musculus | reverse complement strand
TCTTGAAATGCACAAAGCCCCTGTTATGTGGATTGCTCTGCTTTTTACCCACATAGTGTCAATAGACTTCCACTCTTCTAGGAGTGAATCCTGTGCCTCCAAAAAGTTGCTCACTGGTAGTGCAAGCTGAAAAAATGCCTGCACAATAGTACTAAAGGTTTTTCTGGCAAACTTTTACCCTTCCTAGATGCTTCAGTCCACGACGTCTTAGAATGTTTTCTTCCCTTTTGACAGTCGTATCATTACGAGCTTCACTCTTAAATAGAGCAGAATAGGCAGAGAGATAAAAAGCTCACTCCTTGGAGAACCACAAACAAAATAGCATTCCAAGAGCATTATTTTCATAAAGAAATGTATTCACTCAGAAGATGAATAGAGTTGGTGTCTCTAAAGACTTTCCCAAACTTACACTTTCAGAAAATTAATAATACAAAGGAGAGTGCTTTAGGAAACGAGTGGTACAGTAACTACATTCTGTTTTATTAGAGAAAGATAGGCTTCCCTCACAGGGTAGCAAAGTGTTTCACAGCTATCAGCCCTCCAGACTGATTAGATATAGTTAAACCCATCATGGCCAGGCAGGGTCTGCTGATTCCTGGGCGGAATGTGGGACTCTGGGGGCAAACCGCCCTGTGTGTGGGGAAAGCATTATCCCGGGCAGTTGAATGACGCTGTCTGACTGCTGCCTGCTTCTGTGTCACTTTGCTATTCTGACAGTGCCATGAGGGACTCTGAGCTTTAATAATCTCCAGAGACAAATAATGCAAGAGCTAATCGTTAGCATCTCCCAGAATTCTTGTAGTTCTCATCTCCTCCAGATTCTCTGGCTGCTGTTTGTGTAACTGAAGAAAACATCAGAGCCAAAGGGAGGCAGTTTATCTTGTGAGCCTCCCTGTAGCAACTCAGCCTAGCTGGGTTGCATAACAAAAATCCAGGCAGAGGAAATAATTGATCATCAGGGGCCTGTGGGTGTGGTATCTCCTCTCAAAACAGATCTGAACTGAAAGAGAGAAATTAGTTTTAAGAGGAATTAAAAATCTTTAGGCTTTAAAGCAGTCTTGAAGAGGCATCTTCCCACCGGAAAAAGCAACCTTAGCAGAGAGACATACAGGAAGAGCTATATTTATTATTCAAAGCTAATAAATATTGGGGAGTGACATCACAGGCTAAATAGGTCTATCTTGCACTCATTGGATTTAAAACACCAAGTTGAAAGGGTACTGAGAGATTATTAGTCTAACATAACCAGTTAGATGTAGAGTATAAAATATGATACAAGCATCCTGACACCCTCTCAACATTGATTCTGTTATTATCATGTGGCCTATCACAATAAAGTTATACTCATAATACTATCCTCTAGAGAAAAAAAGTCACAAAACTGCTGGCCTAAAGGACACCTATTAATTACATACCAAACACTCTTTTAGAAAACTCTCTAGGTATATAAATATAAATACAGGGATCCAGGAATACTTCTGGTCTTTCAGTTTATCTGATAGCTCAGGAGGCACTAGTAGATAAATAAAAGCAGCAAGGAAAGAGTGGAAGTAGCATGTACTTAGCAATTAGCAGTTTCAACATCACCTCGAAAGTTGTTAAAAATGCTGAACCTTGGGCCCAGCCCCAGACCTACTGAATCAGAATTTGCATTTTCACCTGAGCATACAAATTCTCTGGCTATTATGCTAATAATCTTCCATTGCTTAGCCTTCTAACAAACTCCCTTTCATTTCTGTGGCTGCACAAAATATTTGGTGCACCAAAATATTTTAATACTTCAGGGAAACCCACTCAAAGAAAAAAAGAAATAAAGTATACAAGCGGAGAAAGCAGTTATTACTAGAATTTGAGCTTAAAAAAAAAAGGTAGGTTGAAAATACTGAAGTAATTTTTCCTGGGATGTCAATACGTATACTTTAGCATCACTTCTATGATTGTAAACACTACCAAGAAAGATACACACTGGATTTCTTATGGACTATGATGAAAGAAGAAGAACGTGTCTTTTTACCAGCTGACTTGAGACGAAGTCTCAACTGGGGTCTGATCTGTAGCAACATGAATGGACTTGGAGAGCATTATGTTAGTGAAATGTCAGACAGAGAAAGACAAATACTGTATCATATCACTTATATGTGGAATCTGAAAAACACAACAAACTAGTGAATATAACAAAAAAGAAGCAGACTCAGATACAGAGAACAGACTAGTGGTTACCAGCAGGGAGAGGGAAAGGGGGAGGGGAATTTTCAGGGTGGGGGAGTGGAAGGTACAAACTGTTGGGTGTAAGATAGGCTCAAGGATGTATTGTACAACACGGGGAATATAACCAATTTTTTGTAATAACTGTAAATGGAAAGTAACCTTTCAAAATTGTATATATATTTTTTAATTTAAAAAAAGAAGTTCTGGGGTCTGAAATATTATAGTAGGACATTAGAAACTCCCTTTATGCATTTTATGAGCTTACCCACAAGTTTTCTGCTTATTTTTTTTTTTAATACCTTATCTCAGGTTTCTTTTTATCTTTCACCTTTGCGCTCTGCACCTGGGCTAAGTTCCGGCGACATCATCCCTACTTGCCCCTTCTTGTTCAGAGGGGACATGATGTCCACCTGGGGTACAACTCCTTCACAGTTACAAGATTCCACTGATGGAGTTCCACTTCACCACAAACCACTTATCATCTAGGCCTCACGTAGCAAAATCTCCCTTCCTTTGGTGTTACTTCAAACCACCTTTCTTACTTGTACTTCCTTCCCCATTGTTTTATTAGGTCTGCTGATGGAGAAAGGGGATCCCCCATGATGAGGCTACATCAGTGTGATTCAGGTAATCATGCTGGGCTGATTAAATGCAGAGGAAGCTAAACAAAAGTGGGCTCAATATGGGCCTCTGAAAGCATATATGTTACTGAGGCCATAAAACTGCTAAATATATTATCTCCAGCGCCAATATACCTTACTCAGAAAAAAAAGATTGGAAACAGTAGGAAACCTCAAAGGCTATTTTCAACTAATTGTCATTAACACCTTTATGCATACGCAATCTTAAAATTATCAACTAAAAGCCCAAAGCTAAAGTACTGAAGAATTCTTATACTGCCCTTTATGGGAGTTGTTTTCTCACAAATTTCCAAAGAAAACAATAATATGAAAAAACTAATAATCTAGAAAAAAACGTAATTATATACCAAGTCCCACTAATCCATACAGTGGGCTATGTGGGTACAGTTAGATGGTCTCAGTTCTAAATAATATATATGAAACAAGTGAATATGGGAACAAGATGGAAAAAGACACAGAATAACAGGGATGTGATCTAGGAGATGAGAGTGTTTCTTGTGAAACCAGTTTACTGGTCCCAAAATCTACGGGCAAAATTCACAAGAAACTAGGAATTCATGGATTTTTGCCTATGTTTTTATTTCTAATTTTAATATGCGTTTGTCTGTATTACTGGGACTTGTTGTATTACAGAACATTCAAATAAAGATTTGAAATGAGCTATCTACAAAACAGAAACAGACTCACAGACATAGAGAACAGACATGTGGTTGCCAAAGGGTGGAGGGCAGGAAAGTGGGAAAGGGATGGAGTGGGAGTTTGGGGTTAGCAGATGCAAACTATTATATATAGAATGCATGGACACCAAGATCCTACTGTATAGCACAGGGAACTCTATTCAATATCCTGTGATAAATCATAATGGAAAAGAATATGAAAAAGAATGTATATATATATGTATAAATGAATCACTTTGCTATACAGCAGAAATTAACACAACATTGTAAATCAACTATACTTCAATTAAAAAAAAAAAGATTTGAAGTGATCAAATGCATCCCATGTCCTATTCTTCATGGGCTTTAGAAATTGCAGAAGAATGGCTGCAACTGCCAGTTAAACAATTTCATGATGAATTTGGCTGTGAGTACACAGGGATCTATATTTGGAGTTGTAACACTAAGTTTTAAGCACAAGATTAATTTAGAACACTGTCCTTTACAAGAGATTTGGAAACAGAACACAGGAAACTCTTAATCATACCAAATTAGCTATTTCTTTGGATTTTAGCTAATTTCAATAATTTATTCAACTCATTTGACAAAAAAAAAAAATCCTTAGATTTAAAAGAAGTCAAAGTCAAGTGAGAGTTCCTTGGCCTTCTGAAGTCTAATATTTTCCTCTACTTTAAACAAGCAGGACCACTTCCTGAGCTATAAAATAAATCCAACCCTAATATTAAATCTCCTTCTTGACCAAAACCTCCTGTTTTTTCTTGATATCTTGCTCACATATCCCCATTTTGACCCCTTCTTCTAGATTCCAGGACCTCTAGCTCCTTAGCTCTCTGTTTACCCCCAGTTAGGAGTTCTACTGGGTCCCCTGTGTATCCTGGAGGCCCTGTCAATCATTTACTCATCCCTGAATTCTTTCAGACAATCATCCTGGTGCCAATCCTCAACCATAAATAAGTCCAGCACCTCCTTGATTGATTGAAGCAGCGACCTCACCCATCAGTGCTTAGAACTTAGTGAGATATCAGTAATTGCTGGCTTATTTTTTCTTTACCTGTCTTATCTACTCATTTACTCCCATTCCAGACCTGAACAAAATAACTAAGAGACTACAATCCACGTTTGTCTCTTCTCAGCCACATCCTCAGAATTCTTAGAAATTACTGCATTTTCCTCACGTTGACTTCTCTCATGTCTGACAGAAGCTGTCCCTATTTTGTTCATTCTTTAAACTTTCTACATTCTTTTTCCCTTTCTTCTTCACATTTTATCCTCTTCCTTTCTGGAAAAAAAAAAAAAGCATCTATTTCACATGAATTCCTTTGACTTTCTCCACATTCTTCCTTCCTGTATATACTCCTCTGTCTTCAGGAACCTTCCATTTCCCTCATCGGCAAAACTAATTCCTCCACTTGTTTAAATCCCATTAATTACCTCAAGACTCTCTGAAACCTTTTTTTTTCCCATTATTCTCATTCTTATACCTTTAACTTTTCCTTTGCATTAGACTTTGCTCTCTCCTGCCCTAGAAGGATTATATAGTTATTCTCTGGCCACCTCCAAAGAGCACAAATTCATTTTGCATCTATATCTCACATTTGTTTCTCTCAGAAGAATCACATGCTTTTGCCTGTGTGTATGTACTTTTCATATATGCCATTGTCTCAAAGGAATTTGTGGGATTTTAAATTTAAGCTAAACATTTGAATTCCTTGAACTTAGATTTATTCAGCCGCAATTAAGGAAGTGATAGAACTCACCATAACTTGGACAAATCTCTGAAATCATTCAGGTTACTTACTAGCAAAGACTAACAATAGTGGCCAGCTGCTCTGAGTGGAAAGTGAAGCTACAAAGGCCTGGACCAAGAGGATACAGAGAAGTTCAGGGACTAGGGGTCAAGATGAGCTTGTGAGTGCTAGTTTCCCAATTTCTTAGTGCCTAATTTGTAAAAAATTAACTGAAAAGTAAGATTAAATAATATATATATATATATATGTATCTATATATATGACTCCTTTCATGAAATTTCCTCCTTATACTTTTGACCAGGGAAGTTCAAGGAAAATGGCAACCTAATATGTAATTATATTTAATACAAGAAATTCTATGTCTTTACACTGATTTCTGAAAATAAAAATATTTAGATAGCCATTGGCTCATTATCAACAATAGTGGACATGGAACCGATAAGATAAAATGTTCTATTTATTTTTCTATTTGCGTATTGTCTTTTAACCAAGCAAATTAATTAAATAAATGTTGATTGAAATAAAACTGGGTTTTTTCATTCCAAAACCAATTTTCATCAGCACATTAAGAAAATTTTTCTAGTTTGCTAATTAAAAGAAATACTAGAAAATCAAAAACAGAAATTTAAACATAAAATAATAAGCAATCTGTGAAAAGGCCTTTCTTTGTTTAGACTTTCTATTTCTGACCAATGATAACATATGTTAGGAAACTTCCATATTGTGTAATAACAGTTTACTCTGACACCTTACAAAACAACCAAATCTCTCCTATTTGCCTCCTGCAAAACATGAATAGAGAGCATATCCATCAGCCTTCTGTTGTTGGAGTGATATGGAAAGAACACTCACATAAACTTTTTTCCTCATATCATTTAGCACTATGCAAATCAGTGAACCTCTTTGTTTTTGCTATGAGGAGTAATTCTAATTTCAGGCATTTACCTCACGTAGTTATTGGCTATTCTGAAGGAGTCACATGGGTGTTCAGGTATTTATTCTTTGTTCCAAGGATGACCACAGAATTAGCTCTTACACAAACTTCAAATACAAAAATGTCATAAAAATGTGGTAGGGAGGAGCATTACCCAAGCAAAGCTTCTTCACCTGGGCAGCAGGAGTGCTTTCCTTCAGCAGCCAGTTGAATCCAGTTTGCAGTCTTTCCAACTCAAAGAACCAACCTCATTGTGCACCTCAGAGATGCCACAGGAGCCAAGAGCACCTCCTCATCACAGATGATTCTCATTTTGACAAAGCTCTATGACAATAACCTGGGAAGAAACAGAGAGCTCACTTTGGAGCCGTGTGGCTGACAAGGTCTTGGTGCTCCAGCCTGATGTCAGCCTCTGAAGTGGGACAGCAGAGTTCAAGACACTGGATCACCAGAGACCTCTGGACCCTACATAATATCAATCAGTGACAGCTCTCCCAGAGATCTCCATATCAATGCTCAGACCCATTCAGTGGCCAGCAAGCCCCAGTGCTGGACGCCCAATGCCAAACAACTAGTAAGACAGGAACACAACCCCATGCATTAGCAGAGAGGCTGCCTAAAATCATACTAAGTTCACAGACACCCTAAAACACACCACCGGATTGGGCTCTGCCCACCAGAAAGACAAGATCCAGCCCCACCCACCAAAACACAGGCATCAGTCCCCTCCACCAGGAAGCCTACACAACACACTGAACAAACCTCACCCACTGGGGGCAGACACCAAAAACATTGGGAACTATGAACCTTCTGCCTGCAAAAAGGAGACCCCAAACACAGTAAGTTAAATGAGAAGACAGAGAAATATGCAGCAGATGAAGGAGCAAGGTAAAAACCTACCAGACCAAACAAATTAAGAGGAAACAGGCAGTGTACCTGAAAAAGAATTCAGAGTAATGATAGTAAAGATGATCAAAAATCTTGGAGATAGAATGGAGAAAATACAAGAAACATTTAACAAGGACCTAGAAGAACTAAAGAGCAAACAAACAATGATGAACAACACCATAAATGAAATTTAAAATTCTCTAGAAGGAATCAGTAGCAGAATAACTGAGGCAGAAGAACGGATAAGTGACCTGGAAGATAAAATAGTGGAAATAGCTACTGCAGAGCAGAATAAAGAAAAAAGAATGAAAAGAATTGAGGACAGTCTTAGAGACCACTGGGACAACATTAAACACATCAACATTCGAATTATAGGGGTCTCAGAAGAAGAAGAGAAAAAGAAAGGGACTGAGAAAATATTTGAAGAGATTATAGTTGAAAACTTCCCTAATATGGGAAAGGAAATAGTTAATCAAGTCCAGGAAGCACACAGAGTCCCATACAGGATAAATCCAAGGAGAAACACACCAAGACACATACTAGTCAACTATCAAAATTTAAATACAAAAAAAAATATTAAAAGCAGGAAGGGAAAAACAACAAATAACATACACGGGAATCTCCATAAGGTTAACAGCTGATCTTTCATCAGAAACTCTGCAAGCAAGAAGGGAGTGATTACATATTTATAGCGATGAAAGGGAAAAACCTACAACCAAGATTACTTTACTCAGCAAGGATCTCATTCAGATTCGATGGAGAAATTAAAACCTTTACAGACAAACAAAAGTTAAGAGAATTCAACACCACCAAACCAACTTTACAAGAAATGGTAAAGGAAGTTCTCTAGGCAGGAAACACAAGAGAAGGAAAAGACCTACAAAAGCAAACCCAAAACAATTAAGAAAACGGTAATAGGAACATACATATAATTATCTTAAATGTAAATGGATTAAATGCATGAACCAAAAGACATAGACTGGCTGAATGGATACAAAAACAAGACCCATATATATGCTATCTACAAGAGACCCACTTCAGACCTAGGGACACATACAGACTGAAAATGAGGGGATGGAAAAAGATATTCCATGCATATGGAAATCAAAAGAAAGTTGGAGTAGCAATACTCATATCAGACAAAATAAACTTTAAAATAAAGACTATTACAAGAGAAAAAGAAAGACAGTACATAATGATCAAGGGATCAATCCAAGAAGGTATAACAATTGTAAATATTTATGCACCCAACATAGGAGCACCTCAATACATAAGGCAAATGCTAACAGCCATAAAAGGGGAAATCGACAGTAACACAATCATAGTAGGGGACTTTAATACACCACTTTCACCAGTGGACAGATCATCCAAAATGAACATAAATAAGGAAACACAAGCTTTAAATGACACATTAGAAAAGATGGACTTAATTGATATTTATAGGACATTCCATCCAAAAACAACAGAATATACTTTCTTCTCAAGTGCTCATGGAACATTCTCCAGGATAGATCATATCTTGGGTCACAAATCAAGCCTTGGTAAATTTAAGAAAATTGAAATCAAATCAAGTATCTTTTCTGACCACAACACTGTGAGACTAGATATCAATTACAGGGAAAAAAACTGTAAAAAAATACAAACACATGGAGGCTAAACAATACACTACTAAATAACAAAGAGATCACTGAAGAAATCAAAGAATAAATAAAAAAATACCTAGAAACAAATGACAATGAAAACACAATGACCCAAAATGTATGGGATGAGGCAAAAGCAGTTCTAAGAGGGAAGTTTATAGCAATACAATCCTGCCTCAAGAAACAAGAAACATCTCAAATAAACAACCTAACTTACACCTAAAGCAATGAGAGAGAGAACAAAAAAACCCCAAAGTCAGCAGAAGGAAAGAAATCATAAAGATCAGATCAGAAAAAAATGAAAAAGAAATGAATGAAACGATAACATAGATCAATATAACTAAAAGCTGGTTCTTTGAGAAGATAAACAAAATTGATAAACCATTAGCCAAACTCATCAAGAAAAAAGGGAGAAGATGCAAATCAATAGAATTAGAAATGAAAAAAGGAGAACTAACAACTGACACTGCAGAAATACAAAGGATCATGAGAGATTAATACAAGCAACTCTATGCCAATAAAATGGACAACCTGGAAGAAATGGACAAATTCTTGGAAAAGCACAACCTTCCGAGACTGAACCAGGAAGAAATAGAAAATATAAACAGACCAATCACAAGGACTGAAATTGAAACTGTGATTAAAAATCTCCAAACAAACAAAAGCCCAGAACCAGATGGTTTCACAGGCAAATTCTATCAAACATTTAGAGAAGAGCTAACAGCCATCCTTCTCAAACTCTTCTAAAAATAGCAGAAGGAGGAACACTCCCAAACGCATTCTATGAGGCAACCATCATCCTGACACCAAAACCAGACAAAGATGTCACAAAAAAAGAAAACTACAGGCCAATGTCACTGATGAACATAGATGCAAAAATCCTCAACAAAATACTAGCAAAGATAGCAAACAGAATCCAACAGCACATGAAAAGGATCATAGACCATGATCAAGAGGGTTTTATCCCAGGAATGCAAGGATTCTTCAATATATGCAAATCAATCAACATGATACACCATATTAACAAATTGAAGGATATGATAATCCCGATAGATGCAGAAAAAGCTTTCGACAAAATTCAACACCCATTTCGGATAAAATCTCTCAAGAAAGTAGTCATAGAGGGAACCTACCTCAACATAATAAAGGCCATTTATGACAAACGCACAGCCAACATTGTTCTCAATAGTGAAAAACTGAAACCATTTCCTCAGAGATTGGGAACAAGACAAGGTTGCCACTCTCACCACTATTATTCAACATAGTTTTGGAAGTTTTAGCCATGGCAATCAGAGAAGAAAAAGAAATAAAAGGAATCCAAATTGGAAAAGAAGAACTAAATCTGTCACTGTTTGCAGATGACATGATACTATACGTAGAGAATCCTAAATACGTTACCAGAAAACTACTAGAGCTAATCAGTGTATCTGGTAAAGTAGCAGGATACAAAATTAATGCACAGAAATCTCTTGCATTCCTACACACTAATGATGAAAAATCTGAAAAAGAAATTAAGGAAACACTCCATTTACCATTGCAACAAAAAGAATAAAATACCTAGGAATAAGCCTACCTAAGGAGACAAAAGACCTGTATGCAGAAAACTATAAGACACTGATGAAAGAAATTAGAGATGATACAAACAGATGGAGAGATATGCCATGTTTTTCAACTGGAAGAATCAATATTGTGAAAGTGACTATACTACCCAAAGCAATCTACAGATTCAATGCAATCCCTATCAAAATACCAATGGCATTTTTCACAGAACTAAAACAAAAAATTTCACAATTTGTATGGAAACACAAAAGACCCCACATAGCCAAAGTAATCTTGAGAAAGAACAACGGAGCTGGAGGAATCAGGCTCCCTGACTTCAGACTATATTACAGTGCTACAGTAATCAAGACAGTATGGTACTGGCACAAAAACAGACATATAGATCAATGGAACAGGATAGAAAGCCCAGAGATAAACCCACGCACATATGGTCACCTTATCTTTGATAAAGGAGGCAAGAATATACAATGGAGAAAAGACAGCCTCTTCAAGAAGTGGTGCTCGGAAAAATGGCAGCTACATGTAAAAGAATGAAGTTAGAATACTCCCTAACACCATTCACAAAAATAAACTCAAAATGGATTAAAGACCTAAATGTAAGACCTGACACTACAAAACTCTTATAGGAAAACATAGGCAGGACACTCTATGACATAAATCACAGCAAGATCCTTTTTGACTCACCTACTAGAAAAATGGAAATAAAAACAAAAATAAATAAATGGGACCTAATGAAACAAAAGCTTTCATACAGCAAAGGAAACCATAAACAAGGAGAAAAGACAACCCTCAGAATGGGAGAAAAGATTTGCAAATGAAGCAACTGACAGAGGATTTATCTCCAAAATATACAAGCAGCTCATGCAGCTCAATATCAATAAAACAAAAAACCCTATCCAAAAATGGGCAGAAGACCTAAATAGACATTTCTCCAAAGAAGATATACAGATTGCCAACAAATACATGAAAGGATGCTCAACATCACCAATCATTAGAGAAATGCAAATCAAAACTACAATGAGGTATCACCTCACACTGGTCAGAATGGCCATCATCAAGAAATCTACAAACAATAAATGCTGGAGAGGGTGTGGAGAAAAGGGAACCTTATTGCACTCTTGGTGGGAGTGTAAATTGATACAGCCACTATGGAGAACAGTATGGAGGTTCCTTAAAGAACTAAAAATAGAACTACCATACGACCCAACAATCCCACTACTGGGCATATACCCTGAGAAAACCATAATTCAAAAAGAGTCATGTACCACAATGGTCATCGGAGCTCTATTTACAATAGCCAGGATATGGAAGCAACCTAAGTGTCCATCAACAGATGAATGGATAAAGGAGATGTGGCACATATATACAATGGAATATTACTCAGCCATAAAAAGTAACAAAATTGAGTTTTTTGTAGTGAAGTGGATGGACTTAGAGTCTGTCATACAGAGTGAAGTAAGTCAGAAAGAGAAAAACAAATACCGTATGCTAACACATATATATGGAATCTAAAAAAAAAATGGTTATGAAGAACCTAGGGGCAGGACAGGAATAAAGATGCAGATGTAGAGAATGGACTTGAGGACACGGGCAGAGGGAAGGGTATGCTGGGATGAAGTGAGAGAGTGTCATGGACATATATACACTACCAAATGTAAAATAGATAGCTAGTGGGAAGCAGCTGCATAGCACAGGGAGATCAGCTTGGTGCTTTGTGACCACCTAGAGGGGTGGGATAGGGAGGGTGGGAGGGAGATGCAAGGGGGTGGAATATGGGGATATATGTATACATATAGCTGATTCACTTTGTTATACAGCAGAAATGAACACAACATTGTAAAGCAATTATACCCCAATGAAGATGTTAAAAAAATAAAAATGTGGTAGGGACCCATATTTCTTCTCACATTGTCTTTTCTCATCCATCTACCATCCTTCAGGAAACTGCTAAACACTCTACCTCCTCCGACCACCCATTTTGGCTATATAGATATTACTCTAAAATATTTTAAGCTCCAGGTAAACTTTGAGGCAAATTTGTAAATCTTTTATCTTTAAAAAGAAAAATTGTTACTTTTAAATGCATATGAGTATGAAGAGTGAAGCCAGATGAAATGATTTTTCATGCCCTAGGCACCAGAGCCCCAAGCACATGCATGAAATAAGGTACAGACTTTGACTCGACAGAATGAATATTCTTATTTTAAGAAAATATAGAAAGGCTTATTGTATTGTAAACATTCCTCATGTAAAAATAAAGTATTTTTCTTCATTTTAGTGGCCCTCTGAGCTGATGAGCTGCTTACAGCATCAGTACTTGCTGCACATATGTTAAAAAAGCTGCCAGATGATGGCTGTTCCAAGGATAACACAGGACACCCCAATGGTGGGTAGGAGAAGGGTATGGGAGAGAAAGGGACTGATGCAGAACTGACAGTCCTGATAGGAGCAGATGGTGGTGAATACTCACAGAGCTTTTTTAATACACACCATTCCTTATTCCAAGCTATTGTATAGGGACTTCCTATATGCTAGAGCTTTCAAAGCTAATTGCCTTTGTATCTGCTGCCATAACTGTGTTTGTCCAAGGGGAAGCTGGGGGTGAGGGGACAGAAGAGCATATAGTGTGGACTTTCTGGCACTCTACTCCTTACTCAACTGTCTATTAATTATGTAATTTCACAGTTCAGAGATTTCAGATGGTGCAGCCAGGAATAGATCAGGTGCCCTTTGGGGTTAGAAAGTAGAAAAGAGAGAGAAGAAAGAGGGGACGGCAAGGGTTGAAAAGTCTATGTTTAACTTCATGAGAAGCCATGAAATCAAGCTCAGTGTTGAAAAAAATTATCCGTATAAAAAAGCATCAGAGTATATTCAGAGAACAGTTAGGAGAGATTGGGGGTTTCTGCTGAACCTGTGTAAGAACTCCTGAAGACATGTGCTTCCTGGCTGTCTTCTGTAGGAGAGATTTTGTTTCCATGTGTCATTTTCAAAGTACTTGCTGTTCATCGTTTTTACTTGCTGAGCACCCACTGTGTGCTATTGAGAGCTATTAAGGGTGGACAAGACAGTGTATTAATCAGGGCTCTCCAGAGAAACAGAACCAATAATACATGTAGGTAGGTAGGTAGGTAGGTAGGTAGATAGATAGATAGATAGATAGATAGATAGATAGATAGGTAAATAGATAGATAAAGATTTATTTTAAGGAATTAGATCATGTGATTTGGGAGGCAGGGAAGTCCAAAATCTGCAGAATAGGCCAACAGGCTGCAGACCCTGAGAATAATTGATGTTGCAGGTGCAGTCTGAAGGTGGGCTGCAGGCAGAATTCCCTCTTCCATGGGGGACTTCAGTCTTTTTTCTCTTAAAGCTTTCAACTGACTGAATGAGGCCCACTCACACAATAGAGGGTAATCTGCTTTCCTCAGTCTACTGATTTAAATGTTAATCTCTCAGAAAAAATACCTTTACAATAACATCTAAATTGGTGTTTGACTAAATATATGGGTACGGTGGCCTAACCCAGTAGACACATAAATTTGATTATCACACACAATCACCCTACTCCTTTAACTTTTTAAAAATGAAATTAACCTCCATAGAAATTTTTCTCCAAGGACACATCTCATATCCATTTACATGAAAATACCTGTCTTCTGTGACGATCTGTTCAAGAAAACTAAACTTTATGAACTCTGTTTCCCAGGGATATTCTTTAAATATTGTTTTATTTAAAAAAAATTAAAATTCTGAAATATCAAAAAACTTCACCCATTTTTTCTCTTAGCATTCAAAATTATCTTTCCCAATAAACTTCTCAGTTATAGGGAACTGGCTTAAGTGAAAGCAAGTGGTTTTGTTCTTTCATAACATTGGGGACTTTCAAAGACCTTGTTAGCCTGAGATTTAATATTTTAGTCTTGGTTACTTAAAAAGTCAATATGATTGGTATAGTGTATGTGAAAGAGTTAGAAGAAAGAGAGCATGAGGCAGGTGAATTTCTTGATTATTTCAGTCCATGAAGCCAAAATTGCCATTGGGTATAATACATGGAGATTTTCTATCTATGGAGCTTCTGAGTAAGAAAGAAATATGACTAAACAAGTGTGAAGAATAAACATAAAATTACAGTTTATGGTAGGTGGTGCTTTATGTTTTACAAAATGTGTCATCTAGTTATGATTTGTTCATTTGACCTTACCAAATTTTCCTAAGCCATGCAGGGTAGCTACTGTTAGACCCAAGCTTCAGAATTGGCAGATGAGGTTTCACAGGGATTATGAAACTTGCTTTTGGCTACCTAGCTGGTAAGTGGAAAAACAGAATTTAAACTATGTCCATCTCATTCTCAGTCTAAGGAACTTAAGGGCTGGGCAGCTGTATACCAAGCTTCAGATATGTGCCTCGATGTTGTCATTTCTCAAACAGGAATAAAATAACACTGCTCAGAATTGTTTTGACGATTACATAAGATAGTGCAGGAGGAGTGGGGAGCAGTTGGCATATGGATAATACTGAATCCTCGACAGCCTTTAGAATTATTAATCAGCAGCTGCCACACAATGGCTCAGTGCACAGTGGAGGGAGAGGCGAGTGAGTCCTAAGCCCCAGCACCCAGAAAAGAGACTGCTTCTTCTGCCCTGCAGTGCTGCTCAAGGCAGAGTTTCCCCAACCGTGTAGACTACAACGTTGTCAATGAGAAAGGTAGTCTCCTTGGAGTTGAGCAATATCTCTTGCTTATCATGGCACTACAGAAGCAGCTGTCACTTTATTGTTGGTGACTAAAATGTTAGCCAAGGTGAAAATGGCAGCCCTGAAAAAAAAGGAACTGGTAAAGAGGTGGCCAGTTGGAGCAGCACCCACCATAACCCAGCCCTTTAGGTATCTTATGTCAAATAGCAAGGAGAGCTGTATGAAGTCAAACTTCGTACCACTCCCTACCCAGCCACACCCTAGTGATATAATGTCTTCCATATAGTTCATTTCTATCTCTCTTATTTGAATTTTAGGGATGGAAATTTATAAGGAAAATTAAAATTTTAACTACTTAAAACTGCTGGTTGATTAAGTAGACAAATAATTTTGAATATCATTTTCTGACAAATCATCTCATGATCTTTTAATCATATATTGATATTTTTTAAAAAGGAGGGTAAATACTATGTCTCCACTTGGCATATAGAGAAACTGAGACATATAAAACTTAATTATAGATTGTACTTAGATTTATAAATCAGTGAAAAAGCCAGAATGGAACTCAAGTGATGTTTTTATTCATATTATTTGTCTATTCAGAGAACCAAATGGCATCACTTACATTTCAGAGAGAACAATAAATCAACCTAAATTTCTTTCACAAACCTTGGATAGTATAAATTCACTATTCCAAAATGAAAAAGAAAGTACCTTAGATTAAAATATCAATATAACTTGTCTTCAGAGGAATCAAATAAAGTATTAAATCTAAAAGAAGTTTGTTTATACTGAAAGGCTCAGTGAAAAATATCAAAGTCAGTTTGTCTTAGCAATAACCCTATGAAAATCAAGTTGGAAACATAAATGCTTATGGGTGACAACGTTTATTATTACGGTGTTAAACAAATAATGATGACAACTAGACAATACATTTAGAGCATGTAACAGAATGATTCAGCATACTAATTTTTTCTACTACTCTTTAAAAACATATTTTTAATAGTGAAACATATGGAAGACAGACTCATGATAAAGATAGCAGTCTTGATTTAGAATTTACCTTTTCACTAAGGGGCTAACAATTCTTGTTATGCTTTCATCTTTTCCATGCAAGATCTCAAGTGATCCAGCTTTGAGAGCAGTTAATGCAAAGACAAGATAATCATTTCTGGTGTATGGCTTATATTGGGTCTCCCAGAAGCTTGACTGTGAGATTAGGATTTATGTGCAAGTAGTTCATTGGGGTGATAATCCCAGGAGAGTGGGGAAGGGGAAGTGAGGCAAGGAAGGGAAGGAAGCTGGTATAGGCTTTTTCATGCACAGGTTAACAATGTGGACAACTAGGATTCAATCTGTTTCAGTACTTTTGGTAGAGGGTGAGAAATATGCCCTACAGTTTTACAATTGGAGTAGAGGGAGAACTGGGGCATTTATTCACCAGTTCCCATTTGTCGTTTGCCGGCTGCTGCTGGGTAGGGTCCATTGATGGTTAACTCCCTAGCATTTCTGGCCTGCTCTGCCTCAGGCCACTGCAGTCAGAAAGAGCCTTTAGGTACTTGCATTAAGGCAGTGAGTGACAATGGGATATAGTTTGGAAACCCAGAGCAACTGTTACCTGTTCTTAGCCCCAGATGTAGACTGGCTTCATAATTATAGCATGGTCATCAATCTCTAACACTTCATCTCCTAGATTCTTTGGTGCAGTCCCTCTAATATTTACCTAGTGGTAGCCTAGGGCAGGGATTCTGCTAGCACCTCATGCCATGGTCAGTTGTGAGATGTGCAGCACTAATGTATTACCAATAAGAATTCAGATACCAAAATTTGAAAATAATTAAATTTTTTAATGAATTTAAATAAATCCCAGGTTATCCTCTTTAATGCATCCGTCTGACTCCCTGGACTGATATGTTTCTTAGGTGAAAGAGTGAAGGATAGAGTGAAAATGTGTGCTCTGAAATGCTTATAACCAAGAGTCCACCTCATCTACCCCAGAACCTATAGTGTCTCTCTCATATGGACAAACTTCATTTGTATTTTATGGGTTAAAAGTGCTGGGAGTCTGGTAAAGATAGTGATTCATCTCATGTATATTCCTTCTGAGTGAGGGACTTGCAAAGGGCATGCCAAGCACAAATCCTCAAAGAGTTGGAGGCATATTCTCTCTTTTCGTAGTAAAGTTTAACTTTTATGAGAAATTTAGTTAGACGTCCGATCAAGTGCTTTCCAAAGGGCGTGCAATTATCCAGATTGCAAATAGCATTCAGAATTGGAAAAGATTGGCATGTTATCACATGCAGGTTTTATGGGTCATGGTGAAGTAAAGTGCATTATAATTTTAGCCACCCTGAAGAACAAAGGAAAGAGAATGTATACATTTAGAATATTTAATAAAATAGTCTCAAAGCGGAATTCGCTACAGTATTTAGGATGTCCAAGAGATGTTATAAGAGCAAGTATGTATTTCAGTGCATTTTGTAAAATGGTTTCAGGGTGGAATGTGTCCAAGAGACCATCACTGGAAAAGATATTAATTATTAATTCAACAGTTTGAACATTGAGTACTATGCTAATCAAAAGAACTTGCCCTTACAGAACTGAGTTCATACACAGAGTCAGAATATGCATAACAAAATTTAAATATAAGAAAAGGCATTAGATAACTGTATATAATTATTCTGAAAAGACAAGTTGGGACATTAAGAGCTGGAAGTTCATAGAAGGGCCTCACCATTAGTGATGACCTGGTTGAGAAGATGGAGATTGAACTGGATCTGAAAGACTGGTAAAGTTTGGTTAGGATTAAACCACCCTTAGGTTAAGGACAGAGAAAGAAACAATGAATAGAGAGACCTTACAAAAGTACAAAGGAGAAAAGTACCTCAGATAATGATTACTGATATAGTAGCTATTCAGTGAATAATTCAATATTCAATAGCTCATTATTCAATAACTCAACATCTCAATATTATTTTTAAGCATTTATAACAACCATCAAAAGGATGGAGTCCTGGGTTTGAGATTCATTTCAGTTCTGCATTTCTGTTAATATTTATATATTTATATCAATTTTTCCCAAGCATCAGGCAGTAGGTCACCAAATAAAGGATTTAATGCTACAATATTTTGAAGATTGTTTCTTAGAGACCATTAGGGGAAAAAAATGTTGTTAAAGACAGCTATGAATAATCCCTTTCTATAACATTAAAAGCTTAGTTTTCAAGTCAATCCAGATTTGGGTTCTCCTGAATAGTGAAGAAATGACCTAGACAACAATAAGAATCTTGTTTCTTTATTATCAATTGTGCCCATTCGATGAAAAGTAGTAGAGAAAAAACAATGTTATGGTTATGGGTATTATGAGACCACCCAGACAAGATAATTTGGGAAAAATTATCCCAAAAGGAATAATTTCAAAAGGTCATTTATTCATAACTTTTCAGAAATGCCACACTGAGGTCCCTGCAATCTTTCTTGATAGCCTGAGTTCCTGAGACCACAAATATAGCTAAAATTTAATGGGTTTTTAAAATTATATGTGAAACATATTTTTATAAGATTTGTGTATATTCCCATTTATTCCCTTCAATAACCCTATGAGGTAGAAAATATTATTATCCCCATTTTACAAATGAGAAAAACAAAACTATATAAAGGTTAAGAAATTTGTCCAAGTTTTCAAAAATAGTAAGATTTGAACCCAAATACTTAAGGAATATGCCTGCATTTAATAGTAACAGAATAACTGTTTTAATATCCTTGGCTACTTATTATATCAGTGTCATTTCTGGATCTGTTTCTTTTGACTAAT
This sequence comes from Balaenoptera musculus, assembly GCF_009873245.2. NCBI lineage: Eukaryota > Metazoa > Chordata > Mammalia > Artiodactyla > Balaenopteridae > Balaenoptera > Balaenoptera musculus. The sequence continues at coordinate 55,085,422 of NC_045789.1, read as the reverse complement.
TTCCTCCTTATTATGAATCATATTTTTCTGCTTCTTTGCATGACTGATAATCTTTTATTGGATATCACACATTATGAATTTTTCCTTGATAAAAATTTTTGTATTACTTTAATATTTGAGCTTCATTCTACGATTCACTTCAGTGCTTTTTGAGGCTTACTTTTAAGGTTTTTTGGATAGGTTCAGAGTAGTCTTTAATTTAGAGTTAATTTTGCCCTACTGCTGATGCAATGCCCTAATGAATATTCTGCCCCAGCCCATGTGTTATGAAAGAATTTTCTACTTTGGCTGGTGAGAACATAAAATAACTCTGCTTCGTGTGAGGACTGGCAATTATTCTGTTTGTTCATCTTTCTGGTGGTTCTTTCCCCTGCCTCACGTAGTTTCCTCACATGCATTCATCAATCAGTACTCATTTGAGAGGAACGCTCTACATATCTTCAGAACTCACTCTCTGTGTAGCTTTTTCCTCCCACTATTCTGCCTTGAAATTTCTAGCTACTTTGGCCTTCCTGAATTCTTAGCTCTATCTACTCAACTCAGGAAGATTGCTGGACTCTGAGTTTCACTTTCCTCTGCTGCCACCTGGAAACTCTTCAAAAATGAAAGGAGAGCAATTTTAGAGCTCACTTTTTGTATCCCTTTTCTCAGGGATCATTGTTCTCTGTTGCTTATTATCCAAAATCCACAGACCATTTTTTCTTCCTTTTTTAATTTTTTTTTTTTTTTAGTTGTTTGATGTGAGACAGTAAATCCAGCCACTATACTCCATCTTAACCAGAAGTGGAAAGGATTTGCTAGAGGAACTCATTTCCAGAGATCTAATCCTAGACATCGCTTTACTAGTGATAAACATCTAAGTCATCTGTGAGATGAAATGTGAAAAAAGTAGGTGGTAGGGTTCATAACTGTTGCCATCCTTCATAGAAGTCAGGTTATGAGCAGGAAACAGATGGTACACTCAAATTAGATCACTTTAGGGGATGTTAATAAGGGGAGAATTTAGCAAGGTATGAACACTGTTCAGGAAAAGCAGCAAGAAATGGTGCAGTATCCCAAAATTTGTGACAGAAGGGGCTGTTTTCACGCTAGGCCTGAGAGTTGAAGAAGAATTTACTTACAGAACACAGAGAAAGAATTATTCTTGATAGAAGCTGTAGACATCAATAGAAAAACACAGTCAACTTAAACTCACCTAGCAAAAAAGGATTAGGTCAATATAAAACCTGACCTCACAATAATCTTACCTACAAGATCTCCTGCCACAGCCTCCTATGGATTTCAATTGGAAGTTGGAGGCCAAAGGAGTCATGTGATCTGTTCTGTGGGTCAGTGTCCAGAATGATTAGTGCAGAATGGAGAAGTGTAGAGGTTTGATCTGGATAGACAAATGGGAGAGTTCCAAGACACTTCACCAAAGTAAACTGGAAAATATGATGTGTATACTATTACCAATTCTAAGAGCCAATGAAGGGAATAAAGTAATCATGTCACATCAAATATAACCACAGTTAAAAATGGTAGCCATGTTGGGGCATCTACATGGGTGATATCTTTACAAAGTATTCATAATAGTCAGGTAATTATACACACAGGAAATCTGAATAAGCATCAGTAAGCATCACAACCTATTTTACCACTTAATCATTGTTTTAACAGAGGTTTAGTAAGTAGCTGTTAACCAATCATTCATCAAGTATTTTTAAGCACTCAGCATTATACCAAGAAATAGAAGTAAATAAAGAAGCAAAATATATGGTTGTGGTGGTCAAGGAAACCACAACTTGGGAAAATAAAATACACATACAACGAAATAATCAAACACACACACAAATATACACAGTATGATTTGTTTCCTAATGATAAATGATATAAAGATTCAGAATTATAGCATAGAAAATCATCATAGAATGAAATATATGTAGGTCATTAATTTGAGATTTAGAGGAATTTGTAAATTTACATACTGCTTTCTTATAAAATTTTAATGATGTAGAATTTTTTACTGACATTGCTGTTTGTTGTTGGAACCCTGTTATTGAGGACCTTCAATTTCCTGATATTTATTCCACTCAGCAAAAATGTCCTATTACTTGGCAATTAAAAGAAATTATTAACAATGAACACTAACCAGTGGTGTCCACTCAAACATCTGCTAGAATCTAAACTATAGAACAAAGAGAAAATTGTCAAAGGACATTGGTGCATTTATCTGTTTCATCATGTCTCTGATATTTAAAAAAACTGAAAATATAAATTAGGAAATTAAAGTCAAAGTGTCCTTACTTTTAGAAGTGATTCAGGGGCTAAATATCTTAAAATGAATTAAAAATAATGTTTCAAACTTGCCTTTTCATTAAAGAGTCCCAAAAGGCAAAATTGGTAAAGCACGTAACAATTCCCCTATTAAACAGCTCTTCTGATTTACTTGGCAGATTAGAAACCTGCTCTCCACATAGGTTTGTCAGAACCATTAGTCATCAAATAGATGTGATCATGTAATTTGTATAATCAATTGAGAGGCACATAGTTAGCTTTCACCCAGCGGAACTGCCTTCTGACTTTCCTCTCTTCTTTTGTCTGGATTCCAGAGTTTAGTTCATATATATCACCTCTAGTCTAGATCTTTTATTAATAATTTAAGTGGTTCTCTAAGGCACTTCACAAATTCTTTGACTGAATCTACCCAGAGCTATTAAACTGTCATTCTACTTTCTCTTTATTTACACAGAGTTGATGTGAAGCTATTGGAATTCTTTTCAATCAAGTGTAATATAAACATCAAGCACTTGCTACAAAATAAAGGACTATTTCAGAAATGTTCATCTAGTACCAATTTAGAAATTCCAGCCTAATCCATTACATTGTGAAATCTGGATGAAGAGATAGGATCATTAAAATCCCACATTTTCCAGGCACCTCAGAGATGCAATGAAACTAAGGATTCAGTTTTAAATAGCTTACTGCTTGACTTTCACAGATATTTGACTTAAGAAGGGGTTCAGGAATTTGTGAAATCTGCATTTCTGTTCTGTAGAATTAGAAAAACCATGAGCATTCTCCATTGAACCAAATAATTTTGCTTCTCAACTGCACGTAATGTGAGCAGCTTGCTCATAAGGAATGCCATTAAAGAATCAAGGAAAAAAGAAAGAAAAACCTATTCCTTATGCTAAATTGATTTCTGTTGTTTTCTATTGTTTTCCTCTAGTAAATACAGAATGGATAGAACCTCTCCTTATAAATATCATCACATGGAAATTTTTGTTTTTGGTGAAGAGAAAAGCTTTATTAACATAATACCAAAGGCAGAAAACATAAAGGGTAAAAGATTGATTAATTTAACTACATTAACATTTAAAATATTTAAAATCTCTTCATAGGGTTAAAAAAACACCTTAACTGAAGTTGAAGGTTACATAACAAACTGGGAGAAATATTTTCAATATAGATGTCAATCGATATATAAAATGTCTGTACCAATAAATACGAAAAAATAGAAAGGAGCAAAGAAAATTAATATGCAACTGACAAAAAAAAAAAAAAACATTCAATGGTCAATAAGTGACATTCAACCCCAGAAATAATGAAAGAGATGCACTGGAGAGCCAGGACCAGGACTGAGATGCAGCAGGTGTTGCTAATAAAGCCATACTCTGTTCAAGCAGCCCGACACCTCCAGACTGGCTAATAAAGAGCAGCTACCCACCCCATGTACCCCACTCCACCAGCTTCCCTGGCACCTAATAACAACATAAACTGAGTAACAAAGGAGGAATAAGGGAAAAATGCTATCATAATTCTTTAAAATTTTACCTAATATTTACTATAACCACACATAACTAAGATTTCTTAACTAAAAAATTGCTAAAAATCAGATCAGTAAATCTTAACAATTTTTAATGGAATTAGATATAAACATTTTCTAGAGGAAGTACTTTCTTTACAAGATACAAATAGTTCATTGGATCTGACTCAAGTGGATCAAAGTTTTTGCTCTAAATATTTTAATTTTTCCTGTTTATCTTTTAAAATTTGTTAAAGAGGACTTTTGAGATAACAATCCAATTTTTCCCTTCTACTCATACTTTTGTCCATATAAACATGTGTTAGAAAGTGGTAGAAAAGATTTAAGATTAGAGGGTAATAAACATACTTAATCTGTTTTCAATTACTACAACCCACTTAAAAGGGTAATTATTGACAGTTAGACCACATGAATTTTTTAAAAAGAATTCACTTCATTTCATTTTACATAAAGCTTCAAGTTTCACCAGAAACTGAAAGCCATGCGTTCCGAAAGATTAAAAGCCAGTGGTTAAGTGTTTCTATGTCACTATAAATGATCTCTTTAAGGGGGAAAAACATGATAAAGAAAGACAAAAAAATACTACCAGGCAATGAGCTTGAATAATAGGCCTTTAGAAAAGGGAAAATTAGATCCTATTTAAAACTATAAATTGAGATGCTGCATTATTCACTTTCTATGCAACCACGTATATATTTGAACTGCTATTTGTTAGTGGGTGGTTCCATAGTGAGACTGCATATTGTGCAAAGATATTTAAGCAATTTTTCAGTGATATTAAGTATTATTTAATGTGCTGCAGAATACTATAACTTGCACATGGTAACACTCTCATAAATTGGATTTAGAATAATATTCCGTGTACTAATGGGGCAATTACTTTCTAAGAAAAGGAGAATACTTTGAAAAACTCCATTGGTCTTAAAACCATACTGACTCTCAGCCTCCACAGAAAATTTCATCTCCACTGCTTTTAAAGTTATGTGTATCATCTTGAAGCAACAGTAAGCAAACAGAAAAGAAAAGCAACAAATGTGAAACAAAGTTTGAAATCTATACTATATAAAAAAAGAGATCTCATTTGTCAAAATCTGGAGGTGTGGAATTTTCAGCTATTTCCCAATGCTGAGACCAGCAAGCAGTAAATCTAATCACATTATATCTCTTTCCTTTGAAAAGATAGTCCAACCTCTGACTTCCATGGTTCCTTTATTCCCCCACACTAATGTGCTTAAAATCTCTCTCACCTAATCAGTGTTTAAGAGATTTATCTTCTATCAGTGATTATTTTCACAGTGATATCTTCGCCAGTGAGTTGCTAACAAAAAGTGGAGAAAGGTGTGCTCAGAAGGTGTAAAATACCACAGCACAGCATGCCATTGAAAGAACAGGCACTCAGAGACTTTATGCAGCTACTCTACTCATGCTGCACTTTTTCTCCCACCTAATTCACTTTTGTCAGAAAAGTTAGCTGGACTAGAAGGGCAATGTTTATTTTACTTTTTCTTTTCATTTTAAGCAAGATGCAATTACAGGCTATTTAGTAACATTGTTACTCTTTTAGGCCCTTCCTAAAAAAATTCCCCAAAGTATATATACTAAAATATCTACACATGACTAGAATAGAATATCCATGATCTACCTACTATCTACCTATCTATCTATCTATCTATCTATCTATCTATCTATCTATCTATCTATCTATCATCTATCTATCCATCTATCTATTGAGAAACATGAGTGGAGGTTCAGAGAGCATAGCTACTGAGGAAAGCATGGGATCTGAGTGAAATCAGTTTAATAAGCGCTGAATACAGGTAATGGATGATCTTCCTACTCTGCATGTGTTGTAAGTTGTTCAGGTAAAACTCTAACTCCTTAGACACTGAAACTCTTGGAAACAAGAATTCAGTGTGATAATGTTCTAAATCAGCATTCCCCAGCCTTTTTGGCACCAGGGACCGGTTTCGTGGAAGACAATTTTTCCATAGACTGGGGGCGGGGGGAATGGTTCAGGCAGTAATAAGAGCGATGGGGAGAGGCTGATGAAGCTTCACTTGCTCGCCCACCACTCACCTCCTGCTGTGCAGCCTGGCTCCTAACAGGCCGCGGCTGGGGGGTTGGGGACACCTGTTCTAAATGTCATACTTTGCTGAGCCATTTAAATGCATAAAGCTAATGATCTCATTCTTTGATGCTAACAAGAAAATTATATTTGACCTAATTATAACTAAGGTAGAATTTAAGATAAACTTTCAAGTTATGAGGAACAGTCAGATTAGTGAATCTGTTTTTGTTTCGATGACCACCACCAAGGATGCCATGTTTTGAAGGAAAGTACCGGGAGCCAAAGCCCATCTAAATCAGCCTACAATTTGGCCTATCTCATTCAACAGGTTTTACTGCTCCCGATTCACATTACAAATTGAATGAGATAAATGTTGTTGGAGTGAACTTCCTTCTCCTGACTCTATGTCTTGCCTTGGAGGAACATCAGTTAGTGTAACTCTCTTGTCATTTTTCCACCCCATAATTCAGTCCTTCTAAAGGAAGAAGTACATTTTCACTTGGGTAAGTTTGGAAATGGACTCTGGGAGTGTCAAGCTGAACCTGTCTCCTCTTTTTATCTCTTGAGTATCTGCCTGCCCATAGACAACATTTTCTCTGGTGTGCTCCGAGCTACAGGAAATGTTCAGTGGACGAGGCTTTGCTCTTCCCTGGGAGGTCTGGGAGCTGTCAGGCTCTGCCTTGGATTAGTCTATTAATGTAGTTTAGCACTAGGAAGCACATTTTGGTCATACGCGTAAACCAGTTCTTCAACATTTCTAAAGCAAAAAACTGACGTCCCTCCTTGCTCCCCACCTATCTGTCTTTACTTCATTTATCAGTTTGTTAAGAACTTATGTAAAAAATAAAGGAATATTTTTGTATTGACCTTCTCAAGCTCCAATAAATATGCTACCATAAAACTAATTTAAACAGTGAAATAAATACAGCCCAAGAAAGAAGAAACATTGAGCTCTTAAAATCCTATTCAAGGTGACATTTAAATAAGACACTTACATTTTTAGAAGAAATCATGGAAAATTTTAAAAAGTAAGAACTATTTACAAAGTGGAGTAATAATTCAAGCTGGAATGATCTAAAAGGTGATGATGTCTGTAATTCTGCTTGTATGCTCACTATAAAAACTTTTAGAATTTTTTACCCTAAAAGAAATTTCACCCTTCTCATAAGGGTGCCTTCATATTAGGGATGTGTTTAGATATTAAATGGACATGCAAGCAGTGAGAGCAGATGACAGAAATTCTAACTTCTAATGTCAAGTTCTCATGGGCTACCACTAACCCAATTTCCAGGATTAGATTCAAGTTGGATCTAGACATACAGTAAATCAGATCTGAAACCAAAATTTCAGGCCTGTTAATTTAGTTTTTTTCTGCTCAATTTTAACAAGATGTGTCTCCAAAATAAAGGGGCGTGTGGATGAATTGCTGATTTGCCCACATAGCAGAGCAAATTCAACAGTTATCTAATAGACATGACCCTATATTTTAACAATATTGACAAAATTGAAATGAAAGAATGTGAAAAGAGGTATTAGTTGAGAAAATATGCCTTAAAATTTTCTTGCAATTCATAAATACATTGCTTAACATTTTCAAAATATTCAAAGCACCCTGATCTCTCAAGGAAAGTTTTGACACAAAACTTACTATGAACAATCATAGTAAGACTAATAATGGCAATAATGGGACAACAGTTTGAGTACCCAAGAAAGACAAAATTACCAGATAAATTTTGTATTTTGATAAGATTATAGTCTGTTTGTTTTCTATATAATTAGATAAAAATCTGGCTTAGGGTCTAGACTCAGCAATACATACCTGTTAAATAACCAAATACATTGAGAAAGATCTCATATGAATTATTTTATGTTGGACGTATATGTCATGTAAATGATTAAAAATATTAATAACATATTAAATATTTATAAAATATTAATCTGAAATAAACAGCCTATATAGTGATTGGTGATTCTGGGTTTCTGTAGGAAAATTATATACACGTTTGTTCAATATATATAAAATGAGGAATTTTACTGAATACAGAGGAAGAACTGAATAATCTTGATGAGAAGGGAAAAGTTGACAGGATATTACATATACACTAAATCACAAAAGATAAATTAATTTATCCTAGTTGAGCAATTTAGGTGGTAAAGTGTCCTTGAATGGTGGTGAAAAATGAGAGATGAGTCATCCCAGATATAATATCACGGTCAAGAGATATGGGGATATATGTATATGTATAGCTGATCCACTTTGTTATAAAGCAGAAACTAACACACCACTGTAAAGCAATTATACTCCAATAAAGATGTTAAAAAACAAATAATATCACGGTCAAAGAAATGGATACATGACATTTCAGTGACTCTTAGGAAAGTGGAAAATAGATTTGAAAAGTAAGGGGACAGGGAGGTCATGACATGAGACTGTACAAATAGGTTTGGATTTTGGCCTGGAAGAAATGGAAGTTCATCAGAGTTTTCTCATAACAGCAGTGACAGGACCAAATCTATAACCTAGGTCCATAACAATAACAGTATAATGGGAATTACGAGAAACAGTATAATCTTGATTGCATGATGTAAAGGTCTGTATATATGCCTAAATTTAGTAAATAAAGAGATAGAGTCAGGGAGGTAAAAAGCTCTTATAATCATCCATGCAAGAGATAATAAAAGCCTAGTGATAGCGGAAGTGGTGAAGAAGGGAAAATGTTAAAGAGATATTTTAAGGAAGAATCAACACAAGATTGATTGGATTATTACATAGAGGGAAAAAAAATCAAAGTGACATAGGATTATAAATTACCTAATAGAAGATACAAATAATAGGGCCCATAATCTCCATGGAGTTAAATACACCAGTGGTTTTAAACAGACTTTGAAAGATGTATTCAATATTTTCAGGTGACTTTCTTAATGCTTATATTCCATCATCCATGACCATTTTTAACAGATTTACATGTTCTGACTTTTCCAAAATCTGTATCATTACACAGAAAAAAGAGTTCATATTTCCTAAAGAAAATGAAATAAACATTTGCACTTATAATCTTTGACAATCCATGAAAATAATAATTATAACTACTATAATAGCTATTACTTACATGACATTTATGTGTAAAGCATGTTCTACTACAAGCTTTCTATATATTAAGATGCTTACTCCTCAAAATAACCCTATAAGCCCCATTTACAGACAGATGAAGAAACTGAGGCATAGAATATGGTTAAGTAACTAATAACTTGCCCAAGACCCAAGAGCTAGTTATGTGGCAGAATAAAGATTTGAATACAGGTGATCTGCCTCCAGTGTTCATATTCTGAGTCACTACAGCTTGCTGGGCTTTAGCGTTTCACATGGATAACCTCCAAAATTGTTCCATTCATCACAGTTGTAAACATCCTAAAATATGTAAAAGACAATACCATCCCTAGTCACAAAAAATAACTGATAAAAAATGTAATAGAAAAAACATTATCTATAACAGTGATAAACTTGAAAGATATATAATTCTAATAAGAAGCATGCAAAAATGTAGAAAATTATAAAATATTAATGAAAAATGTAGAAGATGAATAAGTAGGTATATGCTATGTTCACAATGTATAATAAACTCAGTATTTAAAAATGCCAATTTCAACTGCATACCAATAAAATGGGCAACCTAGAAGAAATGGACAAATTCTTAGAAAGGTATAATCTCCCAAGACTGAACCAGGAAGAAGTAGAAAATATGAACAGACCAATTAAAAGTGCTGAAATTGAATCTGTGATTAAAAAACTCCCAACAAACAAAAGTCCAGGACCTGATGGTTTCACAGGCAAATTCTATCAAACATTTAGAGAAGAGTTAACATCTATCCTTATGAAACTCTACCAAAAAACTGCAGAGGAAGGAACACTCACAAACTCATTTTATGAGACCATCATTACTCTGATAGGAAAACCAGACAAAGATACCACAAAAAAAGAAAATCACAGGCCAATATCACTGATGAACATAGATGCAAAAATCCTCAACAAAATACTAGCAAACCAAATCCAATAAAACATTAAAAGGATCATACACCATGATCATGTGGGATTTATCCCAGGGATGCAAGGATTTTCAATATCCACAAATCTATCAGTGTGATACATCACATCAACAAATTGAAGAATAAAAACCATGTGATCATTTCAATAGATGCAGAAAAAGCTTTTGACAAAATCCAACACCCATTTACGATGAAAACTCTACAGAAAGTGGGCATAGAGGGAACCTACCTCAACATAATAAAGGCCATATATGACAAACACACAGATAACATCATACTCAATGGTGGAAAACTGAAAGCATTTCCTCTAAGATCAGGAACACGACAAGGATGTCCACTCTCGCCACTTTTATTCAACATAGTTTTGGAAGTCCTAGCAGTAAAAGAAATAGAAAGAATCTAAAATGGAAAAGAAGAAGTAAAACTGCCACTGTTTGTGGATGACAATGATACTATACATAGAAAATTCTACAGACATTACCAGAAAACTACTAGAACTCATCAATGAATTTGGTAAATGTGCAGGATACAAAATTACACAGAAATGTCTTGCATTTCTATACACTAACAATGAAAGATCAGAAAGAGAAATTAAGAAAACAATCCCATTTACAATCAAATTAAAAAGAATAAAATACCTAGGAATAAGGCAAAAGACCCATACTCCAAAAACTATAATGTGCTGATGAAAGAAATCCAAGATGACACAAACAGATGGAAAGATAAATGGTGTTCTTGGACTGGAAGAATCAGTATTTTCAAAATGACTACCCAAGGCAATCTACAGATTCAATGCAATCTCTATCAAATTACCAATGGCATTTTTCACAGAACTAAAATTAAAAAAATTTAAATTTGTATGGAAACACAAAAGACCTGGAATAGCCAAAGCCATCTCAAGAAAGAAAAACAGAGGTGGAGGAATCAGGCTCCCTGACTTCAGACTATACTACAAAGCTACAGTCATCAAAACAGTATGGCACTGGAACAAAAACAGAAATATAGATCAATGGAACAGGATAGAAAGCCCAGAAATAATTCCATGTACTCATGGTCAATTAATCTATCACAAAGGAGGCAAGAGTATACAAAGGAGAAAAGACAGCCTCTTCAGTAAGCAGTGCTGGGAAAACTGGAAAGCTACATGTAAAAGAATGAAATTAGAACATCCTCTAACATCATACAGAAAAATAATCTCAAAATGGATTAAAGACCTAAATGTAAGTCCAGATACTATAGAACTACTAGAGGAAAACATAGGCAGAACACTATTTGACATAAATTGCAGTAATATCTTTTTGGATCTATCTCCTAGAGTAATGGAAATAAAAACAAAAATAAACACATGGGGTCTAATTAAACTTAAAAGCTTTTACACAGCAAAGGAAATCATAAACAAAACAAAAATACAACCCACAGAATGGGAGAAAATATTTGCAAACGAAGCAACTGATAAGGGATTAATCTCCAAAATATACAAACAGCTCATGCAGCTCAATATCAAAAACCAAACAACCCAATCAAAAAATGAGCAGAAGATCTAAATAGACATTTCTCCAAAGAAGACATACAGATGGCCAAAAGGCATATGAATATATGCTCAACATCATTAATTATTAGAGAAATGTAAATCAAAACAACAATGAGATATCACCTAAAACCAGTCAGACTGGCCATCATCAAGAAGTCTACAAACAATAACTGCCGGAGAGGGTGTGGAGAAAGGGAAACCCCCTACACTACTGGTAGGAATATAAATTGGTACAGCCACTATGGAGAACAGTATGGAAGTTCCTTAAAAAACTACAAATAGAGCTACCATATGATCCTGCAATCCCACTCCTGGGCATATATCCAGAGAAAATCGTGATTCGAAAAGATACACGTACCCCAAAATTCATTGCAGCACTATTTAAAATAGCCAAGACATCGACACAACCTAAATGTCCATAGACAGATGAATGGATAAAGAAGATGTGTTATATATATACAATGGAATATTACTCAGCCATAAAAAAGAATGAAAAAATGTCTTTTGCAGGAATATGGATGGACCTAGAGATCATCATACTAAGTGAAGTAAGCCAGACAGAGAAAGATAAATATCATATGATATCACTTATATGTGGAATCTTAAAAAAAAAAAGGATACAAATGAACTTATTTCCAAGACAGAAAGAGACTCACAGACTCACAGACATAGAAAACAAACTTCTGGTTACTAAAGGGGAAAGGAGTGGGGAAGGGACAAATTAGGAGGTTGGGATTAACATATACACAGTACTATATATAAAATAGATAACCAACAATGACCTACTATATAGCATAGAGAACTATACTTGATATTTCATAATAACCTATAAGGGAAAAGAATCTGAAGAGGAATATATATGTATACATACATATATATATAAAATAAGTAAATTGTTTTGCTGTACACCTGAAACTAACATGATATTGTAAATCAACTGTATTTCTATATAAATAAATAACTAAATAAATATAAATAAATAAAATAAAAATGCCATTTTTCCCTGAGTAAATCTATAGATCCATTCAATGTCAATAAAAATCCTAGAAAAGTTTTTTACAGAATTTGAAATACTGATACTAAAAGGCGGATAGTTGAATCATAACACAAAGAATTGCCAACACAATTCTAAAAACTGAATATAAAGTGGGGAAAATTGCCCTACAAGATACCAAGTTTCATTATGAAATTGAAATTAAAGAGTGCCATACTGACACAAGAAAGAGACAAACAGATCAATGGGAAAAAAATAGATCAAACACAGATTAATGATACTTGAATATGCTATAGACAAATATAAATTCCTAACTGAGTAAAAATTTAAAAGCAAAACTATTGAAATATAAGATAGATCTATATGATCTTGGGTTTAGGTGGCATTTCTTAGAAAAAATACAGAAAACATAAAAAGGATAACCTTAGAGTAAATTATTATTAATTTGACTAAACTGTGTTTAATTTACATAAATACACTGAACAAATGAACTATATATAAAATTGGACTATTTGAACTGACTTTTAGAAAGAATTAACTATGTAAGTAACAAAGAATTAGTATCCAGAAATTTTTAAAAATGTAGAAATGAAAATTCACAGAACTCCATAGAAATTATTACCTGGAATTAAGACCAATTAATCACACACACATGCACAAAGCAATAAAAAATAACATAGAAAAATATCTGTCAGTAAATCTAGCATCCAGAATTCAGCAACTTCTCCTCAGCCCCTTTACTAATCTCTCTAGAATAGGCCCCAGTTTTTCTTGGCCAGGATTATAGCAGTAGCCCCTTAACTCATCTACCAGTTTTACTCTTGTCCTCTTTCTACTCTCAACACAACAGAGAGATCTCATTAAATTAGGGGTTAGACTATAACAGTTCAGAACAAAACCAGCACTTTCTTCATCTCAACTTGAGTTAAAGACTTACGGTGTAGAGTGATTATAAATCCCAATTTGCCCAAGAGAGTCCTGTTTTATTTTTGTTGTTCCAACCGAGTTATTACTAGTACTCCCTCTCACTCTTAAAAGTGTCCTGCTGAGTGATAAATATATAGTTATTTGGCAAGATCCAATCCCTGCAACATCTCTTTTCTCATCTTGTTCCACTCTCCCCATTTATTCAGCATTAGCATCATTCCCTGCGTGTTCTTATTTCAGGAATTTTTACTTACGTCTTAAATTTCCTCTGCCTGGAATGCAGATATCCCTTGTCTACATCCCTCTCCAGGTTTTTGATAAAATTTCAACTTATCAGTAAAGGGCCATTTTATTTGTAATAGCAACACTACCCTCATACTTCTACTTGATATACTCCACTCCCTAACTCTGCTTTATATTTTGTCATAACTTTTATCACCTTTTGACATATTATATGTTCATTTGTTTATTTTTTTTCTCTTCCCCCAACCCTCTAGAATATAAGTGCATGGAAAGCAGGAATTTGTACTTGTTCATTCACATCCAGTGGTGCCTGTTACATAATATGTAATCAACAAATATTTGCTTAATGAAAAATAACTGTATTGGGACTTCCCTGGTGACACAGTGGTTAAGACTCCTCACTCCCAATGCAGGGGGCCTGGGTTTGATCCCTGGTCGGGAAACTAGATCCTACATGCATGCCACAACTAAGGAGTCCATGAGTCACAACTAAGGAGCCCACCTGACGCAGCTAAGGAGCCCACATGCTGCAACTAAGACCCGGTGCAACCAAAAAAATAAATATTTTTAAAAATAACTGTATTGCAGAATATTATGCACAATGCTGATACTTTTTATGCAAAAATGCAAAATGTTAAGACATATAAAGAAATAATGCTGTGTACTATACTATTCCACATATACCAAAATTTTGCTTGTAGTTACTTTGGGGGAAGAAGAAAGAAAGAAAACAATATGATTGGGAACAGTGTTATTGGTTATTTCAACCTTAGCTGAAATACTTTTATATGTAATTAACAAAACATGAGGTAAATATGAAAAAATTAATGTTTTTAAATTCATAATGGTGGAAATACTGATATTTTCATATTACTCTTTGTATTTCTTCTTGAATATATTAAATGTATTACTTTTCTGCATTTTTTTATTTCCTTAAAATATGGTTCGTATTAGTTATAATCCCTCATTGTAAACTGAATACCAGAGGAGAGTGATTTTCTCATTCACTAGTCAATAAATTATAAAGTCTTCCATAAAATTCAAATTGATTTGAAGAATGCATTTATTAAACCCATATACCCTTTTGGATATTGCATTTAGTAGAAAATATTGAAGCTAAAATCATAAACTAGAAGCAAACAAATGATGTTCCAGGGTATTATTCCCTCTATAATATAATTGAAGGAGTATCATTTATTTCAAAGTAGTTTAACAGTCTTTACTATGTTATATCATAGAATTTTTTTCCTGGCATGGCCTCTCACTAGCTCTCCAGTTTTGCCTCATTTCTCTCTAAAGCTTACTCAATAAGTGCCTTCTTTCATTTTTCTGAGCATGAAAGGAAAATAATATTTACTGAGATCACATAACTTCCTAGTCTTTTTGCTCATTCATGCAATAATGTAACACTCTTCTCCACCAATCTCACAGAAACAACTGGCATCTTGTTTGTGAAAAGCATTTTATGAACTCTAATTCCTTTTATGATCATTAGGACTTATTATCATTCTCTGGAAAAAACAATTCCCTAAAAATTTAGCAATGATTTTTGTATGGGAAAAGATGTGGAAGAAAATTAAACATAAGTGAAGGTGTTCATAAAGATAGATTTTTCCTTTAACCATAGATAATTAATGAGAAAAGTAACAGGGAATTCTCAGCTGAAGTTCTGTTCCAGTACTATGACAAAAAATTCTCTGTTCTTCATTTCTTGGCCAGTGTGACTCAGAGAGGATATTTTAAATGATTGTTTTCCATAACAATAATAGCATACCAAAAGGTTGTATTGATGAGAACTTTATTTTGGGAACAAACAATGAACACAGAGCCACAATCGGATACCATGACATTGCTGATAAAATTAATTTCAGCAAGCGCAGAAAAGGGAAGCAATTGGTTGAGATTTTTATCTTTCTGATACTGAAGAATCTATAAAAATCAATTGAGCGACTCAAAAGAAGTGAAAACTTTAAAGAATTTTTTTTTGAGTATTTTCACAGAAATAATGGCAGATACCAAAATTACATAGAAACATGTACATTGTAATCAGAAACATTTCAACTGGAGGCTACATTTTCAACAAATTACATTCTATGAAGAAAGGTTAAAATTATCTCTAGACATGGTGATAATATCATTCTATCCAAAAGATAAAGTGGAATCTACTCTGTGAGTGATTATCTTTTCTTTCCCTTTCTTTTTCCTTGATTTAGTTTCTTTCCAGAACAATAACAACAAAATAGTTTGTATAGAATAAAACAGATGAAACAGAATAGGTAGTACACTAGCAGAGAAATGATTTCATATGCACGAAAAAAGTAGCTTATGTATTATTTTCTCGTTTGCTTATAATCAGTTCAAACCCAGAAATATGCATAGAAAGCCCACCATGTGCAAGACAAGTCATCAAGAATAAAATGTTTTCTTTTCTCAGATTTCCATGTATCTTGTGACTAAAACCTTCCAAAATTCGAACCTATATTGTCAATATGCAATAATCATCTATGAGTTATTCCAAAATTATTTCTATGGATTTGTCCAGCTGATGCCTTAAACATGTCTATGTGAGTTTCATTGCCACCTAGTTTATGTCTTCAGCGTATGGAATGATTTATTTTCTGTTACCATCAGCAAAGAATATTTATTCTATCTTGTTTCTATCACCACATGGATACAAGGCATCTGATACAACGGGTTTAGAATACACAGTTTTGTCAGTATATCATTAAATCCAAGGTGCCCATCACAGTGCCAGGTAGCAAAATGATACACTGAGTGAATGAAGGAATGAATGAATGAACTAAGTAAACAAATCTTTTATCGAAGTATTTAAAATACTTGATAAATGGAAATAGAATACTTCCCAAATCAACATAGAGGTTTAATCTAATACTAATCAACTTTCCAATAAGGACTTTTAAATAACTTGGCAAAATGATTATGAATGTTACAGAAAAAGAAAACAGTAAGAATAGCATAGACATTTTTGGAAAAGATGATTACTGAGATGTTTTCTTGTATATTGAAACACAAGATAAATTTGGAATATAAGAAAAGTTATCCTGGATATTAGATTAATATCATATAATAAGTAGCCTAATACATTAGAAATTTTGTATATAATAAAAATTGCATTACTAATAAGAGTAAAAAATTTGATTCTTTTAACATATTATATTGGAAAAATTGGACAATTACTTAGGGGAAAAATAAATTTTTTCTTCATACCTTATCCCAAAATAAATTCCAACTGGACAAAACAAATGTAATAAATATAAACATTAAAACTTGTGAGTATTTGCTGAACACTCAGAACGGGCAAGGACTTTCTGAGAATGTAATGATAGATTAAATAATAAAGGAAAAAGTCAACTGATTTGACTACATAAAATTTTAACACATCTGCTTCCTCTAAGTAGTCAATTTGGCCATCTTCTCAGCACTCAGCCAGAACCATGGGCCAACATCTATATTTAAAACTAATTAATACAATTAAAGTCAAATGATAAAGATGAGGGAGGTAACTGTAACAAATATGAAAATTAATAGATAAATATCCTTAATAAACACTGAGGTATACAATTAAAGAAATACTGTCTCCACATCCAGTGAATCAAAAATGATTATGATCAAATCACTTTCAAATGAAATTTAAGATATGAAGAAAACTATGACAAATACCCCATATCGCTAATGAAGGTATACAAAATGGAAAAACCAGGTATCATTTTTCCACCTATCAAGTTTACAAACTTTTTTACACAATGATAATATTCCACTGTTGTATGAAATCAGTACCACAGGCATTCTTCAATCAAACTAGTGAAGAGGAAACACTGATATAACTTTTGGAGAAAGCAATTTTGACAGGTCATAAGAGGACAGTGAGCTTTCCTTACAGATGTGTAAAATTAATGAAACCATGACCTTCATATTCCAGTTTAAAATAATGTCACGGCCAAAAAAACGGCACCAAGTCTGCAACAAATATATAATTTTAAAACAAAACATTTTTTTCTATTTTTATAACACTCCTATGGAGTTATTTATCTTAGACCTGAATAACTGTTCTTAAAAATTCCTTTTTTTTCTATCTACTCCCTTACTCGGTGAAGCTTCCCTCTTTCAACATGCCATTAAAAACAACAACAACAACAACAAAAATTTTTCCCACTAGACTAGTCCAATTGTTACCATATCCCTATAAATTTCTCCATGGCTCCTCAATTCTGCACCAAAAAATAAGAAAGAATGAATGTGGCAAACGAGGAACTTGACGGGGAGTGAAGCAGGTCAAGAGAAATAAAGCAATCAATTTCAGGAATAGAACTGGAATTTCCTTTCATGAGCAGGGTAGATGTAAGACTTAGGAACACTCCTAAATTAATATTTTATTCTGATATGCAAGAAAACAATCAATATACTGTCAAAGATTGTTTTCAAAGAAAGATTCACTTGCAGCATTTAAATAATAGCAAAACGTTGGACTCAATTTCTATGTTCATTAATAGGTTAGAGATTATTTAAATTACCAATCATTCATGTAGGAAATATGCAGTGATTTAAAATCATGTATTTGAAGAGTAATGACATGAGAGAATTCTAAGTGGAAAAAAAAAAGCAGGGTAGAACTATATTTTCAATATGACAGTACTTTTATGTGGAGAAAACTAAAGGAAGTGCACCCAATATGTTGCAATTGCTATCCTAGACTTTTTCTTCAGGTTCCTTGTATTATGTTACGTCTTTTCTAAAGTTCTGGCAGTAAGTACGCTTTATTTTAATGATTTTTTAGAGGTAAAGAGGTAAAGAAAAGGTGAGAAAATAATACTTTAGAATAGTTAGTTTCACGTTAATCTCTGTGTTCACACTGATATGAGAGGTGGCTAATTGCCAGTCAATCCCAGTTACTAAGAAGTTAAAGCAGTAAATTTTCTTCTATTAGATACAGTTAAAGCTAAGCATTAAGATTCCTGTTGTTTTTCTCTGGGCTATTATTACAGACGCTAGAGGAAACGGCATCATCATGAATCTAAACTCGGGATGGTGACTTGACAGTGTGTTGGTAAAAGAAACTCATGTTACCTAGCACAAGTCTAAGAGAGCACAGAACTAATTTATCTTCTGATATAGTACCAATTCTAAATGAGAGGAGAAATGGTGATGCATTAGTCTATGTCTCTAATGTCACAGATCTAATTTAACACACTACTGATAAGATAAATCTTTGACTATGTCTTGCATAAATAACAGATTGTTATGACACTGTTAATAAAGCATGAACAATTAGCCTAGGGATTTCGAGCACCCTTTTTCATTTATTCTTATTGAATACTGAGTATACACAAATATTTGTAGAGTATATTTAAGGTATAAAATAATAATAATACATGAAAATCAACCAAATTATCTCTCAGTTTAAAAAGGACATTTAAGTCTCTATGTAACCTTTTCTACTTAGCTGTAATGGCTCTCCTGAATTTTGTATTTACTATATTCTTCTTTTCCTTTCCTTGATTTATCAGACGCTTATATCTCTAAAATTGTCCTGTTGAGTTCTGCATGTTTTCAAACTTTAAATAATGAAGTTGTACTGTATCTACCCTTCTGTAACTGCCTTTTGACTCAACTTTAATTCCAGAGAGCCATCATTGCTTATTTATATGTTGATAAAATTAATGAAATTATTCTTTGTATAAGCTACATTTTAAGACTCTAGCATGTAATGTATCTTTTCTAATATTGATGTATTTTATTTGTGAATTTCATGATTTACTTTTTTTTTTGCTACTACAAACAATGTTGCTCTAACACATTTGGCTTGTTCCCTGGCACCTGGCACAATGGGTTTTAGCATGCGTATTTAGGAGTGGAATTGTTGGGCCATAGGATAGTTGAGTTCAAAATTACTATATGATCCCAAATTTCTAAAGGTTGATAGCTAAAGGATTTTTTTTTCTAAAGAATACTTTATTCATTTTATTTATTGCTGGATTTTATTTGATAACACTGTTTTGAATATTTTATTCTAGGTTCATGTCTGAGATGAGCTTGTATTTTATTTGCCTATGATGTTCTTATTAGGTTTTGTTATCAAGGTTATGTTAATATTACAAAAATGATGTGGGATTATTCCCTCTTTTTCTTTCCTCTAAAAAAAAAAAGCATTTAAGACAATAAGTATTTGTTCTTGAACATTTGATAGATGTTTCTAATAAAAGTAAGTGGGCCTAGGGAGATT
The DNA here is from genome assembly GCF_009873245.2 of Balaenoptera musculus. Taxonomy (NCBI): domain Eukaryota; kingdom Metazoa; phylum Chordata; class Mammalia; order Artiodactyla; family Balaenopteridae; genus Balaenoptera; species Balaenoptera musculus. Next base: position 55,065,566 of record NC_045789.1, on the reverse strand, counting down.
TTAGTTTTAAATTTTTAAATTAATGGTTAATATGTTGTTACAGGGATATTATAGAACTCAGGTACAATATTTACTTGTTATGGCATTATTTAATTGTTAAGGATTATGATTTATTGTTATATAATTATTAAAGGTTTTATATGTCTAAAACACTTTACTTTTTTAAAATTATTGCACTTAATCTTTTAATAGTCATATATTTTGATAAACTATTGTGTCTCTAGTTACTAACACATTTTTATTACAAACATTTTTGTATCTTCTTTGTTTTTCCTGTGATCAAATTTTCCAAAGTATAATAATCAATACTCTAGGAATATTTTCTACCATCTTCTTTTGTGACTTCAACTTCTTCCCTCTCTCCTACATACTTTTTTTCCCCTTTTCTTTCATGTGGATTGATTATTTTTCATCTTCCATTTATATTTATCAACTTTATTTAACATTATGCAATGTTTTCAATTTTTAATGATTAATTTAAATATGTTAATAAGAAAATAGTCTAAAGCTCTAAGTGTAGAAAATACTAAAGAATAATTAAAAGTAAACATAAGGTTATACCTAAACAAAAATAATAATTTATGTCAAGTTTTAAAACATACGTATGAAACTAAAATATAGAAAAACAATAGTATACATATTGGGAAGGAGGGATTATATAGAGCTGGGTGTTCTAATTATAACACCTACATTATGAATTATATATTATTTAAATAAAACATATAACAGTGAAATTTACAAGTCAAGATATCTCTAGGTAACCATTTACCTAAAGTTATTCAAACTCAAGATTAAGAGCAGGATCTTCCAAAAGACCAAAAGACTGCCTTTACTTCAGACATCAGAAACAAACTCAAGGTTCTCCAGGGTTATATTCACTTCTCACCAGCTGCCTACAAATTTGGAGTTTCTGATATCACCTTCAGGTAGAAAAACTCACAGAACTCAAGAAAGCACCATACTTACAATTATAGCTTTACTATAACAAAAGGAATCAAATTAGAACTAGTCAAAGAAGAGGTACATAGAGAGCAGTCTGCGAGGGCTCCAAGTGTCCTCAGGCACATGTTACCCTCTCAGCATTGAAGTATGACAATACTCAAAGAATATTGCCAACCAGGAAAGCTCACTTGAGCTTTGGTGTCCAGAGTTTTTATTGGGGTTTTATTACCTAGGCATGACTGGTTGAATCATTACCCACATGACTCAACATCCAGCCTTCTACCTTTCCTGAAAGTTTGGACTGATATCATGTGATCCAACTCTATAACCCATGCTTAGTCTCCCTGGCTTGGCCAGCCAGTCATTCTGAGTCATCTCATTAGCATAGACTATCAATGGGCTCACCATAAGTCACCTCATCAGCATAAACTATCAGCTGTGGTCTGAAAGGCTGGGAAATTCCAAGGGTTTAGAGTTTACCTATCAGGAACTTATCATGAACTGGCCAGCCAAGTTCTTTATTATACACCACTAAAAGAATTGTTAAAGAATGCACACCTTAAATAGAATGACAAAAATTATAATAATAAAAAGTAGAAAAAGGACAAAAAACAAGAACATAGAAAGGGTAAGACAAATAAAAAGCAAACTACACTATGCTAAATTTAAACCCATATGTTCTAAACACACAAATTGAAATAAAAAAAATAATAAGATTGGATTTTAAAGAAAACATATGCTTTTTATAAGTGACACATCTAAAATATAAGAATACAAGAAGAATGGAAGTAAAAGAATGAAAGGAATATACTATGCAAACACTAACAAAGTTGGTATGGCTATATTAATACCAGGCAATGTAAATTTTATGACAATAAGTATTATTAGAAATAAATAGGTACATTTCATTGTGATATAAGTTTAATTTATTAGAAAAGCATAACACTTCTGAATTGTCATGCAACTAACTTACTTGCCTCAAAGTTATAAAGCAAGAAAATGATAGAACTAATGGAAGAAATAACCAAATCTATAATCATAGTGAGTAATTTAAAAACATCTATTCCAGTAACAAATGATTTTTTTTTAAAAATGAAATAACACTTTGAGTGGTTCTTAAAGTATGGTCTATGTGTGGACTTACGGAGGGAACATTTCAAAAGTCCTTTTGCTCAAAACTATTTCTATGATAATTCTAAGATATTATTTGCTTTCTCATATACAAACTTACTGTGTTGACATATGTACTGGTGAAACAAAAGCAATGGTGGGTAAAACTGTTGGCACTGTCAACTAAAAAAAATGCATGAGCTAAAAGTTGAAAATTATGTTTTATTCAGTGGCCTTACTGAGGACTATAGCCTGGGCTGATAGCCTCTCAGATAGCTCTGAGAGCCTGTTCCAAAGAGTTAAGGAAGGCACCAGGATATATGGGAGTTTTTGCTGAAAAAAAAAAAGAAAAGAACAAACATGTAGTCGAACATCAAAAGATTACTGCTAGTCATGAAAACAAACATCTCAAGTTAATGATTTTAGTGTTTTTCTATGTATGGGAAGACGCAAGAGCCTAGGCTCATTGAAATTATTCCTTTGATATACATCTTAACTATCTAGGGCCAGTATCCTCAGCATCCTGTTTTTCTCTGTCCTGCATTCCCCTCATGATGCACCGTCAGGGGTGACTGCAGTGGCTGATGGCTTTAGGGGTGCAACATCCTTTGTTTACTGAAATGGCAGGCAACATTTTTTGTCCATAGCACATTAGCACAAATCAAAGCAGTAGCTCCAAACTGTATTAGGAGTCAATGTATTCCTTACTACCATTAACAAACAGTTAAAATTAAGCAAACACACAGGGAAACCAAAGATGTGTTTCAGTGGCCTCTAATAATATATTGTTACAAAGAATTTGATAACTCAATTGGCAACTCAGATACTAATCCAGTAATTTCCTGAGCATGATCTGATGACCCATGGGTCTCCAAAACCCTCTAAAACTGTACTAAAAGTCCTGTATTTTTTTACTGTCATGTACTTAAAGAAAAAAAGAAAGCCATTTTTACCTAAAAATGTCCCTGATGAACAATAAATATTATTAACTTTATTAAATCTTATCTCTTGAGCACACATTTTAAAAGATTCTATGTTACAAACACGAACTATGCACAAAGAATTTCTGCCTCATACAAAAGTATGATGATTGTCTAAAGGAAAAATACTTGTGCAGTTGTTTAAACTATGAGTTAAACTAACCATGTAGTACCATTTTCTTAAAAAAAGTAATGACAAAGTATTGTTATTTAGACTTTAGTATAGACATTTTCTTCAAGAAAACAAATTAAATGAGATTATCATTTCAAGGAAAACAACTGTCAATATTTTTTGCCAATAGGAAACGTATAAACCACCATGAGCTTGAAAGCTTCCTAATACTTAAAGACTCTTAAGATTGGTGGTGAGATTAACAAATGTGTTTTTGGATATTGTATAATGTAATGTGTCAATATTTAGAAAATCTGCATATAACCAATATTTTCAGAAGACCAATGCATAATGTTATAAAATCATGCACAGGTAGAGATCCATTCAAAGTACAAAATAGACCTGTGAATTTTAATGTAACTGACTGAAGGTTTCATTAATATAGTTTCAAATTCCATGTTGCAACTAATTCAAGTTGTGGTATGGTATAAAAATGATTATCCACAATTATCTGAAAATGCTTTTAAAGTATCTTTTATAAACTACATATCCATGTGAGTTTAGATTTTTTTCCCCTACTTCATCCAAAACAACTGAGCCCAACAGGATTATTGCAGAAGCAGATACAAGAATCTTTCTTCATCATTAAGCCAGACATTAAAGAGATTAGAAAAAATGTAAAACAATGCCACAGTTCTCTCTAAATCATTATGTTTTGGAAAATATAGTTTTCATAACATGTTATTTATATTAAGATATAGTATTGTTATTCTAATTATATAACATATATTTTTTGAGTTTTCATTTTTAATAAGGCAGATATCAACAGCTATAGCTCATATAAATGAAAGGTTTTCGTGTCCTCAATTTTTAAGAGTTTAAAGACACCCAAAAAGTTTTAGAACCTTTGTTGTAGAACAATTTAACAAATAATCAATAAGGCTGGCCAAACTGAGTAATATAGGATAACGTACCTAACAACCAAAAACTATACTCTCTTTAAAATTTCATATATTGACAAAATTAATGATATGCTGGGCATAAAGGAATTCTCAACAATTTCAAGGTACTAAAAACTTACAGAGTGTTCCCTGATCACAGGGGAATTATTGTAAAAATCCACTAAACAATAATCACCATATGTTTAGAAATTAACAAATATACTTTTAAATAACCTGTTAGAGGAAAAAACACAATGTTGATTAGAAATTATTTAGAACATAATTGCAATGAAAAGAGTACTTATTAAATCTTATGAGATGCAACTAAAGTCATAGTAAGAGGATAAATTATAGTTTCAATGCATATATTAGAAGAGATGAAAGGCTAAAAATCAATGAGTTATGTATCCATCTAAGTAAATTGAAAAAATTAGAGCAAATCAAATTCCCTAAAATTTTAGAATGGAAGAATTAATAATTAAAACAATAGTAGAAATTAAAGAAAAACAAACATAGCCTGACCAAGAAAGCCTAAAGTAGTTTTTTATGAGTTAAGTTGAAACATAATTTATATAGAGTAAAAGTCACCCTTTTCCAGAAGTAAATTCTGATAAATACATATCTATGTAACTACCACTCCATTTCTTTCACCCAACAAAGTTCCCGCATACCCCTTTGTGGTCAGTTCCCTTCCCTTGCCTCAGCCCTTGACAACCACTCATTTGTTTAATGTCCCCACAACTTTTTCTTTCCCAGGATGACATATAAATGAAACCCTACATTACATAAATATTAGTGACTGGCTTCTTTCACAGCATGAATTTTAGATTCACTCATGCTGCTGCATTTATCAAGAGTGCATTTCATTGTACAAGATGTACCATAGGTTGTTTATACATTAATCAGTTGATAGACATTTGAGTAGTTTCCACATTTTGTTGTTTATGAATAAAACCAGGATTGACTTCATGGTCATACAACCTGTGCAGTAGCAGAATGCCTGCAATCACAAGAGCCCCAATGCCTGGCTTAGTGCTCTGCTATCACTGCCTTGAAATTCTTAAAAATTTTATCTTTGAACTTGTGTTTTGTAAATGAAATCTGATGGGACAACAGAGCATGGACTTGAGCAAAGGAGACACATGCAATATGAGTATCTGCCATCCCTTGCTACCCCATCACATATAGTGTTCACAATGCCCCATGAGCACAAAATTCTGATGGGTCATGATGCATGGGAGTTCAGTGAGACTCAAAGCAGTTACAAGGCAAATGTCTTATGTCTAGTACTGAATAAGCAGGAACACTGGTAACCCTGCCAAAACTGATACAAGAAGAAATAGAAAACCTGAACAATTTACTGAAGAAATTAAATACACAAGTAAAATCTTCCTCAACAAAAATGTCAAATGTATTTATTGCTGAATTACTCTAAACATTTAAAACAGAAATAATTGCAATCTTACACAAACCCTTCTAGAATACAGAAAAACTGGGACTACTTTCAACCTCTTTTTATTAGATAAGCATACCCAAACTTGATAATGATTTTCCAAGAAGGGAAAAATTGCAAGCCAATCTCATTCATGTACATAGATTCAACAATCCTAACTAAGATTTACAAACTAATTCCAGTTCCAGCAATATATAAAAGGAACTTCCTTATGACCTGATTGGCCTTATTTTAGTAATGCATGGCTGTGTGTCAATTCAAAAATTAATCAATATAATTCATTACATTAACAAAAATAGGAAATCATATGATCATGTTATTGATGCAAAAAAGCATTCAAAAAAATTCAAAATCCATAGCATAAACACTCAGCAAATTAGCAATCTAAGAAAACTCTCTTAATATAAAAAGGATACCCACAAGAGAAAAATAAGCACATATCATACCTAACTGTGAAATGACAGAATTTCTTCTGCAATTGAATATTAGAGTAGAATTACCACAATTGTCCTTTACAGTCAGCATTGTACTGGAGGTCAGGTCTTGGTCAAAATATTGAATTTTAAAAATGTTATAAGGATTGAAATGTATGAAATAATCTGTTATTATTTATAAATAATCCTGCATATGAAAAATCCAAAAGATTGTACAAAGTATTAGAATAAATAATTGAGTATAACATGGCTCCTGTATATTAGCCAATATATAATGTATAAAAAGAATATGAAATTAAAATAATGTGTTTAATATGTTTACTCAGAATACCATAAATTTGGTTTTGAGATAAATAAGGCCTCAGTAAGCAAAGTAATATAACATGTGCAAGGATCAGCAGGCTCAATATTATACTGATATCGATTCTCTATAGCACATTTATTAGGTTCCTATTGCTGAATAACACATTTTGACAAATTTAACAGATTAAAACAACATCCACTTACTATCTCACAGTCTTCTATGGGTCAGAAGTTTGAGCAGGGATCAACTGAGTTCTCTGCCCGAGGTATCTCAAGGCTTAAATTAAATTGTCAGCCAGGTCTGCAGTCTATCCAAAGCTCAAATGAGCTTCATGTTGACAGATTTCAGTTCCTTGAGGTTGTAGGGCTGAAGTCTCTGTCTTCCTGCTGGCTGTTGGCCAGAGTGGCTCTCAGTTCCTATAGACAACCCTCAGGTTCCAACAATGTAGTCCTCTCACAACGTGCTGGCTTATTATTTAAGTCCAGCAGGTGATTCTCACTCTATTCTGCCACGTGGAGTCTTATATAATGTAATGCAATCACAAGTGTGACAATCTTATTATAGTGCTCATAAAATATAACATCATCAAGGGAATAATGTTGCATCATATTAACAGGTCCTACCCACACTCAAGGGGAAGAAATTATACATGGCATGTACACCAGGAAGTGGTTATCTTGGGGGCCATCAGAGAATCAGGGGCCAAGACTTCTGCAATGCCAGTCTAAATTCCAACAGTTTTTGAATGGAAATTGAAAAATAGAGTATAAAATTAATATAAAAATGAATAGGTCAAAACATAAAATAGATAGCTAGTGGGAAGCAGCCGCACAGCACAGGGAGATCAGCTCGGTGGTTTGTGACCAACTAGAGGGGTGGGATAGGGAGTGTGGGAGGGAGATGCAAGAGGGAAGAGATATGGGAACATATGTATATGTATAACTGATTCACTTTGTTGTAAAGCGGAAGCTAACACACCATTGTAAAGCAATTATACTCCAATAAAGATGTTAAAAAAAATGAATAGGTCAAGAACAGGAAAGAAAGTAATAAAAAAGAGACAAATATGATAGGGCTGATTTTACTGGATATCAAGACACATTTTAAAGCTGAACATATTCCATGGAAGGGCACTCATTTACTAAAGCATTAAGGAATGCCCTGATGAGAAGGACACCAGCATCATCAAGAATCTCAGTGGGGGCTGTCTGCTATAGGCCAGGCTGAAGGAAGGAGATAATGTTAAAAAATTAGGTTCACAAATAGCAAGGAGGAGGAGAGAATCCTTAAATAATGTCAACATAGTGCACTTAATTATCAGAAGCAAAGCATGTACAATTATTTTAATGAGTATTAATAATGGATTAGCAGCCAGGGGGACTTAGTTTACAGACAGCTATGGAAATGGTTGATAGAACATGGTTTTCACATGGCTTTCACAGTGGCAAGGAAGATGGGTGGCCAACAAGGGCTTAATTTACACAACCAAAATAAATAAAGGTGAATGATAGAGTTGGAGGTAGTTATTCCAATGAAGAATTAAAATCTCTTGCTCAGCTTTCATACCTGATCCAGTTCTTAGACCCAGAACTCACTGAGAGACAGAAAGAGACTCAAAGGAAGGACCCAACAACACCATGCCAATTTTCTATGATAATAATTTTCCCAGACCTTCCCAAAGGGACCTATAGCCTTTCACTTATGTAACCCTGCCCAGAGGAAAGTGGAATACTCAAATGTTTGAGGAAAATTAGTCCAAATTCTTACTAACCCTTGGGACCTCAACAGCATGGCTCCCCTCTTATAATGGAAGCATAGGGAGGCAGGTAATAAATAGAATCATGGCTCAGATCTAGCTCATTGTAGGTCCACTGAGTCTACAGACACACCTGTTGGTCCATTCCCTGGTTCCCAAATGAATACAATTGGTAGTTGGCAGAAACTCCACATTGTTTACTTGGTCTGTGGTATAAAATTTATTATTGGGAAAAGGTCAGACTGAAGCATCAGAATTGCCATTTGCACCCCAGGTAATAATTCTAAAATAATACTGCATTCTAAGAGGAGGTAGCAAACTAGTGTCACCCATAAAAACCTAAAGGATGATGATTTGTTCATATCATCTTATCTCTGTTTAATCCTCCAGTCTAGCCCTCACAAAAAAAAGATGGAACCTGGAGGAAAACCACTAATTCTACCAGAGTAGCCCCACATGCAGCTGCTGTACTCAATACCATAGCAGATCAAACCTTGGGTTTGGATGTGGCCATTGATCTGGTGAATGCATTGTTCTCCATCACTCTAAAGAATCTGGATCAGAAGCAGTTCATATTTACAAGGGACAGACAAATACATGTAGTTATGGTCTTGGCCTAGGCTATTTTAACTCTTCCACCTCTGTTTAATGTACTCCCTACAGACTTAGACCATTGGTCATTTTACAGAATACCACATTGGTCCACTATATTGATCCATCATGATGATCAGACTAGATGAACAAGATATGGAAAGTAGATTGGAGATTGTAATAAGACATAGGTTCTCCAGTGGATAAGACATAAAGCCAAAGAAAATATAGGGTCCTACCACATCAGTGAGTTTTCAGGAGTCCAGTAGTAAGAGGCATGCTGGGACATACTCGACAAAGACAAGTCATTGCAGCTTGTACGTTCTACTATTAAAAAGAAAACAGCCTGGTCAGATTTTTTGAGTTTTGAAGGCAGTGCATTCCACACATGGGAATACTACTGTGACCTAATGGCATGGAAAGCAGCAGGTTTGAGTGGGACCAGTGTAGGAAAGGACTTTGCGGCAGGCGTAGACTATGGTGAAAACAACACTTCTACTTAAGGTCAAACAACAGAGCAGAACCTAAGATACTAGAGGTATCTGTGATTGTAAAGGATACCTAGTGGAGTTTATGGCAAGGCTTGACAAGAAATTCACAATGTATATGTCAGGTTCTGGAGCAAGGCCATGCCTTCTTCAGTGGAGAACTACACACCACTCTAATAAGAGCTCCTGCATGTTACTGGTCCCTGGTAGAGATAAAATATCTGGTCAAGTGACTGTATGTCCAGAGTTATCCACCATATAGTGGGTTTGGTGAGCTCCACCATCAAATCATAAAGTTGGGTGGACTCAGCAGCAATTCACTGTAAGATGGAAGAGATATGTGGAGGATCAAGAAGAAGCAGAGAACGTAAATAAGCTACATTATGAGGTGGCCCAGTGCCCCAAATCATCCACCTCTGTAATACCTGTACTTCTCATCTCAACCTATAGCCACCTCAGTGGTCCCTAAAGAGTTTCTGTTTTCACTTAGATTTGGCTTCTAAGTAGACATTACTTTCCTGTCAACTGATCAATATATTTTATGCATTATTTTAATCATTTTATTGGGATAGTAGGGAATCTTCTCTGCCATACCTACTAAAATTGGAATGCTAGTATTTATGTCATTAGTTCATTTAAATTTATTGTTTATATAAGTTCTATAATGTTAAATATATACATACTACTTAGGATATCATGCTAATTTTGTTATGCAAATCTAACATGGTTGACAAAATAGCATTTTTGTACCACTTCATTCATTTTCTTCTCAGTTTAGCCCTTTGTTCTGTAGGACTGACAATCTTGAAAGCCTAATTAAATGACCTGGAAAAAATAATAATATATAAGGCAAAAGAAAGGGAGAATAACTAAAAAAGATTAGTTTCATTTCAGAGCTCAAAAACCCAAAAAAACAATCAGCTTTGGGAGAATGAAATATTTCGAATTAATTTTTGTACATAGTTGAAATGTGCTATTAAACATATTGGATCTTTCACTTTTATTTCTCCATGAACTATGGCAAAGTCACAGCAAATTTATAAAAAATGGAATGGTCATTCCACATTTTAAGCCCCTATCTGGAAATAATAATGGATTATTGGATATATAAAATATGTGTATATATGTACATATTTTCCCGTATTACTAACATTCATATATTATATACAGAAATGTGAGGATCCACCTCTTATTTTCAAATTCCTGAGAAAAGGTATGTAACTAGAAATCGAAAGCAAAACTTATACATCTTTTCCTGATTTTAATAATATTTAAAACAGATCTATATTTTATGCTATGAAATAAAATTATCATATGAAGCAAAACTTATACTTACTATGTTTCTAATTGCTTTGCAACTATTTTCATTCTGGTAATTTATATAAATAATGTGATAACTTAATAAGAACTATCAAATGCCATATTACAAATTAATAAGAGGGTAAAGAAATAACTAAAATTCTAATTCACTCAATGTGCTTTGTATATTATTCTGGATGCTAGATTTAACAAGTGAAATGTCTTTTTAAGAGTGTAATTAAGAAAAGAGCTGAAATCAAGTCTATGGAAGTGGAGGTGATGCAATCAGATTGATTCTTCATGCTTCATAAACAATTGTGAACATTCATTATAAAAGGCCATATAGAACTGGAGCAACTGAGATTGGGTCTGCATGAAAATGTCCACTTGACAGTACTGATAATTTAAATAAATCAAATTTGCATATATATATATATATATAGTTGATCTTCACTATTTGTAGGTTCCATTTTTGTGAATTTACCAACTTAATAACATTTATTAGGAAACCTAAAATCAATACTCAGCATTTTCAGTTATTCCTGAACATGTTCAGACCAAAAAATTTGAGCTGCCTGGTGCAATGTTCCCAGTTGAGGTCCAACAAGATGACCTTCTGCCTTGTTTCAGCTCTGTACAGAGATGACCAGAGGATAGAGATGGTAGGGGCAGTGTGTGGAGTGCAAGAGGCTATGGCTCTGGGGCCAGCTGGATGGGTTTGAATCCCAACTCTGGCACCTGTTACTGGAGCAATCTCAGGTAATACGGTCACTTACTTCAGAACCTCATTTTCTCTTTTGTAAAATAAAGAAAATAGAATCTACCAAGATAAGTTACTTTAGGATTTAAGATATTAAATTTTGTGAGATATTACACACACACACACGCACACACACACATTTTCCCCAGGAGCAATGGTTTAGTATTTGCTAATTTCATGTTTGTAGCAACTTTAAAGAACATAACTATCACAAATAATGAGATCTGACTGACTTTATATATACACATGCAAACATACATTTATAGAATTTAACTCTGAATTATACACAGAGACATGGTCTGAAATATTCTTAAATCGTATTTTCATCTGCAATAGTCACAAAGACATGTGCTTATATGAGCAGAGCTAGAAATGATTATATTATGCAGTATTTGGAGAAAGTAAAAATCATGCACTGATGATAAAATAAATCACAGACTTATGGTTAGTAACATTCTGCTGAAATAAAAATGTAAAACAAACAACAAAATTAAGTACCTTCTAAAATGTGGAAAGAATATTAAAGAAATATATTGCCTATCACCATTTACTAATAATGACTTTTTAAAAATTTATTTATTTTATTTATTTATTTTTGGCTGCATTGGGTCTTTGTTGCTGCTTGGGGGCTTTCTCTAATTGCGGTGAGTGGGGGCTACTCTTTGTTGCAGTGTGCGGGTTTCTCATTGCGGTGGCTTCTCTTGTTGCAGAGCACGGGCTCTAGGTGTGTGGGCTTCAGTAGTTGTGGCATGCAGGCTCAGTAGTTGTGGCTCGTGGGCTCCAGAGTGCATGCTCAGTAGTTGTGGCACATGGGCTTAGTTGCTCTGCGGCATGTGGGATCTTCCAGGAGCAGGGATTGAACCCGTGTCCCCTGCATTGGCAGGCAGATTCTTAACCACTGCGCCGCCAGGGAAGCCCACTAATAATGACTTTAAATAAGTCTCTGAGTAACTACCATTTAAAAAACTAAAATTTTATGAGGCAAAAGAAAAAGATTAATCTTCAATTAATTTAGTTTCTAATTTAATAAAAATTATACTTTTCAATTTATATTTCCACATAACCAGAGAATTGATGTCTTTTATCCTGTATTTATATATGCAGTTAGTTTTTTATTTTACTGTTTATAATAGATATTATTGATAATAGGTAAGATGGAACTAGGTTACAGAGATATGACATAAATCAATCTCTGTTTCATTCCCTAACTCCATTGGCAGTATACATCACCCATGGTCTATTGATGATTTTAAAATAGAAAAGAAAAAATGGTCACAGTTTCTTTTAGAGTATACTGATTAAAATCCATTGTTTTAGTTAAGAATGGATGGTGAGTCCTCAAACTGGTTAAAAAATATGTAACATTTAAAACTGTGACCGGTGTTAGCGTCCTAAGATGCTTCAGGAATTGAAATTGAAATTACCTTTACAATGGATTCCTTTTTGTCCTGAAAAAAACAAATGTAGTAGTATATCATACAATTATGCAAATACAGACTAAATAACTATCTATTCCCGAGGAACATCTGAATGCAGTTGTTAAACAAACAAGAAAAGTCGAGTAGTGGTTTTTATTCTACTGTTCAAGACTTGGGAATGGTTAAGAGAGTGTTGTGGGGATCCTTTCACTGGAGTGCTCGGCATTGTCCAGTGGACCCTCTCTGGGTATTACCACACTTTAAATGATGTACACCTTTAATTGAATTTCTATTGACTAGACTATTATTCTGTCCATAGCCATGCAAATGATTTTTGTTTTCAGAAACACAAATAAATTGTCTGGTAGAGAATATAAAAATCCATATTAAAATTCAAATTTGAACAGGCTTTAACATCTTACTGGTTTCCCCATTAATTACTTAGTTGAATAAAATCTTTGGCACATGTTAATTTTTTATTTTATGAGAGTTTTATGTTATAATAGTTATAGTGTTTACAATGTTATGCTAAACATAAGTTTTACGAGTCATGATTTTACAGTTTTGAAAAATACATCTTAAAACTATGAATAGGATTTTCATGCAGACATGCAGCAATAGTTTTACTGTTTTTTTCTATATAGAATTAAACTACTCCATGCTTATAGCAATAGGAACATACAGATATGCTCTTTCTCTTCAAGTAATACTGGAGAAGAATCTAAAAAAAAGAAGAACTGAGATTGACTCTCTCATTGACCTATTAGTGGCTACTTTAAGTTTGCAATTAATTAATTTTAAAATTGAGGCAGGGAGTGATCATAAGATGGTAAAAAACAAAACAAAGCAACTGAAGCAGAGTAAGTACATTAAAAAAATAATAGGGCTTCCCTGGTGGCGCAGTGGTTGAGAATCTGCCTGCCAATGCAGGGGACACAGGTTCGAGCCCTGGTCTGGGAAGATCCCACATGCCACGAAGCAACTGGGTCCGTGAGCCACAACTACTGAGCCTGCGCGTCTGGAGCCTGTGCTCCGCAACAACAGAGGCCGCGATAGTGAGAGGCCCGCGCACCGCGATGAAGAGTGGTCCCCACTTGCCGCAACTAGAGAAAGCCCTCGCACAGAAACGAAGACTCAACACAGTCATAAATAAATAAATAAATAAATAAAAAAGAACGTGAATTTCTAAAAAAATAAAAAAAATAATAATAAACGGAGATTAGGTTGAAAAATAGGTGGAAAGGATTTGAAGGTATCCTAGTATCAAGGGGTAAATTTATCTAATATGTAAATAACACAAAGCCATTGGGCATTAAAAGTATCAGAGTGAAAGATACAGAATCAGTATCAAACAAAAAACCTGAGTTCAAATCTGAATTCCATCCTTTATTGGCTGTGTCACCTTGAGGAGGTTAAATAATATCCCTGAGCCATGAAGGTCCTTTATTTCTGCCTTTTGGAATTAGCGTAAGGATTAAATGAGAGAATATGGAAGGACACTTTGTAAACTCTTTAGCACCATGCAAATGTTAATTATGTGTATTCATAAAAACCATGAGAACAGCTTTTTTAACTAAAAAAAAAACCTGTTCTTTTGGATGGGAGATTTTCAATACGTTTTCATTGCTCCTTTAGTTACATAAAGGCTAAAACTATATAATGCACTTATATATTTCTACTTTTTCCATAAATTTCTTTGAACATTTTCCAATATTATTATTACATTTTTCTGTTACCTTTGAGAATAGCATATTCCAAGAGTGCTTTCTTTCCTACCACATAAAATCCAGCTAATAATTTCAGCTCCATATAACCTAACTACCTATGGCTACACTATACCTTTTAACTTGATGGATATTTTTCCTAGTTTACTAAATCATCCTGATTTTTGTCATAAAATAGAAGCAGCCTTTTATATTTTCACATATTGATTTTTATATTCAGAAAAAAAAATGTGAACATGTAAGACACTGATGCATATATAGAGCCAACTCATTTTTTTCTGAGTGGGCTGAAATAACTAATGCCTACTTTGAAAATGTTAGATCTACATACAAAAGAGTGTTGGGAAACTTGGCAGATGTCTGTTCCTTGGCCAAAACTCCAGTTCTACCCCTTCCTCATAAGAAAGCTTTCTTTGTAACTGAAGCAAATGGCAACAGTTAGGGTTATAATTCTTCAAAGGGCTACAAGTGGTTAGATGTGATTCTCTGCCTTTGTTTTTAATGAATTGCAATCCCTAGATATTTTCAAAGCAGTCATTTTCTCTGAATATCCACCTTATCATTACATAGTCTCAGAAAAGTGTTAACTTGAATATATTATTTCTTCCAGAACAGCGTTGCGATTATATGGTTTTTTCTTAATCCACAGTTAGGCTGTGGTTTCCATCACATGATGGTCATCTGGTCTACCCTTTCTATTCTCTTTCCTTAAAACACATTTTCTAAGCATAGCACAACAAAACACTTTAAAAACCAATGTAATCCTCCTTGAGTTTCTTTGGTAGTGATTTTATTATTGCTTCTTAATATATTAACTATTCATTTAAAAGAAAAAGTATGTCAGTGAAAACTAATATCAAATTTAACATCTCTAATCTGGTTTTCTCCTGAATCTCTAGCCTCCTTTTAACTAATTGTAGTCATTGGTGATTAAGCATTATTATATTCTTGTTCAAAATTTCCACCCTGATAGTAACTGCTAAATTCATATATTGCAAAGTAGCATTTCCCAGATAATGTCTCTTTTCCATCTCCTGAGAAGTGCTTTCTATGGAGAGTGGATAACAAGGAGATAGCCAGCTGTATACACACAAGAACATCTACATTAAGCAAGCCATTCCATGCTGTAGAGACTCAGCTGTCGAAGCTGTGGTTTTCAGAAGCATAGTTTTCATCTTAGCATACATAGAAATGCCTGATAAAATTGTGTCAATTAACATTTAGTTCACAGAATTAAGATTTATAGAACTTTGACCTTATAACTCCTTTGTAATCAACTGCTTGGGCCTGAAATTCTGAATTTGAACTCCAGCCCCAATATATTTTTAATTTTGAGTAAGTTACATAAATTCTTAATTTAGAAAGTAAGGATTATAATAATGGCTGCATGTGGAGTTGTTGGGCAGAGTCCATGAGATGAAGCATTTAAAAGCTCTATAAACAGTCTGGTAGTACAAGAAAATGTACTCATTCCTTTACATCATCTCAAGTCCTAATATCCTCATACTCAGATTTGTGTAGTAGGTAACAAAGGGATAAAGACTGACAAAAGTGATTATTCTTTTATTTCCTAATGTGTGTTCTCCAGATTAATAAAATATGAGAAAAAAATATTTTAAAAATATATTATGCTAGGCAGATACATATTTTATTTGATGTCACAAAAAAGCGAATCAATATTTTATTGACATTTTTCAGTTCATAAACATCTAAATGTTTAGTTTTATATAAGTATTGTCTTATAGTGTTATATCAATCTTTTAGAAGTTAAAAGAACACATTAACAGCAACATGTGACTTTTTCATTAAATAAGGCTTTGGTTTATTTTTATTGGCATTGGCTATTCCCCTACACCATTTACTCTTCTTGCTTTCAACGTTTATGATGAAAGCCAGAATTCTTTTCCTTGTTCCTCTGTAGGTAAGGTGTTTTATTTTCCTTTGGTTTCCTTTCAGATTTACTCTTTGTCTCTGGTTTTATGTAACTTGAATATGATATGCTTACCTGGTTTTTAAAAATCTGTTAGCTTTGTTTTCTTAGTATTTTATATTTTTTTGGTGTATCTGAATATCCTGAATCTGTCATTTGGTGTCTGTCATTACTTCTGGAAAGTTCTCAGACTATTTCTTCAAATATTTCTTTCGCCGCATTCTCTTTTCTCTTCTGGTATTCCAATTACAAATATGCTACACATTTTGATATCTCTGCACAGTTTCTGGATGTTGTTTTTTTTTTTAATTTATTTTTCTCTTTACATTTTAGTTTGGGAAGTTTCTACTGACCTATTTTCAAGTTCACTGATTCTTTCCTTGGCTATGTGGAGTCTACAAATGAGCCCACTGAAGGCATGCTTTATTTTCCTTACTGTGGTTTTCATTTCTAGCTTTTCCTCTTGATTCTTTCTTTATAGCTTTCATGTATCTGATGACCTTGTCTTTTGGCTTTGCATGTTTTCCATTTTTTGCACTAGAACATTTATCATACTACTCATAGTTATTTTAATATTCTTATCTGGTAATTTCAACATCTGTATCATATCTGAGTCTGGTTCTGATTGCTCTTGTCTCTTCAGACTGTGATCTTTTCTTGCTTTTGGCATTTGTTCTATCATTTTGTTGAAAGCAGCACATGTTGTAGAGGGTAAAATATACTGAGGTAAACAGGCCTTTAGTGAGAGGATTTGAAGCTGGCCTATGTTTAATGTTTGCTGTAGTCGTAGGTACCAGAGGTTTCAAATTCCTCTAATGTCCTTGTTTTTGCTCCCCTCTTGGCTTTGGGACTACCTTTTGAATTGTTCCTCAGAGTTCATGTCTTGAAGCTGTTTAGCTGTGATCCACTGCTGTAAGACTGAAGACTTACTGGTGTGGTTGTAGGGTGTGGAGGAGAAAAAGAATTCATAAACTTCCCATTAAGTTTCACTCTTTTCAGAGGGCTGTGTCTAGGAGGTGTTTCACACTTCCCAAGTGCTTCTGTCCCTCTTCCAGTAGTAGTTTTTTCCTTTCTTACTATTTACTCCCTTCCCTGGATAGTGTTCCCAGTGTATTACATTGAATCCCTGCCTCCTAGTGACTAGGTTTTTGTTTCCTCCTACTGTTCCCACACCTTAGGTGTGACAAGAAGACTGGAGGAACTCAGATATGAAAATGTTCCAGGACTGCCCAGTGGGAAGCCTTTCTCTCTGGAGAGGAAGCCTGTGTTATGGAGAAGAATCTGGGAGGGTTACACTTTGCCTACTCTTCTTCCACCCTGGCTCCACCCTCTGCTAGGTTTCTGAGGGCATTTTTCTTGGATCCTCATTCTGAGAACCTGGTGGGGCTCCTAAAGAGAAAGTCCATGAAAACATGGAGACCCCTGTGATTTCAGCCCTCAGGAGTTTCTCACTCTTACTGTTGTTCGTGCTCAGCCTCCAATAGCAGCTCACTCAAATTACTAGTGAAGTAGTCCTACTATGGATTCTATTGGCTTCTGCTGCATCTAAGCAGATCTCAGGAACATGCCTGCCTCTTTAGATTTTTGTTGTAGCATTTTTCTTTGTGAACTTGAGGAGTCCAAGAAATATCATAGTTTTCAGTTTACCTAGTTTTTATTTGTTGTAACCCTACTCTGTTCACACTACCTGATTCCCCATGTCATATGATTCACATGTAAAGATATTATGAAGTAAACTGCCTTTCATTGATGGAATTTTCGCTTGCAATTTAATTATTTCAGTAACTATAAAGCTTGACTTTTGTAGCATACAAACCACTAACAGGTCACTGAACAGCGAACAACTCTTGATGTGTTTTCTTTTTCTATCCTAACTTTCTTTCCTCACGTCATTCAATGTTAAAAGAAAAAAAAAGGGGGGGGGATGCCAATCAATTCCTGTTACTCCTGAATCTTTTAGTTACTAAAATTGAAGTGATGTATTCTATTGCTTCCTATTGAGATGAGTGATGAATACAATATTGGTGTTGAAATTGATGTCTGGCCAACACAATCATTGGAAATGCAAAGGCATTAATATGATACATGGCAGGTGCTGCAAGCTCATCTAAAATAGCATATTCCAAAGGACGGGGGTTAGAGAAGAAGAAAAACCATTCTATGTGGACACTGTCATCATAATTCATCATGTTGTCCTGGACAATTAAAGGACAGTTCTGTTATTCTTTGCTTCTTGCATTAAGATCCCAGTCAACTGGTCTGTTTCCCTGGAGTGCTTTCTGATAAATCTTCCCCAACAGTTTCAATTTACTTCTCTCCACTAAGCCAGGCAAATATATACAATCCAGAAAACTTGAGAAGTTGAAAAGATGGCAGGTAAAATTGTCCATGGATGATACTTCTGAGTGCAGGACTAATAGGAATTATTTCTACTCTCTGTGGTTTAGACATGATTGGAGTTGAGGGATGGAGTGAGTTGGGAATAGTTAGCAGGGAAGTAAACTGGTAGGTGATTCACATCACCTCCTCAGCAAGAGATTTAAGTTGACTAAAAATCACTTAGTGATTCTTAAGTGCCTTTTATAAATTGTCCCATTATAGTGCTAAACAATTTTCAGAATGTCTCTAGTTTTCCAGTTTGGTAGTTGCCAATCACATCTTCTTTTTGTTCTTTGTTGGGCAAATGGGGCATATTCATTACATTTGTATTGCTTTCTGGCTTATAGTGGTCTTCCCATTTGAGCCAGTGAACTCTTTTTAGAAAACCAAAAGATAACAGAAGCATATTATCTCAGACATGCATAAAAGTTATAAAGTAATTGTATGTGTGAAGAAAAATATTCTTGATTTATGACTCATCCAGTTGGTCCATGAGTATCCACAGAAAACCCCCAGCTGATAAGCCACCATGGTTAAAAGACATGTGGTACCATATTAAGGAAAGTCTGGCAATTATCTAGTGAACTTAAGTTAGGAAAACAGCACATATAGATAATTCTGATGTTAAATAAAGCCACTTTTTTAGGTTATCAAATGAAGGTGCAAGTTTACATATTAGACTTCAATAATAATATCCTTATATTATATAAAATAAATACTTAGATCAAATTCTACTTTAGAGAATTACATCCTTCATGTTTGCTAACCATCTGTAATATTATTTCCTTCTTAAATAATTGCCTTCTCTCTGACATCCAAAAGCACTCCAAACTTTTTCCTTCATAATGATGTCCACAGGCTAAGTCTGTGAAAATAAATTTTACTAGTTAATTAACCTACTATATGCTAGCTGGTTAACATACTTCAGTTCATTTAAGCATTAGCACCCATTAGCTTATTGATGAAGAAAGTGAGAAACAGAAATATTGGGCTCCATCTAGTGAGCAGCTTATCTGAGATTGGAAACTGAGTTACTCTGCCACATCATAATACCCTTATGCAACCTTCCTCGGCTATCCTGTTCCACAGATGGATACTCAGGATATGGAAAGTCATAAACCAAGAGAGAAATAGGTAGCTTTTTAATATAGAGTAAGTGTCTATGCTGTTTCTTATTCCACATAAAGAGTTATAAGAAATTCAGTTTGGAAGAAGTGTACCACTGGATTTCTTTGTGTGGTGAAAGTAGGACACTTTGTTTTGTGTTGGTAGGACATTGTGTGTTCGTTTAAAAACATACAAACAAGCTGAAAGTGTGTTTAGTCTTAATTGAATGGTGCTGCCATTGACAACTCCACAATCCCTGCAAAACTTTTCTAGAAGCCTCTCTATATTGCATAACATGGTAGAAATGACCTAGGCAAATAAATTATTTCTTTTATTACAGAAATGTAGGATATCAAGGATCCATTTTCACTCTGAGATTTTAAAGTAAGCATAGAGATAGCATTAAGATATGTATAAACATGAGTGATAGATTGAGTTGTCTAACAGCCAGCCTCAAGCAGAAAAACCAACTGACTTGAACAAAGGGTCTCAGCAGAGGGAGATTTATGTTATTCAGCTGAATTACATTCCTTTATAGACTGCTGCAGATGGGTTTCAGGAAAAGCAGCCATCTATCCGATTTAAATAGACTGCATGCTAGTACTATAGATGTAACATTAATTCATTGTCGGGAGTTGCTGTAGGCATAGAACTAGCTTTGTTCTTTGACAGTCTCCCCCAGTTTAAATAGAAATGCCATTTACCAGGGTGTCAAAATAAGTAGGGCCCATATAACACTATAATCAAGTTGCAGTGACATTACATATTTTAGCCTCAATATTGAAAATGGTTACGTCAGCGCAGACTTACAATCTGCAGAACTCTGCTGACCCCTGAGAGCCACTTGTAATTTATCAGGTGGTTATTGTCTTCTATGTGTCAATAATAATACTGGTATCTTTAATTTGTGCTGCATATTATAGTTATGATGCTAATAATCTTTTCTGTAGACTCTCTTCTTTAATTTTTTATGTTTGTGAAATATATATTATTATCTTAGACTTAGGGATAATAAAATTGCACAGGAGATGTTAAATGAGTCTCTCAAGTTTATACAATCAGAAAGTGATAAACCTAGAATTCAAATACAGATATCCTGACTCCAATGCCAATAGTCTTTCCATGGCACTGTGTTAGGTAATCTGGAATGGAGTTACGATAAATGAAGTATATGATGGAGTATGGAGTATATTAAGATTTCATTTGTGAGTAAAGTGTGCATACAAACAACCTTAATAGGAACTGTGACGGTGGGCATTAAGTCTTGCAACTTCCTTGAAGCATATCTTGTGTCTCTGTTATTCATCTAGTTGTGGCAGAAAGGGATAGTGCTGCCACAAAATAACCCACAGGCAAACTTACCTCAATAGCTCAGAATAATTAGAAACCAGGCTTTAATTCTGAATACTAACAGAGATGTTATGTTCAATCCTATGTTACTAAATATGCACTAAGCTGCTTACAGGTAGGCCACACACAATCTAACAATCTATGTGAAAGCATTCTAGATCTCTTTTACATGTACAGGGTCTGAGAGGAGTGGGAACATATTTAGCTAATGTGTTCAGGCATTTACCACTACTACTTGTTTGGAATGCTGCTAACATTAAGACAACCCCCCCGCCACCCCCCCCAAAAAAACAAAAGAAACAGAAAACCTTAAACAGTTTTATGTTTGAAAAGATACAGAGTTAACCTGAAATGTTTTCAAAGAGTATGAGAGTCTGATATCCATAAAGTGTACATTTTCTAAAATTAGATGGATGAGATGCTTTACATTTTAAACCATTAATGATTCAGCATCTGCACTTCCAATTCAATTGGCAGCATATTGTCTTCACTCCACTCTCCCTTTACAGGGAGACTATCTGTCAACATTTAACAACATACAGACACCTCTCCACCTGCAGTTTCAGTCTCCAATGACTCTGTATTAATGAGGAAGTATCAACACTTGAATGCAAAGCCTCTCTTAGGATACATGGTGACCAGAATGATGAAATAGTTCTTTTGTAGATAATCAGTGGATTGGATAGAAGGAAATACTTGTTCTGCCCAGTTAAGTCATAATCTTAAAGTATTCTAGTACCTAATAAAAACATATAGCCTGGTTAGAATTTTATGGGAATGACTTCATTTTAAAAAGAGGCAACTGGATCAAGTTTTAAAATAGGTTCATCGAGGGTAGAAACAGTTCAGTTTTCTTTTTTTTTTTTTTCCACAGCATGTTTATATGTAGCTGATTGTATAACATAATACACAACTCTGATATTCTTTTTTGATCAATAAAACATAAGTAAGGTATGTAAAATAAATCATTAACATATTACTTAAAATAAACATACCTTTCAAAAATTTGAAAGAAAATCATAGAACTTTGATTATTAGGAATAAGCCAAATATGCACATCCCACTCTTTTTTAACTGACCTCTGTCATTCCTTTAACTCTTCTACTTATGCCTAAAGCCAGATTCAAACAATTTCCCAGGTGCTATATAATTTTGAATTCAACAAGTATTTATCAAACAGTTTTATATTCCAAAAACTGTGCCAGGTATTGAGAAATTTTTTAAAAGTAGAACTTTTTCTAGGCCCTCAAGAAGCAGCTCACAATATTACTCTAAGAAGACATATGCCCATCATATAATACAAGGGAAAAAATGTGTTCACATTTCAAATTTGTGAGAGAAAGAATAAGTGCAATGTAAATTACTCAGAAGGAAGATGAGATAGAGAACACTGAAATTCAATTTTATTCCTTAGTTGACTTCTCTTTACTATTCTCTATTTCCTATGCAAACTTTCTTTGCTTTGCATGCATTCAAGGAAAGTAAATGATTTAAAGTCTTTCTCCAAGCTATAAAGAAAAAGTAACAGATTGGTTTGTATACACACAACACACACATACACATGTATCATTCTACAATCATATGTATGATTGGGTGATCATTCCTATAGCATATTAAATCCATACAAATTAATGCCTCTATTTACCAAAGATAATCACTAATTTATTGAAAATAGTGTCTGTGAGAGAGGTATAATTTTTAATTATAATGAAGTATAGCCTGAAAATTACTTTATTTCATGGTATCTCTGAATACACACTCACAAATGCAATATACCATTGTATATTACATGTATGTATAAATCTAATTTATATGTAGACATATATATCCATATCCATATATTTTATGTATATGTATGTGTGGGTATATTAGTTTATTCTGAGAGACCAATTCTTCACATAACCTTAGAGATCAAAACATTACCTAGAAGTCTTGATAAAACTTAAGCCAAAAAGCATAACAAAGTAGAAGTAAACTAATGATGGGCAAAAGTCATCGGTAATTGCTTATAAATATTAGTTTTTCAATTAACACAACAATTGCAAACTATCAGTACCATTTTCCGTATCATTTTCACTGAAATGAGCCTCTGAAATAAAAGGAAAACTCTCCTTTTTGTTCTCTGTTATAAGCAACTCTTTGGAAGTGAATTAAGTAAACATGAGCCTTGTGCATTTGATAAATATGTATGTCTTATTTCTCCTTTTCCACTGCTTTTCATCCAGCTGCAGCTGGGAACCAAGCAATAAATACTATTTATTTATTTTAATAGTATGCTTAGTGAAAGTATTACCAATATTTCCTAAGCTTAAAAACATCCCAAATGCATTTTACTGTTAGGCTCAGCATTTTCCTAGTAATTTACAACTTAAAAAGGGTAAACTCTATTACTCTATGTCAAACCAACAACTGGGTAAGTGCAGAATGTTACCCTATGAAGTATGACCAAATTTACTGTTGCAGTCATTAGTACATATTGATTCTGTTTATAACAACCCAAAGGGAATAGTAAACCTATTATGCTGGTGCTTGGTCTCTTTGTCCGAAACGAGCCAAACTCGGTAGTGCCAAGTTTCAAGCAATGTCCAATTAGTGCAGCAATCAATGCAGCTCCTTTTCCTTTGGTTATTTTAAATACAAATAGTCAGTGACATGAACTTCAAGATCTTGTATCTCACAATCACATCTGAGCAACGTTTCTGCTCTTATGCAAAGGCAACTTCACTTGATCACCTTTTGAAGTCAGACTTTCCCTGTGTGAAACCATTTGTTTATCTCTTTTGTCTTCTATACAAAATGGCATTCAAATTTACAATACTGCTATGCCCTAGGTGGTTTCTTATAGGCTCTTTTATTTCTATATCCTAGGCTTCAACATTTTACATTCATGGTAACTTGGACGGGTTCCCATTAAATCCTGGTAAACATATTTGGTAGTCAATTGTCAGACGCCAGGTTTTCTCTTTATAATAGAAAATCACTGTATGCCTGAAATATATACAAGTTTATTCATCAATTATACCTCAACAATGCCTTTAAAAATCCAAAACAAACAGAAAAGAGAACATATGGCTGGGACCTCTGCCATCAGAGGGCAGTCTACCCTAATTCAAGGCGTTATGGGCTGAGGGACTTCCCTAGTGGCACAGTACTTAAGAATCTGCTTGCCAATGCAGGGGACACGGGTTCAAGCCCTGGTCTGGGAAGATCCCACGTGCCGTGGAGCAACTAAGCCCATGTGCCACAACTACTGAAGCCCACGCGCCTAGAGTCTGTGCTCCGTAACAAGAGAAGCCACTGCAATGAGAAGCCCGCATACCGCAACGAAGAGTAGCCCCCGCTTGCTGCAGCTAGAGATAGCCTGTGTGCAGCAGCAAAGACCCAATGCAGCCAAAAATAAATAAATAAATAAATAACTTAATTTTTTTAAAAAGGTGTTATGGGCTGAATTGTGTCCCCTAAAAATTCATATGCTGAAGTCCCAACTCCTAGTACTTCAGTATGTACCTGTATTTGGAGATACGGTCTTTAAAGCAATAATTAGGTTAAAAGGAGGCCTTTAGGGTGGGGCCATATTCCAATATGTCTGGGGTGGCAACAGGGGCAACAGTGCAGAAGGATGACCATGTGAAGAGGCACAAAGAGGGCAGCCATCTGCAAGCCAGAGAAAGAGGCTTCAGAGGAAACAAGCCTTGCTCTCACCTTGATCTTGGACTTCAGCCTCCAGAATTTTGAGAAAAAAAATTTCTATAGTTTAAACCAAAAAGAAGAAAGAAAGGAGAGAAAGAAAGAAAAAAAGAAAGAAAGGAAGGAAGGAAGGAAGGAAGGGAGGGAGGAAGGGAGGGAGGAAGGGAGGGAGGAAGGGAGAGAGGAAGGGAGGGAGGAAGGGAGGGAAATCAAATTGTAAGCCTTTGAAGAGAGGACAGCTCTTGCTATCACTTCCATACCAAGAAAGTCTTTCTTCTACCAATGTTGTTTGTTCTTCCCAAAAGGAGAATACTTTTCTGATTGTAAGATTAAGGAACACTAATCCACCTTTACTAGTGGGCAAGTTCACAGAGCTAGGTTTGTTTAGTTGTACTGAAACATGAACATGAACTTTACTCTTTCACTTTAATTTATCATATGACCAGTGAGAAGATAAAAGATCTTAACATTTGTATTTGGGCTTAAGGGGATGCAGAGTCTCTCATCTTCCTTTGGGCTGTGGCATGTTTCACAGAGCTCTGCATTGAAGTAGTTAAGTCCTGCCTCCTAACTAATATCATTCCATGTATATAATGAACCTAAAGAGTCATATAACAAATGAGTGACTAGACCAAGGCAAAATTTCATCATTTTGGAGCCTCTCATCATAAAATTCATTTATATATATCATATAATTAAAATCTAACCTATACCCCACCCCAAACAAAACCCACATCTGAGATAACAATTTGAATGTAAACAATGTTGTATCTTTTATCCAGAGGCATGACAATGTTTTGAATCACTATCAATTAGAATAATGAGGAGTTGGCAAATTATATCCTATAGGACAAATCCTGCCTGAACCTGTTTTTGTAAATAAAGTTTTATTTGAACATGGCTCTGCTCACTAGTTTCAACAGTTTACGGTTGCTTTTGCATTACAAAGGCACAGTTGAGGAGTTAAGACAGAGACCATGTATCCTACAAAACAAAAAAATTTACCATCTGACTAACAGTAAGTTTACTGACTCCTGGACTCTGTCATACTTTATATAATGATACATATTAAAATTCCTAGAATAGCCCCTAATAGTAGTAGGTCCCTATATATACTAGCCACTAAAGTTCAGTGGATTGAATTATGAATCTAATATAAATATTTCATGTAAGCTTTATAAATGAGGGAAACCCTGCCTTAGAGGCAGACTTCGATCAAACTTTCTTTGCTCTCTCCTCCCTCTCTTTCTCCCTTCCTTCTCTTCTCCTTTCTCTTCTCTCAGGTGTAAAAGGAGAAAATATAATAGTAATGACTATCCTCCTTGAATGAAACTTGCAGAAATGTCTGCCACCACAGGCAGAGACTACCCCCTCAAGCATGTTGGCAAACCAGTCTCACTAGGAACACCTGAGGGAGCTAGTCTGGGCTGAGTCCCCACACATTCTTATACACTACCCAGTATCCGCTTGTTCTTACCGTTCTCAGTTTTCACTGTGAGCCTTGTCTTTGTTGTAAACACCTTTGCCACAAGCATTTTTTGCCACATACTAATTGGCCATAAGGCGATTTTGCTGTGAACCATAAAATAACTGGTTGACAATTTTTGGTTTGATAGTTTGGTTTCAACTGGTTGAAATGTGTTTAACGTTTTTTCCAGTTAGCAATATTATGGACGGCTTTATTGAGCTGACAGAAGATGATGATTCGCTTCAAGAGTTGGTTTCTTATTTTGAAACATACTACATTGGAGGTTAAAGAGGCTGAGGGCCTGGAAGGCACAGACTTGACCCCTTTTTCCCATAGAACTTTGGAACATCTATCAATGGACATGTGACCTATCCAAGAACAAACAGCAGTATAGAGACTCTCACAACTCAGTACAAGACTCAATTACAAATATGCATCCTAGTGTTTGGGAAACGATACCTCTATTAATGAAGGAAGAAATTTTAGTGAACAAGAAAAAGCAAGTTGCCAAATGATAAGACAAGCAAAAAAATGTATAAAATACTATGAACGACAGACTTGGAAGACAAGCGCTTAGGTATGACCCACAAAATAAAATAATTCTTTGTTCAGTATTGCCATGAATCTACACACATTTTAAATGTCTTCAAATATTTTGTATTTCATAATAAAAGTCTTTTTAATTCTGTTACTCATTTTTCATGTTTCATTATGTCCTTTTTAAGGTCCCTCTTTTATTTTTCATTATTTTATCTCTTACGGCAAAATTAACTTACAGCTAATTAGTTATGCAGTGAAAATATTTGGGGCAAAAATGCTTGTGGCAAAGACGCTTATGACAAAGATACCAGACTACACTTCTCCTCTTATCACTCTAGTTACTCTACCATTTGTGCAATAAAATGCCTCAACAAATGCTTAAGTAGGAGTCACCGCCATTGTCAATTTCATAGACTCATGAGATGGCTAATTTATGAATTTAAATGCTGCATAGGTGGTCATACTCAATTGCAACTTTTGTTCACATTTGATTTATCAGTTCATGTTACACAGCCTTAATATTCTTCACAGAAGAAGCACTAAAAGATAAAGAGAGCTGGTAGGAAATGAGGAGGATGAAAGGTGGAAAGAATAAGATTAGTAAGAATGCTATAGCTATAGTATTTTAAAAAATACTGTGTGCAAACATAGAAGAAATAATTACTTCTTCCCAAGACATTGCATCAATTTTCCTACTTCTCAAAATCAATTGTCATAAACAATTTGTCTTTTCTCTGCTGCATCGTTTGGATGTTTATTTTCCTACATGGTTATATTAAGTTCTTGAATCATTTAATTTTAAATAAATCCATTATGTCAGTTTTCATTATAGTAGTGTATATGCATAATAAATTCAACTAAAAATTAAACTAAAGAATCAAAAGAGACAAACATAGACATGAGGCCAAGTATTAGCCCAGCAGAGTTGACTGGAAGTTCAGTCATAAACATTTCCAAAGTGAAAGAGCAGGGAAGTTGCTAATCACAAACTCCAAAAATTCACAGTCAAACCTTACATATTTAACCATATTCTTTCTCTACTTACTTAGTCTTTGATTTTACAACAATGAATGAAAAATTTTCAAAGTGTAAACATTGTCTCTAGAGTACTCTTATTTGTTATAAAGTGTTATAAGTGGTACTAATTGGTTCAACAACTTCTAAACAACAGGAAAATATACCAATTTTTAAGTTTTTAAAGTCCTGGGAGAAGTGTTTGAATGCTACTTTTAACAGCTCTTTGAAAATTGATGCATGAATATTATAATTTAAAGCATTCTCTACTGCACAATTCAAACAAGCCTCTATGACCATGTTTATCATTTAAATCACAAAAAGCATGCACCATTTACGTGGCTTTGAATATACTTATAGACTTCCAAAGGGATGGGGGGAGATGGGAGAGGGCAGAGAGTGGGGTGGGGGGGCGGGCATCATGTAACTGACTATGAACAGCTTTCATTAATATGGAAAATGTTGAAATTCAGAGTCAATGTATTCCCACTGTGTATCTGGAAAACATAGTGCTTTGGCTAAACATATTTTCAAAACAAAACAACAACACCAACAAAAACAGATGAGTATTTTAGAAAAAAATTAAAATCTATATTCCATCTGACTCTTTTCCCAATTGTTTCTTCATTATACTGTGAAATAAGGGACGTTGTTCACCATCCATTTCTACAAGGATTAAGTCCTTAGCCACTGCAGTCACTGACCTACAGTACACCCTGGAAGGATGCCAGCAGGAAAAAGAGCAGGATGAGGCACTCTGTGCTCTAGGAAAACAGGTAAAACAGGCCCTTAGATAGTCACATATATTTCAGAAGAAATTTTTTATGAACCTGAATTCTTGCACCTTCCCATACTTAGAAAAACACTCAAATCATTAACTGAGATATCTGTTCCTTGTGACTAGCAGCAACCTTCCACTAAGATGTATGCTGAATTGTAAGTAACTCCCCAACCAAAATCACATATATTCTGGCCTCTCCTCCTACCTTTTCAGATCAGTTTCTCAGAGCTGAGAGGCTATCTGCCAGACCATAGTCCTCAGTAAGTCCCTGAATTAAATTGAACTCACAGCTCTCATGTTGTGCATTTCTTACTAACAATATACTTACTATATGTTATGAATGGAAAAAGAGAAATAAAGTAATATTTATTAATATTATATTGCTCATGATACATTTTCAAGTGAAATATGAATTTACAAATAAAATTTTGGCGTGAAAGTGTAAAAATTCTAAAAAGTTCTCAAATGTAATTGTTTAGAAGATACTTCTTTGGGCCTCTTAAACATATCTTATCCATCTGTTCATTCAACATAGCATTCTCTAGGATGCTTGCACAATATTTACATCATTTCAATTGTATGTTTAAATATGGTGATGGTGCCTCTTTAAAAGGACACCAGTATATAGTGTAACTGGTACCATACATCAGGGATCCAGACAGTTCTCCTATCATCCCATTTCCAGATGCTCCTAATCTCTAGGTCTTACAGCACTATCAAAACTAACATGCCATACTGAGCCGGAAGAAGTGAAACAGAGCAAGACCCTGTGGGGTCCTCTCTGGTACAAATCCTTTCCGTGTCCCCCATTTCTTATTTGCAGGAAAAAGGCTTCAGCGTCCTAGACCTTCCCTGAGTTCCAAAGGGCAGATTCAAACAGTTCCTAATCAGGGAAGGGGGGGGAATGCAGAAACAAGGGAGGAACAGTCAAGAAACAATAGTACAGTCTAGGGGCAGGGTCCTGGTTCCTCGGTTCCTCCTCAAGGAATATATAAAACAATATCTTTCAGTTCTTCTGCAGGAACTAAGGTCCTCACTCAGGTGGAGGATGGTAACTTCAGGCTGAGCACAAAATTCCTATTACCTCACACCAATCAATCTGAAGGAAAGTCACACAGCCTGCAGTCCTCATCCCAAACTTTGCCTAAAAAACTTCTCCTCATAAACGCATCAGGGAGTTTGGGTTTTTTTTGCGCATGAGCCACCTGTTCTCCTTGCTTGGCCCTGCAATAAACCTTTCTCTGCTCCAAACTGACATTTCAGTTTGTTTGTCCTCACTGTGCATCGAGCACAGGAACGTGCATTTGATAACATAAGTCTGTATCAGGTTAGCTCATTTACTTTCTTCTCTTTTTTGAAACAAATAGATTTCTGCTAATCCTACATATATGAACATCTGTATATTTCTCTATTCAGGCATATATAAGATTTGTATTATAAGTGAGCAAAGCTATCACAGTTTCTTCTCAGCTTGTTATGAGACACAAGTTCATGTGCCCAACACAGAGTGAATTTTTAACTCACAGTTTTAACTCACACCCTAATCTACAGAGAATACAAAAGGTCACCAATACCCTGAGTCTGCATCAGAATCATAGTATGGTAGTTCTTGCCAACATTTCATGGTTGCTGGACATAAATAAATATTTGATTGATCAAATATACTTAATGCTAGAGAAGAATGAACTTATGCCCACAAGAGGTGTAATAGTATAGCCCAAAGGAGGCAGTTGCAAGTGAGAAATTTATTTGAATTCTCACTTTATCTTAAATGTTTATATTTTTTTTTTACTTTGCTTAGTCTTTTATTTGGTCTTTCAATCACACAGCAAATGTTTACAAAAGATCTACTTCATTCCAGACAGTGTTGTATACACTGAGAAGAGGAATAAATAAAACCAATCAGTCTAGTGCAAGAAGAGATGTGTCCATCAACAGCATCATCACCATCATCATCATGGAGAGAGCTAAGGGGAAAATTAGAAATATATGCAAAGAACAATAGTAACATGATCAAAGAAGAAAGGAATGATATATGTGTGAACTACTTTTTCGGTTCTGTTCCTCTTAATGCCAGGTCCCCAAATTTATCTATAATAAAAGAACCCTCTAACAATGCTAATTAGCAAAACTGAGACCTATTATAACTTCTTTTCTTTTTTTGGGGGGGGGGGGGTGGGGTTTTCCCGGACCAGGGCTCAAACCCATGTCCACTGAATTGGCAGGTGGATTCTTAACCACTGTGCCATGAGGGAAGTCCTGGACAATGGATCTTTTTTTTTTCTTTTTAATTATTTTATTGAGGTATAGTTGATCTACAAAATTGCGTTAATTTCTACTGTCCAGCAAAGTGATTCAGTTAGACCTATACATATATTCCATTTCATATTCTTTTCAATTATGGAATATCACATGATCCCAAATATAGTTCCCTGTACTATACAGCAGGACCCTGTTGTTTATCCATTCTATATATATATACTAGTTTGGATCTGCTAGTCCCAAACTCCTAATCCATTCCTTCTCCAACATTTCCCCCTTGGCTACCACAAGTCTGTTCTCTGCCTGTGAGTCTGTTTCTGTTTCGTAGATAAGTTCATTTGTGTCATATTTTATTTTATTTTATTATTTATTTATTTTTTATACAGCAGGTTCTTATTAGTTATCCATTTTATACATATTAGTGTATATATGTCAATCCCAATCTCCCAATTCATCACACCACCACCCACCACCAGCCACTTTGCCCCCTTGGTGTCCATACGTTTGTTCTCTACATCTGTGTCTCTATTTCTGCCCTGAAAACTGGTTCATCTGTACCATTTTTCTAGGTTCCACATATATGTGTTAATATACGATATTTGTTTTTCTCTTTCAGACTTACCTCCCTCTGAATGACAGTCTCTAGATCCATCCACATCTCAACAAATGACCTAATTTCGTTCCTTTCTATGGCTGAGTAATATTCCATTGCATACATGTACCACATCTTCTTTATCCATTCGTCTGTTGATGGGCATTTAGGTTGCTTCCATGACCTGGCTATTGTAAATAGCGCTGCAATGAACATTGGGGTGCATGTGTCTTTTTAAATTATAGTTTTCTCTGGGTATATGCCCAGTAGTGGGATTGCTGGGTCATATGGTAATTCTATTTTTAGATTTTTAATGAACCTCCATACTGTTCTCCATAGTGGCTGTATCAATTTACATTCCCACCAACAGTGCAGAAGGATTCCCTTTTCTCCACACTCTCTCAAGCATTTGTTGTTTGTAGATTTTCTGATGATGCCCATTCTAACTGGTGTGAGGTGAAACCTAACTGTAGTTTTGATTTGCATTTCTCTAATAATTAGTGATGTTGAGCAGCTTTTCATGTGCTTCTTGGCCATCTGTATGTCTTTGAAGAAATGTCTACTTAGGTCTTCTGCCCATTTTTTGATTGGGTTATTTCTTTTTTTAATATTGAGCTGTATGAGCTGTTTATATATTTTGGAGATTAATCCTTTGTCCATTGATTCATTTGCAAATATTTTCTCCCATTCTGAGGGTTGTCTTTTCGTCTTGTTTTAAGTTTCCTTTGCTTTCCAAAAGTTTTGAAGTTTCATTAGGTCCCATTTGTTTATTTTTGTTTTTATTTCCATTACTCTAGGAGATGGATCAAAAAAGATCTTGCTGTGATTGATGTCAACGAGTGTTCTTCCTATGTTTTTCTCTAAGAGTTTTATAGTGTCTGGTCTTACATTTAGGTCTCTAATCCATT
This sequence comes from Balaenoptera musculus, assembly GCF_009873245.2. Classification (NCBI taxonomy): domain Eukaryota; kingdom Metazoa; phylum Chordata; class Mammalia; order Artiodactyla; family Balaenopteridae; genus Balaenoptera; species Balaenoptera musculus. Next base: position 55,033,236 of record NC_045789.1, on the reverse strand, counting down.
TTGAGTTTATTTTTGTGTATGGTGTTTCAAGTGTTCTAATTTCATTCTTTTACATGTAGCTGTCCAGTTTTCCCAGCACCACTTATTGAAGAGACTGTCTTTTCTCCATTGTATATACTTGCCTCCTTTGTCATAGATTAGTTGACCATAGGTGCATGGTTTTATCTCTGGGCTTTCTATCCTGTTCCGTTGATCTGTATTTCTGTTTTTGTGCCAGTACCATATTGCCTTGATTACTGCAGCTTTGTAGTATAGTCTGAAGACAGGGAGTCTGATTCCTCCAGCACCGTCTTTTTCCCCTCAAGACTGCTTTGGCTATTTGGGGTCTTTTGAGTCTCCATACAAATTTTAAGACTTTTTGTTCTAATTCTGTAAAAAATGCCATTGGTAATTTGATAAGGATTGCACTGAATCTATAGAGAGCTTTGGGTAGTATAATCATTTTCAAAATGTTGATTCTTCCAATCCAAGAACATAGTATATCTCTCCATCTGTTTGTATCATAGTTAATTTCTTTCATCAGTGTCTTATAGTTTTCTGCCTACAGGTCTTTTTTCTCCTTAGGTAGGTTTATTCCTAGGTATTTTATTCTTTTTGTTGCAATGGTAAATGGGAGTGTTCCTTAATTTCCCTTTCAGATTTTTCATCATTATTGTATAGGAATGCAAGAGAAATCTGTGCCTTAGTTTTGTATCCTGCAACTTTACCAAATTCACTGAGTAGCTCTAATAGTTTTCTGGTGGCATCTTTAGGTTTCTCTATGTATAGTATCATGTCATCTGCAAACAGTGATAGTTTTACCTCTTCTTTTCCAATTTGTACTAATTTTATTTCTTTTTCTTCTCTGATTGCCGTGGCTAGGACTTCCAAAACTATGTTGAATAATAGTGGTGAGAGTGGACATCCTTGTCTTCTTCCTGATCTTAGAGGAAATGCTTTCAGTTTTTCACCATTGAGAATGATGTTTGCTGTGTGTTTGTCATATATGGCCTTTATTATGTTGAGGAAGTTTCCCTCAGTGCCCACATTCTGGAGGGTTTTTATCATAAATGGGTGTTGAATTTTGTCAAAAGCTTTTTCTGCATCTATTGAGATGATCATATGGTTTTTATTCTTCAATTTATTCGTATGGTGTATCACATTGATTGATTTGCATATATTGAACAATCCTTGCATCCCTGGGATAAATCCCACTTGATTATGGTGTATGATCCTTTTAATGTGTTGTTGGATTCTGTTTGCTAGTATGCTGTTGAAGATTTTTGCATCTATATTCATCAAGGTTATTGGTCTGTAATTTTCTTTTCTTGTAGTATCTTTGTCTGGTTTTGGGATCAGGGTGATGGTGGCCTCATAGAATGAGTTTGGGAGTACTCCTTCCTGTGTAATTTTTTGGAAGAGTCTGAGAAGGTTGTGTGTTAGCTCTTCTGTAAATGTTTGATAGAATTCGCCTGTGAAGCCATCTGGTCCTGGACTTTTGTTTGTTGGAAGATTTTTAACCACACTTTCAATTTCATTACTTGCGATTGGTCTGTTCATATTTTCTATTTCTTACTGGTTCAGTCTTGGAAGATTATACCTTTCTAAGAATTTGTCCATTTCTTCCAGATTGTTCTTTTTATTGGCATAGAGTTGCTTGTATTAGTCTCTTATGATGCTTTGTATTTCTTCAGTGTCAATTGTCACTTCTCCTTTTTCATTTCTAATTTTATTGATTTGAGTCCTCTCCCTCTCTTTCTTGATGAGTCTGGCTAATGGTTTATCAATTTGGTTTATCTTCTCAAAGAACCAGCTTTTAGTTTTATTGATCTTTGCTTTTTTCTTTGTTTCTATTTCATTTATTTCTGCTCTGATCTTTATGATTTCTTTCCTTCTACTAACTTTGGGTTTTGTTTGTTCTTCTTTCTCTAGTTCCTTTAGGAGTAAGGTTAGATTGCTTATTTGAGATTTTTCTTGTTTCTTGAGGTAGGCTTGTATTGCTATATACTTCCCTTTTAGAACTGCTTTTGCTGCATCCCATAGGTTTTGGATCATTGTGTTTTCATTGTAATTTGTGTCTAGGTATTTTTTAATTTCTTCTTTGATTTCTTCAGTGATCTCTTGGTTATTTAGTAGTGTATTGTTTAGTTTCCATGTGTTTGTGTTTTTTACATTTTTTTCCCTGTAATTGATTTCTAATCTCAGAGCATTGTGGTCAGTAAACATGCTTGATATGAGTGCAATTTTCTTAAATTTACTGAGGCTTGATTTGTGACCCAGGATGTGATCTACGCTGGAGAATGTTCTGTGTGCACTTCAGAAGAAAGTGTAATCTGCTGTTTTTGGATGGAATGTCCTATAAATATCAATTAAATCTACCTGGTCTATTGTGTCATTTAAAGCTGTGTTTCCTTATTAATTTTCTGTCTGGATGATCTGTCCATTGTAAGTGAGGTATTAAAGTCCCCCACTATTATTGTGTTACTGTTGATTTCCTCTTTTATAGCTGTTAGCATTTGCCTTATGTATTGAGATGTTCCTATGTTTGGTGCATATATATTTATAATTGTTATATCTTCTTCTTGGATTGATCCCTTGATCATTATGTAGTGCCCTTCCTTGTCTCTTGTAACATTCTTTATTTTAAAGTCTATTTTATCTGATATGAGTATTGCTACTCCAGCTTTCTTTTGATTTCCCTTTGCATGGAATATCTTTTTCCATCTCCTCACTTTCAGTCTGTATGTGTCCCTAAGTTTGAAGTGGGTGTCTTGTAGACAGCATATATATGGGTCTTTTTTTGTATCCATTCAGCCATCTGTGTCTTTTGGTTGGAGCATTTAATCCAGTCACGTTTAAGGTAATTATCTATATGTATGTTCCTATGACCATTTTCTTAATTGTTATGGGTTTGTTTTTGTAGGTCCTTTTCTTCTCTTGTGTTTCCCACTTAGAGAAGTTCCTTTAGCATTTGTTGTAGAGCTGGTTTGGTGGTGCTGAATTCTCTTAGCTTTTGTTTGTCTGTAAAGCTTTTGATTTCTCCATCGAATCTGAATGAGATCCCTGCCAGGTAGAGTAATCTTGGTTGTAGTTTCTTCCCTTTCATCACTTTAAATATATCATGCCACTCCCTTCTGGCTTGTAGAGTTTCTGCTGAGAAATCAGCTGTTAACCTTATGGGAGTTCCCTTGTATGTTATTTGTCATTTTTCCCTTGTTGTGTTTAATTATTTTTCTTTGTCTTTAATTTTTGTCAGTTTGATTACTATATGTCTCAGTGTGTTTCTCCTTGGGTTTATCCTGTATGGGACTCTGCACTTCCTGGACTTGTGTGGCTATTTCCTTTCTCATGTTATGGAAGTTTTCAACTATAATCTCTTCAAATATTTTCTTGGGTCCTTTCTCTCTCTCTTCTCCTTCTGGGACCTCTGTAATGTGAATATTGCTGCATTTAATGGTGTCCCAAAGGTCTCTTAGGCTGTCTTCATTTCTTTTCATTCTTTTTTTTTTTTATTCTGTTGCTCAGCAGTGAATTCCACCATTCTGTCTTCCAGGTCACTTATCCGTTCTTCTGCCTCAGTTACTCGGCTATTGATTCCTTGTAGTGTGTTTTTCATTTCAGTTATTGTATTGTTCATCTCTGTTTGTTTGTTCTTTAATTCTTCTAGGTCTTTGTTAAACATTTCTTGCATCTTCTGGATCTTTGCCTCCATTCTTTTTCCGATGTCCTGGATCATGTTCACAATCATTATTATGAATTCTTTTTCTGTAAGGTTTCCTATCTCCACCTCATTTAGTTGTTTTTCTCGGGTTTTATCTTGTTCCTTCATCTGGTACATAGCCCTTTGCCTTTTCATTTTGTCTACCTTTCTGTGAATGTGGTTTTTGTTCTGCAGTCTGCAGGACTGTAGCTCTTCTTGCTTCTCTATAACTTATTTTCTTAAATTTTTAAACCTACTATATTTTATATAACGTAAATGCCCAATAAATATTCACTGTTACTGATATTCATTTAAATGACTTATTTAAACAGTGCTGAAAAATAAAGAAATGTATCAGAATAAGAAGTAGATAATATATGAAATAACTCTTCAGGCCTCTCTGCCTTTCTAGACTCAATCATTGCCTTCCTGGCCTGTAACATGTAGTAGATTCATCTTGCCTAACTAGAGTCTCCCAGTCCTGCCTTCATTTGTCCAGATTTACTCTGCTGGTATATTTCAGGTCTTCTCCAGTTTCCGAACAAGTTACTGGCATCTTTAAAATCGTAATGTGAAGTTATGTGTGTCTTGAACTTGAAAGATAAGACTTCTGGAGGATATTTAAATAAATTCGATTTATGCCCTGCCTCTTGAACTCCAAACAACTCTAAATTTACATCTTATTTGGCAGGACTGTAATTACAGGGGAAAGTCCTCTTTCAAAGGCATTGCTCTTAGAAATATACATCTAGCCACTTAAGTAATGACTTGCCTTGAGAAAGTAAGAAGTGCTGAGCTCTCCTTGAACCACACTGACAATTCCTCTCAGCAGTGACCTGAGGACAACGATGTGTACTCTGAAAGAGGATTGCCATGATTTTTAATCTGCCTGGCTTTCTGATCAGGCAAAATATAAATCATTTAATCAGCTCCCAACTGAGCATCAGGTACAACTAGTATAAATTTTCCTTCATAAAAGTTTCATCAAAGCTGGGGATGGCTGCACTGCCTTATCTTTTGCTAGAGAAATTACAGCCTGCAAAGATTGGCTGGTCATCATACGTGATTTATGGGCTTAGGGGGGATGGCCTTCATGCAGAGGAGTTCAAGTGTAAATGGCCTCTGCAGTTACTTCCGTCTTTCCCTTAAAATAATGCTTTGCTTCATTTACTGCAAAGAAAATGCCAACTAACAACTGCTTTTCATTTTTGTTTGTTTGTTTGTTTCCTGAAAACACTCTCACTTCCATCAGTTAGATGTTCCAGCTAGAAACAGAATTGACAGATACAATCTTCAGTATGGTAATTGTTTCTTATAAGCTAACACTTCTGTATGAAGAGCTAGAAGAATAAAAAGAATCATAAAGCTCTACCTAGTTTCATACTGATATTTATAAAATGAATATTATTAAATTAGATGTCTTGCTATTGGCTATTTTATATTTCTGATAAAACATCTGTGGGACTGTAAGGTGGAAAATACTTCCAACTAAATTAAGGAAATGTGGACTCAAAAACTTTCTTAATAATATCACTAACTCACTTGTCTCTTTTGCTTTTGTGATATTAAAACTGGTACCATTCAGGTGGAAAAAATCATCTTAGTATCATAAACACTATTCAGAATGAGAGGGCACAGTGAAAAACTACTGATGGAAAGACTAAATAGTCCTAATCATGAAATGTTTGTAAGACAAGTGATATATCTCTCAAGTACTGGTCACATCAAGAACTAAGACATAAATCAGTGCTAACAAGTAAACAGGTAAGTTACTTTTGGGGAATCTAATTTGCAGGAGGCTTACAACACTCATAATGTATTTCAACTTAAAAGCCCCATCATTTCATACTTTTAAATCAATAAGTATCTGAATTGATTTACATTCCAATTCCATGTAGTTTAATTTAATGTGTTTTTGCTGAATTATAGTAAAACTTAAAGTGGGGCAAATAGGTACAAAAATTTGATTCAAAAATTTAAAATTCAGTTGAAAAGACTGGGGATAAGGTAAATGTTAAACAGTATATGTCCCAAGAAGTACGATTTATATATTCTGAAAACTATCAGCACACAATCGATTAAAACTCCTTAACACAAATGAATATAAAGTGTCGGAAGTATCATGGCCACAGATGAGCTGTCTCACAAGAACGATCTTTCTAGCTGATAACAGAGTGAGTTCTCTTCTCAGATGGAAAAATGGAATAACAGGCTATTGCACATGTGACAAAGGGAAAAAAAGGAATTTTTGATTATGGTGTTAAACAACTAAAATTTCTCTTAAAACAAAAAACAAGGCAAATGCTAATCCAAGAATCCTCAGAAAGTCAATCATAATCAACTTCTCAGTCACAAAATCCAATCAGTTGCACAGTAGCTGCTGCTCTCACATCCTGTGTACCATAACTCGACCCCTGAAATGTCATTAAGTCTTAAAGAAAGTAGAATTCTGGAAGCTTCCAAGGGCAACCTTATCCCCAGGTCTCAAGCATGAATAACGACATCATTGAGGATTCCATAATCCACAAAACTCAGGTTCCAACATTCCTCCACAAGTCCTTTTGCAGTTTTCACCAACTTTAGTGTACAGAGGAGTTGCCCAGGGGTTAATCCAAATCTTCCTAGATTTGAGTTTTTTACCAGAAATTTGAGTCAGTTGGCCTGGCACCTGGCTTTCTCCATTGTCACACAACTCTTCGAGGAAACCTGATGGAGATTTGCTGCTGCTGTTGTTAAGTCTACATAAACACTATACTGAAAAAACCTTTTTAAATACAATAAAGGATCCTCAGGTAATGTGATACATTCTAGATGCTCACTCTTGTTCACTAGGTGAATGAGACAGTAAAAACTGATTTGAAGAAGAAAATTTATAACTTCTGATCCCTGGTGTGCCTGGCCACAGTAAATGAGAAATAAAGAAATCCAGGACTATAAAAACAATGGATGTCAAAACCAGTTTGAGCTTGATTTATGTTTCTATTTCAGGAGGATAAAACAACACTTTTCATTGAGAGTGATGTTATTGGGTTACTGGTCTTACTTAACCTGAAGTTTACTGTCCATCATCTTCATTCTTCACTGTAGACTTGTAAGCTTACGTGTGACAGCTCCAAGGAACTATCATTTCTCAGAAGCTCTGGGCCTTTACTGGTCAGTGCTTCCCCTTTCCCTTCAAGTGAAATGTTTCACCATCTAGTCAGCTATATAGTCCAGGAATCTCTAATTTCTTAGAGAGTAGCTTCAATTTCTTAAGTTCTTAAATTTCTTAAATGCATGAATTAATGAAAGGAAGTCTGTTCATAGTCCTGTCATTCCTCCCCATATTTTATCCATTGACGAGCTACTTTGATTTTTGCCCCTAAATACTTCTCCACTTCTTGAAAATTATCAGACAAACTCAAACTCCATCATCTCAGAGCTGTGTTCATTTGCATACCCACAAATCAAATCATGAAACAAAAAAAATGACCCCTTGATGACCCCTTTCCCCATTTAAACTTCTTGGTGGCTTCACATTGCTATTAGGATTAGAACAAAACTCCTTCACATGCACATATAGCCTTTTACAGTTTGGTCCCTACCTCCCTCTTCACCTGAATCTCTTATCTTGATTTCATTTACCCTACTGTCACTGTGTTTGTGCCAGGTTGGTCTGCTGAGTCTTCCTTGTTCACTGTGCTCCTTCATGCTCCCTCCTTCCATAGGGCATTTGCATACTCTGTTTCCTTTCTTTGTGATGTCCTTTCCACTCAGAATCCCATGAATGCTTATGCATCCTTCATATGTCAGCTCAAACATAACTTCCCAGGGGAAGGTTTTCTGTCCATCCCCCTGAGATCAAATCAGAAGGATACATGCATCCCAATGTTCTTTGCAGTGCTGTTTACAATAGCCAAGACATGGAAGCAACCTAAATGTCCATCGACAGAAGAATGGATAAAGAAGGTATGGTACATATATACAATGATATATTACTCAGCCATTAAAAAGAATGAAATAATGCCATTTGCAGCCACATGGAAGGACCTAGAGACTGTCATGTTGAGTGAAGTAAGTCAGACAAAGAGAAATATCATATGATATCACTTATATATGGAATCTAAAAAAAAAAAAATGATACAAATGAACTTATTTACAAAACAGAAACAGACTCACAGACTTAGAGAATGAACTTATGGTTACCAGGGGGGAAGGGTGGAGGGTAGGGATAGTTAGGGAGTTTGGGATTGACATGTACACACTGCTATATTAAAAATGGATAACCAACAAGGACCTACTATATAGCCCAGGGAACTCTGCTCAATATTCTGTAACAACCTAATTGGGAAAAGAATTTGGAAAACAATAGATACATTTATATGTATAACTGAATCACTTTGTTGTACACCTGAAACTAATCAACTAATCACTGTACTCCAATATAAAATAAAAAGATAAAAAAAAAAAGGTGAAAGGGAAAAAAATAAAATGAATATGGAAAGTAAAAAAAATATTATAGGAAGACATAAACCACAAAGCTTTCCTTTATAACTTGGCAAAGGTGAATTTTCCATATTTTAATGATTACTTGACTAAAAATTATTTCTTCTATTACAAAATTCATTTAATTTACTTTAGTATTCCTAGCTTTCAGCACAATAAAAGTCACATAGTATTTCTTGAATGCATGAATGAATGAAGATATATGTTCATATCTAGAAAAATAAAATTATGTGACTCCAAGGACAGAAACTGAAGTAAACTCAAACTGGTAATTAAAATGATATAGGAAAAAATCATTATGGCAGCATCATTCTCAAAATTTTCATCCTTAGATGCTTTTACACTCAAATATTATTGAGGCTTATGTTTGTATGGGTTATATTGAAGAAACTCACTATGTTAGACATTAAAACTGAGAATGAAAATATATATTTATTTATAAACTCATTCAAAAATAATATAAAATAAACCCAGTACATGTTAACATAATATATATTTCCCAAATAAAACAACCAGTAAGAGAAATGGCTTTGTTTTACATTGATATAATCTCTTTAATATTTAACTTAATAAAGGACAGCCAGATTCTCAGATATGCTTCCGCTGCAATATCACACATCATGTAGCCTCTAGAAAACTGCACTTGTAAGAAAATGAAAGTGAAAAAGTAAAAAGAATTTTATAATGTATTATGAAAATAATTTTGATCTTGCTGACCCCATGAAAAAGCATGTTAGGTACCCACGCCCCCCGCCAGGGATTCCTACTTTGAGAACCACCGATATAATGTATTCTCCAAACTGAGAGACTTTTGAAAACAAAAGACTGTACTATAAATATTTATGCTAGAATATAAAGCATAAACATGGCTTATCATTAATATGTGTTAATAAATGGTTATACAAATATGCTAATTAAAATATCTTATACAGTTTTCCCTCAGTATCTGCAGAGAATTAGTTCTAGGACCCATTGGGATACCAAAATTCATGGATGCTCAAGTCCCATAGTCGCCCCTGTATCCACGGGTTCCACATCTGTGGATTTAACCAACCGCAGATCATGTATTAAGTTTGTAATCTGTGGTTGGTTGAATCTGCAGATGTGGAACACAGACCTGCCAATATGGAGGGTCAACTGTATATTTATTTTAAAGAATTGGTATATAAGTGGACCCACACAGTTCAAACATGTGTTGTTCAAGGGTCACCTGTAATTCAAAACAAATATAGATCATATAGCATGGAAAATGTTACTACACAACCATAAAATTTTTTAAGTTGGAAACACTTTTGTGTACTCACAGAGTTAACATTGTGCCTTATATACGATAGGTTTTTCAGGGATACTTAATGAACAAATGAATAAGTTACTGTGTAAAGGAACAACTAAATAACTCTGACTGCATGTTTCCCAGCCCTTAGAGTCTGTTTTGAAATGGACAGAGGAGGGTGAATTAATACTGTTGCAGTGATTCTACCATATTATTCCCTACTTCCTCAAAGTCACAACTTTTCAGTCTATTTATTACAAAACTATAAAGGTAGAATCTATGAAGCGGAATACAAAGTCTCCTATATGGTCTGATTGGAGAGCCACAGAGCCTTTAATCCTGAAAAATTATTCCCAACTCTAGCTGTACTTGAAATATATTGACCACAGTTGCTAAGAATTATCATTCTTCCTTCTCTATTGCCAATTTTTAAATGTACATATGCTTGGGAGAAACACCGCATCCCTCATTTAAGAGCAAAGTAGCCACTCAACACTAACCTTATATTCAAGTCCTTAAGATTTCCCTAGAAATTGTTCAAACACACACACACACACACACGCACACACACACACACACAGGGCACAAACCACTTACAAAAGGATATTTAATCTTTTATTTAATCAAGATAGAAAACTTCCTGAGTTTGAGACGGCCTTAGATATTTTCTCTTCCACAGAGATAACCTTAAACATGAAAGCATTCTTGGGTGCAATATAGATTCAGGATAGTACGAAATGTTGAGGACAGAGGTAGGTGACTTAGTAAGTTGATAAGAACTAATTCAACAAATATATGGAATCTTCTTAGAAAAAGTTTAATGATTAAGATTTAAGATTAATGGTATAATTTTAAATACTTTATAAAATATTTTTCACATATCTTTTTTAGAAACACTACTTTAATACTTTTACAGCCAAAAGTCAATGGAAAGAAAAGGCAAATAATCTCTTCTAATTACTAAGTGTTTTGAATATATTATTAGCTGTTGCTATATCATATAAATTGACTAGAATCATTTTCAATTTTCCAGAAGTCATATCTAAATAAAAACACTAAAAACTGAAACTGATATAGAAAAACATAATTTGTTAAATGATTTACTTATTGATTTCATACTGCTGAAAATGATTTATTAATCCTCTTTCTACATGTTAATTAGGCATATTAATATTCCTTTTGCTACAAGGGATTCAAATATACAAAAAAGCTAGATTTGAATATAAGCGATATGACAGAAGCACACAAATAACTAAAATATAAGGCAATGATCCAAAGTTTTGGTGGTTTCCAGAGAAAGGGGATATTACTTTTGGTTTTGATCATCTAGGGAAAAGAAACACAGATTTAAGCCTTTGTTGGGTACATATGAGATAAATTCTTCTCTTGAAAATGAAATGAACCTGGTAAAAGAATTATCCTCAGAACAGTCCCTGAATACAAAGTGAGTGGAGGGCTGGCTTCTACTGGGAGGATAGAGAATCAAAGTTAGTTTTCAGTTGTATTGTTAGGAAATAGAGGTAGAAACATGGCTGATAGTAATAAAAAAAAAATTACAACAAGGAAAGATGGTAAAATGGAAGGTGAAAGCATAAGAAAAGAGTTCACAGAGATGTTGATGGTCAAGATAATTGAGACAGGAGGAGCAAGGAAGGTATTCAGCTTCTAGATCCGTTTGTGAATATAATGTATGGGTGGTAACCGCATTAGGTTGAATAGGTAGCCAGAATTTCAGCTTAGAATATAAGATGTAAAAATGTAGAAGAGGGAGAGATATGTCTTATTCATGTTTATATCTCTGGAATGTATAACAGTTCCAGGAACTTAGCAAGTGCTTGAGAAATGGCTATCGATTGAGGACTGAATGTACAGTGTGTAGTCCTTGGCTCACACTGGGTAGATGTGGATCTAAGCCTGTGAAAGAGAACTTGGAGATAGACCACAGGGGTCTTGCCTGTCCAGACAGATTACACTTTACTAGATTTCAATACAGTGTCATAAAATATTTTTGAAAAATGAATTAACTATTTAAAGAAATACTTAAGGATTTTCATAGCAAGTTACATTCAGGACACATGGGAGCAAGAGATTTCAAGCTATAGGTATCATTTCTAGGAGGGAAAACCACTCATCTGCAGAGAAAACACAAGGAAGGAGCCAGAGAAATGAAATTTACTGATTTTTTTTTTTTTTTTAATGCCAGGCACTACATTACACACATTGGGTACATTTTCTGATTTCCTTCCTTTTTCTAAAATATTTTCATGCACATTTTTATATGAGAAATCTGAGGTTCAGACATTTTAAATAATAAAATTTACATACAGAGAGAAGATACGATTTAACCTTTACTTTAAAGCACATACTATTTCTACTATAACAAAAGTTACATTCTGGGAAGCACCTACTTCAAAGCTGATTAAAAGACCTTATGGAAGATCAAGAGTTTGAACATCAGGGGACTTCCCTGGCAGTCCAGCGGTTAAGGCTCTGCACTTCCAAGGCAGTGGGCACAGGTTCAATCCCTGGTTGGGGAACTAAGATCCCACATGCTGTGTGATGCTGTGTGGCGTGGCCAAAAAAAAAAAAAAAAAAAGAGTTTGAACATCAGTGATGGAGATTACGAATGTCATGAATTCTTGGCTACACTTCCCACAGAGATGTGGAGTCTACTTTTTCCCTCCCTTGGAATCTGTGCTGTGACTCTTCTTGACCCATGGGATGTGACACAAATGATACTGCCTATCCTCCAAGGCTAGGTTATAAGCCTTGGAGCTTTTGATAAGTCTCTTGGAAAGCTCACTCTGGGGGAAGCCAGCCACCATGTAAAAAATCTGACTCTCCTGAGAGTACCATGCTTCAGGAATCCCAAGTCACTTAGAGAGACCCTGCAGAATGAGATGCCATGTGAGGAGACAGCAAGGCTCCAGACATGGGAGTGAAGAAGCATTCTCGCAAGTGGATCCTCCAGCCCCAGCCACCCCAGCTGATGCCGTGAGGATCTCCACGCTGAGTACTTCTCCAACTCCTGACCCACCAAACTGTGATCAAAATAAAATGGTTGTTTTGAGCTGCTATGCTTTAGGGTAAACTGTTGAGTAGTAATACGTAATTGGAAGAGCCAGAGACAGCAAAAGTCACAATACTGCCATTGATGATTTTTAAAATGACGAATCAAATGATGTTGAAGGTGCTTGTAAACATTGAGTCTTACATAAATAACCTAATGATTAATGATATGTTAAATCAGATTATTCCAATATAGTAACATCTCACACACACACACACACTAAGCAAGCTAAAAAAAATGAGAAAAAAGTAGCAGGTGAAAATGAAATGTGAGGAGAGAGGGAAATTCTAGTAGTCAGCACTGATCTGTCAAATAGGACTCATTCTGATATTTGCAGAGCTTTACCTCAAAGCGTCATTTTAAAAATCCTCCTTACCTCTGTGGGAATTCTTTAGCCCCAGTGACCCACCTTCAGTGCCCTACCCCACAGCTAGGTCAGTTAAAATCAATTCTCAGTCAAAAATCAACGAACAAGGAAAGACTTAAAGGAAAGGAGAGAAAGATTTGACAAGGGCTTTATTGAAACCTCTCTGCACTGTACACATTTTGGGCCTAGAAATGTAATAAGCATTTGCTAGTCATCCTGGGAAAAGCTATTTTCTCTCCTCTCAGCTAGACCCAAAGAATGAGGCAACAATGCTTTGTCTAAAAATCTCCTTTTTCAAAGAAACTAATATTAGACTGTAAACTAAGAAAGGTGCTGTGCTTTCAGGAAGCATTTCACCAAACTCATTGATTGTTTCCTGCCCATAGATAAGCCTGAGTAAGTATGCTCATTGATTTATGTCAGTTCTAAAAGCCTCAATTCTCCTGAATTATTCTAGTGCATTTCAAGCCAACAAATTCTAATTCATTTCTTTAATCTATGGACTGCCTAAGAAATTTTCAATCATTTCAATAGGATTTTTCAAATGTATAAAACGTATTTTTAAATACTCATGTCTTTGTTAAATATTTCATATTTCAAAATGATCTGTTGATGGGTACCATGGAACTTTAAGTGGAGTTAAATATATGTGCACTTAGCTCATATACCATGTTCTGTCAAAGACCTTTAGTGTCTCTGACAGCACTTAACGATTTGATCTGGGCATTTGTTTCTATGTTGTCTACAGTGGTGACATTCAATCAGCATAAGATTCTAGTAGCCATTTGACTTTAGATAATAACAGGTGTAAATCATTATTGCTGCACAGGGTGAGAAATGTAGGGTTCTTCTTTAAATTAGCATGATGACTCTCATTTTCCTTTTTTAAAGTTTATCATAAATACCAGCAATTGACAGGTCCTGCTTTTCCATAGATTTCCCACAGCAAATATTGAAATATGATGACACATAAAACACTTCTAGAGGTGATATGGCACAATAATTCTAGCAGAACTTTCACAATTCTTCACTTCTGCCTCCCTCTGTATGTTAAACGTAAATCAATTTATCGTGTTAAAAGATTTCAAATTCACAGGCTCAGGCTGCTCAAAAAAGAAATAATTTCTTTACCTATGCCAAACCAAGGAAATTAGGCAAAGATAAGACAAAATCTCAGGCTTATTTGTTTATCCATATATACCCTGTACTTTGATAGTATTTGGCACATAATGGATGTCCATAACTAGTTGTTCAATTAGTTAAAAATTAGGTAGACATTTTAATTGTCCCCAAATGATTATTAAGGCAAAATAATATATATATAATATATTGTATGTATTTTACATATATAACTTATTTACAAAACAGAAATAGACCCACAGACATAGCAAATAAACTTATGGTTACCAAAGGGTAAAGAAAATAAACTTATGGTTACCAAAGTGTAAAGGGAGGTTACCAAAGGGTAAAGGGATAAATTAGGAGGTTGGGATTAACATATACACACTACTATGTATGAAATAGGTAAACAACAAGGACCTAGTGTATAGCACAGGGAACTATACTCAATATTTTGTACTAACTTATAAGGAAAAAGAATCTGAAAAAGAATATATATTTATCTGAGTCACTGTGCTGTACACCTGAAACTAACACGACATTGTAAACCAACTATACTTCAATTAAAAGAAAAAGGAGTAGATCACTGGAAAAACATTCAAAGTTCTGTAATGCGCCCCTCCCAAATTTCATTCTCTTTCCCTTCAGTGTCTCAGAGGACATCATATCTAAGCTTGCTGTTCTTTTAGTAGTTTTACCACATGTATTTGTATCTCTCATCAAAAGACTCCTTTGTTTGGCCTGCTTTTGACCTTTATATAATTGGAATTGTCAAGTATATGTTCTTCAGGATCTTTTTACAATTTTCCATTGTGTTGTTAGATTCATTATGATCACTCATTTTTGCTTCTCTGTGGTACTCCATTGTATATGAACGTAACACAGTTTATATGTCCTGTCTTCTGCTCATGGCATTTCCTTGTTTCTGTTTTTATTTACTTATAAACAGTTCTGTTAGAAACACTCTTTAATATGTTTCTGTTTCCTGGTATGCGTGTATGATAGTTTCTCAAGAGTATATATGCAAGTACATTTAAAGGGTATATTGCTAGGCATAGAGTTGTTGGTTACACATTGTGCATATTTTTGCCTTTTCCTGAAAATGCCATAATGTTTTCCACAGTGGTTATATAAATATATATTCTTAACATTAGTGTGTAAAATTTCCAGCTGCTGACATTCCCACAAACATTTGATATTCTACTAATATTTCAAGTAAAGTACATTTTTAAAGCTATTGAGCTAGTTTTGAGGGACTACAAAAACTAAAATGTCAGCATTTTCTTTCTAAAAAGGTAAAAAATAGCCAATTGACAATAAAAAGTGCCTCTACATAGTTTTCTTGAATTATCAAAAGCAATTATTCTCAATCCATATATAGTCAAATATCATTTAATAGCCAAGCATGTAATATATTCATTCAGAGGCCAAGTTGTCTTTTTAGGTCTTCATTACAGAAGATTTACCATTTTATCAAAGCAAACTAATAAACAATTCAAAAGTCTTCAACAATAATATATGGTTATTTCTAAGGTAGACAAGGCAAGGATTTCATATTGCAACACTTATCCTGTGGAATATTTGAACTGTGGTATGTTATATAAGGATAGGACTCTGTGTTCTAGTGAGTCTGAGTTTAATTTGGTTCCAGTGTACTCATTACTGTACATCATCTTAGTCTTTATTAAGTTAATGTAAGTTTTGAATATCCAAAAGGAGCATCTCATATTTAGTGCTTTCCAAACTTTTTAGGCCACAGAACCCTTTTGCTTATAGTGTTCCATGAAACGTAGTTTTGGAATTGTGGTCACATAGTATTTGTATAAACTTAACGAAAGCCCAACAATGCAAAATTGTGCCTTATGTTGTACGTTTCTGTGAAGTCTATATCCCATTCTTTGATGAGATTTTTAAAATGTAAATCATACATTACTTCAGGGAATGTGAACTTATCTAGCTTTTCCAAAAGGCAAAGTGACGATCTTTATAAAAGCTTTAGATATTTTTAGTTTGAGATTATATTTTTAGTCTATAATACTTTTGAACAATGTTTTGGACCTTGTATTTTTCAGCACTAGAAATTATCCTTACAAAATAATAAAAGTTTCATTTAAATACATGCCCAAAGATGATAAAATTAGAAACAACTTAAATTTACAACAATAAACCAGGCTTAGTTACAATAGGATATACTGATAAGCTAGAAAGCATGTAATCTGTAAAAATTCTATCCAAAAAAAATCCAAAATTGTTTAATAACACCAGGAAATATTCATAAAATACAAGATTAAGTTGAAATATATGAGTATTTTAAAGCACACATGCATATATTAAAATGGAAATAAAAGTAGAAAGAACACAAAATCTAAATAGTGGTAATCACTAAATGGTGGAATTGTGATTAATTTTAATTTATTTATGAAATTTTGCATTTTTCCCAAGTGATTTACACTTAATGAGTACCGTTTTATCAGTAAGAAGAGGTAATCAAATATTACTAAATTTAAAAATAGCCTTTGAAATCCATCACTAAAACCAATGAACAATAAAAAAATGCTCTCAGCAATATTTTAAAAGTGAAACTTTTTAGTTTGATGTAGTCCCATTTGTTTATTTTTGCTTTTGTTGCCTTTGCCTGTGGAGTCAGATCTAAAAAAATATTGCTAAGACTGATGTCAAAAGTTACTTCCTTTGTTTCCTTACAGGAGTTTTATGGTTTGGGGTCTCACATTCAAGTCTTTAACCTATTTTGAGTTAATTTTTGTATATGATGTCAAAAAGTGGTCCAGTTTTATTCTCTTACATGTAGAGTTCTAGTTTTCCCAACAACATTTGTTGAAAAGACTGTCTTTTCCCCATTGTATATTTTTGCCCACTTTGTGGTAGATTAATTCATCATATAGGCATGAGGGTTTTTTCTGGGCTCTCTGTTCTGTTCCATTGATTTATTTGTCTGTCTTTGTGCCGGTACCATACTGTTTTGATTCCTACAGCTTTGTAGGATAGTTTGACATCAGAGAGTTTAATACCTCCACATTTGTTCTGTACAGCAAAGGAAACCATGAACAAAACGACAACCTACTGAATGGGAGAAAATACTTTCAAATCATATATCTAATAGGGATTAATATCCAAAATATATAAAGATCTCATGCAAATCAATATCAAGAAACCAAACAAACAATTTAATTGAAAAGTGGGCAGAGAATCTGAATAAACATTTTTCCAAAGAAGACATACAGATGGCCAACAGGCACATGAAAAGATGCTCAACAACACTAATCATCAGGAAAATGCAAATCAAGACAACAGTGAGATACCACCTCACACCTTCAGGATGGCTATTATCAAAGAAAACAAGAAAAAACAAGGGTTGGTAAGGATGTGGGAAAAAACAGAATCCTTGTGCACTATTGGTGGGAATGTAAATTGGTATAGCTACTATGGAAAACAGTATGAAGGTTCTTCAAAAAATTAAAAATAGAACTACCATATGATCCAGTGATTCAACTTCTACGTATTTATTCAAAGAAAACAAAATACTAATTTGAAAAGATATATGCACCCCTATGTTCACTGCAACATATTTACAATAGCCAAGATATGGAAGCAGCCTAAGTCCATCGATAGATGAATGGATAAAGAAGATGTGGTGCATATATATATGTATATATATATATACATACACACACACACAATAGAATATTGTTCAGCCATAAAAAAAAAATAAAATCTTACCATTTGTAACAACAATACCATAAGGGTATCATGCTAAGTGAAATAAGTCAGAGAGAAACAAATATTATATGATTTCACTTACATGTAGAATCGAAAAAACAAAACAAACAAAATGAAACCAGACTCATACAGAGAAGAGACTGGTGGCTGCAAGAGGAGAAGGGGTTTGGGGTGGGAGAAATGAATGAGGGGTCTCAGCAGGTATAAACTTCCAGAAATAAAGTGAATAGATCATGGGAATCTAAGGTTTACTATGGGGACTATAATCAATAATATTGTATAACTTTGTATGGTGACAGATGGTAACTAAACTTACTGTGGTGATAATTCCTAATACACACAGACATCAAATCACTATGTTGTACACCTGAAACTAATATAATATTGTATGTCAATTACATTTCAATTTTAAAAAATAGATTTTCTTTAAATTAAATTTATTCCTGAAGAAACAATTCAAAGTACAAGGTAGCTTCAGAAGAGGCAATCTATTTCCAAATTACCTGAGCTGTTTGATAAAACTGGAGATTCCTGGGCTCCACCCCTAGAAAGTCTTCTTCTAAAAGTCTAGAGATCTCCAATTCCTTAAGCAAAGTTAGACTTGGTTTCTCTTGTTAAATGTATCATTTGTTTTAGAGTATGGATTTATCACCTATGTGCTCTGAGGTCCACTTTCCTCATCTTTATGTAGTGGAGCATTTCGGTTGATCTAAAACCTGGTACCCATTATTCCATTGGTGACTAGAAACTATCAGGCATCCAATTCCCAGCTCCTCTGCCCTATACACATATCCATTTCCTCTGGAGCTATATTTCTGTTGCTGCGAGTACTTGCTGGTATTATCAATACTAATTCTTTATGTTGATTTCCTTTTGCAAAATTACAGAAGGATAAAGAATCTTCCTGGATAAAAAGAGTAATAAGGCCCTGATCCCTTATACTGCAGAAAGAAAATACAAAATATAAAAATGATGTCTGCACATTTTCAAACACCTATGTGCCACACAGAGGTGTATGGAGATATGTGGTTGTACTAGAGGCAAAGCTCCTGGATCCATGAACTCCCCAGACACCAGGGGCTCCACTGAGTCCTTATACCTCTGTGTGCCATAGAAATATTGTTATTTGATAAATGTGCCAAGATGTGGAAAAGTTTGGAAAATTCTGGATTACAGGAAAAAACAACAGGGACTCAGATTAGGTTATATGGAATATTCAATGTTTATTGTAATGCAGAAGATGGGTCTAGACTGTTTTCCTGTGAAGTGGAAACAACTTTAAGGTATCAGACGTGAGAGGTATGTGCTATTTCCAGCACAGCATGCAGTAAACCCTGAAAATTATCCTGGACCAGCCTCTTAAGTGTCACTGGAGTCCCTCAGAATATGCAGCTGCATGTGTACACCAATGGGCTACTTTTGATAGAATTGCATCCCCCCTAAAAGATATGTTGAAGATCTAACCTTCAGTAACTATGAATGAAAAAATTGGAAGTAGGTTTTTTGCAGATGTAATCAACATAAAATGGGTTCATACTTAGGTCATACTCAGATTAGGTAGGCCCTAATCTAGTGACTTTTCGTCTCTATAAGAAGGAAATTTGGACACAGATACACAGAGGGAAGAAAGCCCTCTGAGAACAGAGGCAGAGATTGGAGTGACGTAGGTACAAGCCAAAGAACACCAAGGATTGCTGGCAACCATCAGAAACTAGGAAGAGCCATGGAACAAATGATCCCTAAGAGCCTCTAGAAGAAACCACCCTGCTGATGCCTTGATTTCACACTTCCAGAGCTCAGAACTGTGAGACAATAACTTTCTGTTGTTAAAAGCTACCCATTTTGTGGTACTTTGTTATGCAACCCTAGAACACTAATACAAGTGGAAACCAGTGATCCAAAACCACTGAAGAGCTGTAATTAGTTGCAGCCCAGGTCACTGGTTGACTGAGCGTTGTTGGATCAGAGCATCACTGACCAAGGGACATAGGGATTGGTCATTTCTGGAAGCAGCAACATGGGGGAAATGTTTGCAGTATCCTATGTTCTTTGAATCAGAAGCCTAGAAAAATACACACCAAGAAGGAAAGCCTTGCAACTACCTACAGAGGAGTAGGTCAAGGTTTTCAACTTGAAGTTTTACCAGGAATTGAATAACCATTTACAACATACAGAGGTTATAAAAGGTCCCGCTGTCATTTTATCTGGGCCCAACATTAGGATGGCATTGTCTCAGTACATGGATAAGCTGATTTTCACATGTACAAGAGAAACCTTCCAGATATGCAACTGCATATTCTCTGCTTCCTTGTCACTTTCCACTGTGTACATGTTAATTCATACTAATTTACTTTGAAATAAGGAAAAATATAAATTAGGGGAGTTTTCTACATCTGAAAAAGAAAAGGGTGTAAGAAAACAGAGTGTGGAAGGACAGAAAACTATATTTATATGTTTATAAATATTTTTTATCTTATATTTACATTACTTCTGAGGTTACTTTTCAGTTTGTAGTTGGTAGAAGGCAGGAGGAGGAATAAGAAGGGCCATGACTATGTATTGTATTTGAATTTGTGTATATTTGTTCACTTATGAAAAGGAACCCTTCCCTACTGTGATCTTAACTCAAGTTTTCCTTTCTATCTCTGTTCTATCTTTGAGTTAAAATGTTTTCTGTACCTTGTGTCAAAAGGGCAGTGAAGAAAGGGGGTACAGACTTACAGGATTTTGAAAACTTTGAAAAAGTAGCACAAAAATTGCAGTTAAATGTATGATTATTATAATCAGTGCTGTACTATCCAGAACTCATAAATTTCCCCATCTGGACTCAAGTTCAGATAATTTACAATGGAATATTACTCAGCCATAAAAAGAAACGAAACTGAGTTATTTGTAGTGAGGTGGATGGACCTAGAGCCTGTCATACAGAGTGAAGTAAGTCAGAAAGAGAAAAACAAATACCATATGCTAACACATATATATGGAATCTAAAAAAAAATGGTCTGAAGAACCTAGGGGCAGGACAGGAATAAAGACGCAGACATAGAGAATGGACTTGAAGACGTGGGGAGGGGGAAGGGTAAGCTGGGACAAAGTGAGAGAGTGGCATGGACTTATATGTACTACCAAATGTAAAATAGATAGCTAGTGGGAAGCAGCCGCATAGCACAGGGAGATCAGCTTGGTGCTTTGTGACCACCTAGAGGCGTGGGATAGGGAGCGTGGGAGGGAGACGCAAGAGGGAGGAGATATGGGAACATATGTATATGTATAGCTGATTCACTTTGTTATAAAGCAGAAACTAACACACCATTGTAAAGCAATTATACTCCAATAAAGATGTTTAAAAAAAATAAGGCATTGAAAATCATGTAAAAAGCCTTAAAGAATATGAACCACTGGGTAGTAAGTGAATCTATGGCATTTCCCTATCTATATGCATGCTGTTCTCAACCAACTTTAAATAGATACTTTTATGTGCTACTTATAAGAACTAAATGATGTCTTGGTTTACCACTAGCTTGGCATCAAGGCAAAATGTACCTTATAAACTTTTTTTGTTTTCAGACTCTAAGAAAGCTGCTATATCAGGATACCTTCCTATAACATCAAAAGGCAGCACAATATCTTTAAGGATGACTTTACAGCTGGGTTTGAAATCCTTTCAGATCTCTCTGAAAGATAATGTGGTCAAGCAGAAAAGAATTTCTGCCATCCTCGATATATAACAAGGAAGATAGATAAAGGAATGGTAACATAGGTAGATAGAAAAAAGATAGACAGATACATAGATAAACAGATAATAAGTGAACATATTATGTGTGAGATCTGTGTGATACATGACATATTTGTTTATCATAGTCTTCACATCAGAACTGGAAACTTAAATAATAATTGTAAGGCCAGAGATCTTTAATGAAATGTTAAACACAAATACAGAGATATTCAGAGTGTTAGAAGTTTTTAAAACTATAATTCATAGCAATTTTCAACCCTTTCTCAGACTCTAGAAGAATGGCAGTTACTTTTTAACTTTTTTAAAGTCTGGACTTTTCTTCCCACTCATGAAAAGTTATCCACTGAAATAACAAAAACATGATTAAGTATAATGATCAATGGTTGGTTTGATTCATTTATTTTTGACAGGTGACACAGCCAGTGATGATCAGACCTTCATCACAAGGAAAAAAATTTATAGCACCCCTAATTACATATAATTTTAGGTACCCAGCCTAATGGCTTTTGCAGATAAGAACAAAATAACTTTTATTCAATCCACACTCTTGTATTAATCTAAAAGATAGTACATTTTCATATTGATATTTTTTTTAAATCATCTAGTATCACAACCATGGAATAAAAATCATCTGCTGCTACCCAACTGAAAATTCCCCTTTTTAAAAATATTGATTACCCTAGAATAATCAATTAAGATTTGGCAAAGTCTTATTTACAATAATTCAACT
Organism: Balaenoptera musculus; assembly: GCF_009873245.2. Taxonomy (NCBI): domain Eukaryota; kingdom Metazoa; phylum Chordata; class Mammalia; order Artiodactyla; family Balaenopteridae; genus Balaenoptera; species Balaenoptera musculus. The sequence goes on along the minus strand of NC_045789.1, from coordinate 55,011,039 downwards.
GAGCAGCAATATAATTTAGAAACTGGTCACTAGGCATGTGCTGGTAATAAATAGAATCCATATTTAATTCAAACTCACAGACAAAAACATTACATTTAAATAACATTAATATTGTGACAATCTTACAAAGACCAAGGAATTCAATATTAAAGCTACCATTCTTTCTTCAGATGTTTACTTAAAAAGATAAAAGAATAAAGCATTTTGAGTTATATATATTTAGAACTGGAAAGAAAATGTTATTTTATTATAGATTTTTAAAATGGTTTTTGCTGCATATTTATAGAGTTGGCTTAGAGTAGGTCAAACTTTTGCTAATACATAAAATATGGCTTCATTTACTTCCATGCTAGTGGCCTTAGACATTTTCAAATGGTAAAATCTCCTCAATATCTCTGAAAGAAGTGCTTTTATTTTCCAAAAGACCAATTTTCATTAGCTATCTTAAATAGTTGTTATAAAAGTTAGAAATTCAAATCACAACAGCAAACCAAAATGTTAAGTTTCTCTTTATTCTGAGAAGGGTTCCTAAGAGTGCCTAACTAAAGAAACCATGAACACCTTCTAGAGTAATGAAAATTAAAACAAAAATAAGCAATGGGACCTAATTTAACTTAAAAGTTTTTGCATAGCAAAGGAAACCATAAACAAAACAAAAAGACAACCCACAGAATGAGAGAAAATATTTGCAAACAAAGCAACTGACAAGGGATTAAGCTCTGAAATATACAAACAGTTCATGCAGCTCAGTATCAAAAAAACCAAAAACCCAATCAAAAAATGGGCAGAAGATCTAAGTTGACATTTCTCCAAAGAAGACATGCAGATGGCCAATAGGCACATGAAAAGATGCCCAGCATCACTAATTATTAAAGAAGTGCAAATCAAAACTACAATGCAATATCACCTCACACCGGTCAGAATGGCCATCATCAAAAAGTCTACAAACAATAGATGCTGGAGAGGGTGTGAAGAAAAGGGAACCCACCTACACTGTTGGTGGGAATGTAAATTGGTACAGCCACTATGGAGAACAGTATGGAGATTCCTTAAAAATCTCAAAATAGAGCTACCATATTATCCAGCAATCCCACTCCTGGGCATATATCCAGAGAAAACCATAATTCAAAAAGATACGTGCACCCTAATATTCATTGCAGCACAATTTATAATAGCCAGGACATGGAAGCAACCTAAAGGTCCATCAGCAGATGAATGGGTAAAGAAGATGTGGTACATATATACAATGGAATATTACTCACCCATACAAAAGAACAAAATAATGCCATTTGCAGCAACATGGATGGACCTAGAGATTGTCATACTGAGTGAAGTAAGTCACAAAGAGAAAGACAAATATCATATGATATCACTTATATGTGGAATCTAAAAAATGGTACAAATGTACTTACTTACAAAACAGAAATAGAGTCACAGATGTAGAAACCTAACTGTGGTTACCAAGGGCAAAAAGCGGGGGGGTGGGGGTGGTGGTTAATTGGGAGATTGGGATTGACATATACAGACTACTATAAATAAGAACCTATTATGTAGCACAGGGAACTCTACTCAATACTCTGTAATGACCTATATGAGAAAAGAATCTAAAAAAGAGTGGATATATGTATACGTATGGCTGATTCACTTTACTGTATAGCAGAAACTAACACAACATTGTAAATCAACTATACTCCGATAAAAAATTAATCAAAATGCATCGCCAAAAAAAAAGAAAACATGAGCATTACTATGCTAAATATTTGTTAAAAAAAATCCAAAATCTGTACTAGCTCATTTGAACAAACTAATTAGATGAAAAGAACAATTAGAAAAATGAAGACAAAAATAGATGAAAGATATTTGGATTCTCATCCCAACTCTCGCACTGACCCATTGTGTGATCTTGGACAAGTCACTTCAGTTATTATATTTGCTCCTATAAATGAGGGAGTGGGGCTTTAAGGACTTTTCAGGTTTTAAGATTCTATGCATTTATATTTTGAAAAGCAGCAATTAAAAGGCTCAATTCCTTAACTGAATTTTTCCTACTGAACCATAACACAAGTATATTGTTAAGAACAATAAAAACAAAGGCACTGTCAAATGTAATAGCATGTTGCCTTTCACATATAAATAGCCTAAATTTCACTCACAGGAGCATATATGTCTAACTTTTATACCAGAAGTGATAGCTTTTGCTTATTCGCCTACCTCTCCTTTTTTCTTCCTTCTGTCAACCTTAGGGAGGAATTGAGGTATAGTAGAACACAGGAAGTTATTTAGCTTATAAGAGCAAACCTCTATAACTGACTCTGTTGCTGAATAAGCTTCCTTCCATGCTTCCCTCAGGACAAGGAGGCTGCATATCGATGTTCAAACCTGGTCAGTTATTTTAAGTGACAAGTAGATGCATGCATGTGGACAATGGTTAAATTTGTTTGTGAAAAGTCAGGAGAGCAAATTTCAAGAATCTCCTTCATTAGCAATGCAACACTAATGAGACCCTTTTCCAGTTTTCTAGTTCTAAAACCAACATTTTGAAATTGATGAAAAACAGCTGGCTGAAATTCAATCTGGCTTTCACTATAGTGATGTTTTTGTAATGTGCTAAAATGTTCTATAGAGAATGTGATATACTAAACAGAGTCCATCCCCTTAATCTTGTGTGTAATTATTATAACCTCAAAACAGCAAATAAAAAATTAACTGATATTAAATGTTATTGAGTAAAGGAATTGTCAAAACCTCTATCTTTTTCCAGATCAATTTATAACCTCTTGCCTTTACCATTACTTTCTACAAGGTACTAAACCTCAGGAAAATAATACTGCAAGTCATTCTTGATTTCATACTAAGAACACAGCTCTATATTTGAGTGTCTCATCAATTTAACAATATTTTGCCAACTGAAGCATATAATGCTGTTCACCTGATCAGGAAGGTGCTATACTACACGACAGAATAACGTTCACTTTATACTGACTTATCACAGAGATGGAGTATCCAAACTGTCACTGTACAAGACTGCATCTGCTGCCTTTTAGTCCATCAACTCAAATTGTTGTTTCTCTGTTTTGAAATAACAGGAAGCACTAACAAACAAGTATACAATTCTTCATTGGGATTAAACAGCAAAGCAGTTAATTGCATCTGTCACATAGAAGGTAAAAGAACCAGAAGATCATAGTTCAATACAAATAATAACCTCTCATAATAAAACAAGGAGCTTTGAAATTAGAATTTTATGGAATTATGTGATGTGGCCACTCCAGAATGGCTCAAACTTTTGCAAATAAAGTGATTTATAGTATTTTTAAATCTCCCGAAGATTTTTAGAGACTTGTTCATATTGTTTTGTACAAATCTAAAAATCATATGTATTCCAACAAGAATTGACTTTTTCTATTTATAGTAAAACTTCTAATTAAATTATAAAATGAATTATTCACTCCTTGTGAATGTATCTTCATGGTAGATTGTTCAATAAAATTAGGATGTACGTATAATGCCTCAATCAGAATAAGACTTTATTTCTTAATTAAACAAAGCCTAAAATGCATCCTCCTGTTTGATAGGCAGCTCTCTTCAAAATGGTAATTTGGGGACCTGGGCTCACTCCATGTTAGTCGTCTTCCATGTTCAACACCTGGCTTGAGTGGTCACCATGATTTTCTTCATGAAGACAATGAAAGGTGAAAGAACATGTGGAGAAGGGATACACATTTTAAAATCACTTCATCACTTTCCATTAGAGAACTAGTTATGTGGTCCCATACAGATGCAAAGAGTACTGGGAAATCCCTGTTATCCTTGACTGGATGGTGCCTTCTCACCTACGCCTCTATACTATAAAAGAGACCATGACGGCTGATTAAAAAAAGCAGTTGTGAAGTTTTTATTCTGTTGCCAAATAGTGTATATTCAACCCAGTGAAACAAAAAGCTGCTTTTGTTTCTTGTTTCATCAGGAAAGTGTCCTGACATAACACTAGATATAAAAGTATTCTTTAAAAACCTCAAAGGTATAAAAATTATATCTGTAAAAATATTCATGAACCCTTTCCCTAGATTATTAAAGTCATAGACCCTTATTAAATCCTTTTTTCACCATTCCAGGTAATCTTTAAAATACAGAGTAAGTATATAGATATACGAAGATATTTAATTATTACAAACGGGCCACATAGTACATAGAATCAAAGTTAAGGGATCAGACTTGTTAATAGAAACTGAGTTTTTGGACAATCTCACTCTGGAAAACCTATTTCCAAAACTACTGACACGTATTCCTTATCCCAAATGTCCACATGCGATTAAAAAGAATGCAACTGATTTTGTGTTCTTTCAAATTTATTTTTGTGCTGAGCATGGGGTATTTATTTATGTCCACCTGGAACCTCAGAATGTTGCAGATGTAATTAGTTAATTTAATATGAGATCACAGTGGATTAGGGTGAACCCTAAATCCAGTGACTGGTGTCCTTAATAAGAAGAAAGGATGCAGAGACACACAGAGAAGGCCATGTGAAGACATACAGAGGGAAGAAGGACATGTGACAATAGAGGTAGAGATTGGAGTGATGCAGCTACAAGGCAAAAAAGAATATAAAGGATTTCCAGCAACCACCAGAAGCTGGGAGAGACATGGAACAGATTCTTTCCCAGAGCCTCCAGAAAGAACCAACTCTGCTAACACCTTGATTTCAGACTGTGGCCTCCAGAACTACAAGACAGTAAGTTTCTATTGTTGTAGGTCACCCAGTTTGTGGTAATTTTTACAGCAGCACTAGTAAACATACAGAGAACATCACAAAATTACATCTTAGAGTTACCCTAGTTGAACAGTCATGGCCCTTTTCCTGGGCATTGGCTTCCCTTCCTGTTTGCTGGCCTGTAAATCTTTCACTTCTTACCTTCAGGAGGTCAGAGATCAGAAGTAGCTATTGCAGCAAAAAAATCAAGAAAATTCTCCCCTTTATCACAAAGAAACATGGAATTAATTACTTTACCATCTCATTCCTTAACTTCTCTCTGACTTCACTTGATTTGGGAAGATAGTAATTTTCTCTCCCCATTGGGTACTACAAACGTCTTTTTATTCCACTCAAGTGTCCAAACCTACTTGTTTTTATGTGACAGTTTTGATGAGAAGTTCATTGCTGGGCCATGGGTCTTAGAATCTCATAGGGGGATTTAATAACAGTAGTAACAATAATTCCTTCAATGTTTCTTACATTCTGTGCACTGTGTTACTTTTATAACAGTCAATCAAAAATTCTAGTTATATCAAACACTTACTGTTCACTCATGGATCAGGGCACCTTCCAGGGAACACACTTACACTTTGAGTTGCTCTTGATCAGGTCAATAAATAAATGATTTTCTGGTGCACTGTATTAATGCTCAGGTAATACCTGGAATAGATAGTTTAGATTTACTTAACAGTGTAAAAGACTAACTCAGTTTTTAGCATTGCCTTTTCAGAACAACACTGCAATTAACGGCTGAGGGTCCCCAAGATTAAAAGTCATCTTAGGAATAGAATGTATGTGAACCAAATAATTTTAGAAGTAAATGGGACTACAGAGATTATTTTCACTTAATACCTTATTTCCACCACTAATCTTTTGTCCCTCTTTTGATCAAATTAGTGAGACACTCAATGGTACTCTAAGTGTAAGATAGCTATAGAAATTCTCTGTATTAAAAGAGGAGAGTAGTGACATAAATTGTAGTAACCCATCTTAGTTTTTCTCTGAAAATATGTTTGTGGTTCTACTTGAAGTTCCATATTCCATATCTCCTTGGTCATAAATAACTGACGGTCAATGAGTTAGGGAAAAAGTGCTGACGAATTAGGAAAACTTTATTCCTACAAAGAACTCTGCCTACAGGTCTGATATTATCACCATCACTATCCCAAACCCCTGAACCTTTAAGGAAAATGCCCCTAAAAGAGCAAGAGTCATCTTTTCACATTGACGAATCCAGATATTTCTTTATCATTTCAATCTTTTAAAGTCTGCTACAAATACTATTTTGGAAAATCTCGAAATTCCCATCGTGACCACTGCTTTCCTATAACTTGAGATATTTGGTGTCTGTATCTTTGCAATAATGCATTGGGGAATCTCTTCTCTATAAAATACTTTTTATTTATCACCAACTACAGAAGACACATGCTTTATTGTATAATCACATGAGCTTGGTTCTTTGAAGTGGAATTTCAAATACTCAGAGTATACTGTAAAAACCTTATTTGGACTATAATTATCAGTATTTAATACTATATACTACTAGATAGATAATACAGGGAAATATAGGTTTTATGCCTACAATTAACTTAATCATAATTAATTTTGCAGTAAACTAAGAAGAATGAAATTATTCAAATGTACTCTCAGGAGTTAACTGCAATTCAGATTATTAGAAGAAAGTGATTTATCTCTTGCTCATAATAGAGAAAAAAGGCAAAAAAGCCATATGAAAAATAGAAAAAAATTTTTCTTAGAAAAAGAGAACTATGATTATAAATTTTATAAATTTCTGTGAAATAAATGACGATACGTCTAAACTCTAAAAATCATTTTTTAGGTAACGTATGAAGATACTTCATAAGGAATATAGTCATGACATTCTGAACTAAATAATGAATGAGCATCTAATAAAAACCTAACAGAAGCCTGAGGAATATTAGTTGCCATTGAAAAAAATATTATATTCCAGTTCTTTCTGTTTTGTTCTCTCTTGTTTTAAGAGAAAAATTATTACTTTGGATTTATTTCTTATTGGATATTATTTAGATCATAGTCAACTACTACGAGGAGAAATAGATGGCTTTACCAAGGTTTAAACAGAGAATATTTGAAATAATCAATAAAAGGTTTGCAGATCAAATAAAAATTATATTGGCACAGATTATTTCTAAAATTGGATTAAAGAGCATATTACTACATTATTTTAGTAATAAAACCACATTGTAATAAATTTCCAAGACAATATTTATTATAATGTAATCAAGATTTTGAGGAAAATCAACACTTCAAGAAAGTTCATGACTCCATGCATCAAAAATATTTAAGTGGCATGTTTTTCTAGGAAATTTTGTAGAATTGTTGGATTTTGTCTCTGCCAGTTCTGTATTTTTTTTTAACATATTTATTGAAGTATAATTGCTTTACAACGTTGTGTCACTTTCTGTTGTATAACAAAGTGAATCAGCTATACGTATACATGTATCCCCATATCCCTTCCCTCTTGCATCTCCCTCCCACCCTCCTTATCCTACCCATCTAGGTGGTTACAAAGCACAGAGCTGATCTCCTTGTGCTATCCGGCTGCTTCCCACTAGCTATCTATATTACATTGGTTAGTGCATATATGTCAATGCCACTCTCGCACTTCGTCCCAGGTTACCCTTCTCCCTCCCCATGTCCTCAAGTCCATTCTCTACATCTGCGTCTTTATTCCTGTCCTGTCTCTATGTTCTTCAGAACCTTTTTTTTTTTTTTTTAGATTCCATATATATGTGTTAGCATATGGTATTTTTCTCTTTCTGACTTACTTCACTCTGTATGACAGACTCTAGGTCCATCCACCTCACTAAAAATAACTCAATTTCGTTTCTTTTATGGCTGAGTAATATTCCACTGTATATATGTGCCACATCTTCTTTATCCATTCTTTTGTCCATGGGCAATCAGGTTGCTTCCATGTCCTGGCTATTGTAAATAATGCTGCAATGAACACTGTGATACATGATACTTTTTGAATTATGGTTTTCTCAGGGTATATGCCCAGTAGTAGGATTGCTGGGTCATATGGCAGTTCTATTTTTAGTTTATTAAGGAACTTCCATACTGTTCTCCATAGTGGCTGTATCAATTTACATTCCCACCAACTGTGCAAGAGGGTGCCCTTTTCTCTACACCCTCTCCAGCATTTACTGTTTGTAGATATTTTGATGATGGCCATTCTGACTGGTGTGAGGTGATACCTCACTGTAGTTTTGATTTGCATTTCTATAATGATTAGCAATGTTGAGCATCCTTTCATGCGTTTGTTGGCAATCTGAATATCTTCTTTGGAGAAACGTCTATTTAGGATTTCTGCCCACTTTGGATTGGGTTGGTTGTTTCTTAGATATTGAGCTGCATGAGTTGATTGCATATTTTGGAGATGAATCCTTTGTCAGTTGCTTCATTTGCATATATTTTCTCCCATTCTGAGGGTTGTCTTTTTTATGTTTTCCTTTGCTGTGCAAAAGTTTTAAGTTTCATTAAGTCCCATTTGTTAATTTTGGTTTTCATATCCATTTCTTTAGAAGGTGGGTCAAAAAGGATCTTGCTGTGATTTATGTCATAGAGTGTTCTGCCTATGTTTTCCTTGAAGGGTTTTATAGGGTCTGGCCTTATATTTAGGTCTTTAATCCATTTACAGTTTATTTTTGCGTATGGTGTAAGGGAGTGTTCTCATTTCATTCTTTTACATGTAGCTGTCCAGTTTTCCCAGCACCACCTATTGAAGAGGCTGTCTTTTCTCCATTGTATATTCTTGCCTCCTTTATCAAAGATAAGGTGACCATATGTGTGTGGGTTTATCTCTGGGCTTTCTATCCTGTTAAATTGGCCTACATTTCGTTTTTGTGCCAGTAGCATACTGTCTTGATTACTGTAGCTTTGTAGTATAGTCTAAATTCAGGGAGCCTGTTTCCTCCAGCTTTGTTTTTCTTTCTAAATATTGCTTTGGCTATTCGGGGTCTTTTGTGTTTCCATACAGATTGTGAAATTTTTAGTTCTAGTTCTGTGAAAAATGCCATTGGTAGTTTGATAGGGACTGCACTGAATCTGTAGACTGCTTTGGGTAGTATAGTCATTTTCACAATGTTGATTCTTCCAATCCAAGAATCTCCATCTGTTTGTATCATCTTTAATTTCTTTCTTCAGTGTCTTATAGTTTTCTGAATAGAGGTCTTTTGTCTCCTTAGGTAAGTTTATTCCTATGTATTTTATTCTTTTTTTTTGCAATGGTAAATGGGAGTGTTTCCTTAATTTCTCTTTCAGATTTTTCATCATTAGTGTATAGGAATGCAAGAGATTTCTGTGCATTAATTTTGTATCCAGCTACTTTACCAAATTCACTGATTAGCTCTCATAGATTTCTGGTAGCATCTTTAGGATTCTCTATGTATAGTATCATGTCATCTGCAAACAGTGACAGCTTTACTTCTTCTTTTCCAATTTGGATTTCTTTTATTTCTTTTTCTTCTCTGATTGCTGTGGCTAAAACTTCCAAAACTATGTTGAATAACAGTGGTGAGAGTGGGCAACCTTGTCTTGTTCCTGATCTTAGCGGAAATGGTTTCAGTTTTTCACCATTGAGAATGATGTTGGCTGTGGGTTTGTCATATAGGGCCTTTATTATGTTGAGGTAAGTTCCATCCATGTCTACTTTCTGGAGGGTTTTTATCATAAATGGGTGTTGAATTTTGTCAAAAGCTTTTTCTGCATCTCTTTAGATTATCATGTGGTTTTGATCCTTCAATTTGTGAATATGGTGTATCACATTGATTGATTTGCATATATTGAAGAATCCTTGCATTCCTGGGACAAACCCCACTTGATCATGGTGTCTGATCCTTTTAATGTGCTATTGGGTTCTGTTTGCTAGTATTTTGTTGAGGATTTTTGCATCTATGTTCATCAGTGATTTTGGCCTGTAGTTTTCTTTCTTTGTGACATTTTCATCTGGTTTTGGTATCAAGGTGATGGTGGCCTCATAGAATGAGATTGGGAGTGTTCCTCCCTCTACTATATTTTGGAAGAGTTTGAGAATGATAGGTATTAGCTCTTCTGTAAATGTTTGATAGAATTCGCCTGTGAAGCCATCAGGTCCTGGGCTTTGGTTTGTTGGAAGATTTTTAATCACAGTTTCAATTTCATTACTTGTGATTGGTCTGTTTATATTTTCCATTTCTTCCTGGTTCAGTCTCAGAAGGTTGTGCTTTACTAAGAACTTGTCCATTTCTTCCAGGTTGTCCATTTTATTGGCATATAGTCACTTGTAGTAATCTCTCATGATTCTTTGTATTTCTGCAGTGTCAGTTGTTAGTTTTCCTTTTTCATTTCTAATTCTGTGGATATGAGTCTTCTCCATCTTTTTCTTGATGAGTCTGGCTAATGGTTTATCAATTTTGTTTATCTTCCCAAAGAACCAGTTTTTAGTTTTATTGATCTTTGCTATTGTTTCCTTCATTTCTTTTTCATTTATTTCTGTTCTGATCTTTATGATTTCTTTCCTCCTGCTAACTTTGGAGGTTTTTGTTCTTCTTTCTCTAATTGCTTTAGGTGTAAGTTAGGTTGTTTATTGAGTTTTTTCTTGTTTCTTGAGCTAGGATTGTATTGTTATAAACTTCCCTCTTAGAACTGCTTTTGCTGCATCCCATAGGTTTTGGGTCATCGTGTTTTCATTATCATTTGTTTCTAGGTATTTTTTTTATTTTCTCTTTGATTTCTTCAGTGATCTCTTGGTTATTTAGTAGCGTATTGTTTAGCCTCCATGTGTTTGTATTTTTTACAGTTTTTTTCCTGTAATTGATATCTAGTCTCATAGCGTTTATCTAGTCTCATAGCATTGTGGTCAGAAAAGATACTTGATACGATTTCAATTTTCTTAAATTTACCAAGGCTTGATTTGTGACCCAAGATATGATCTATCCTGGAGGATGTTCCATGAGCACTTGAGAAGAAAGTGTATTCTGTCGTTTTTGGATGGAATGTCCTTTAAATATCAGTTAAGTCCATCTTGTCTAATGTGTCATTTAAAGGTTGTGTTTCCTTATTTATTTTCATTTTGGATGATCTGTCCACTGGTGAAAGTGGTGTGTTAAAGTCCCCTACTATTATTGTGTTACTGTTGATTTCCCCTTTTATGGCTGTTAGCATTTGCCTTATGCATTGAGGTGTTCCTATGTTGGGTGCATAAATACTTACAATTGTTATACCTTCTTCTTGGATTGATCCCTTGATCATTACATAGTGTCCTTTTTGTCTCTTGTAATAGTCTTTATTTTAAAGTCTATTTGGTCTGATATGAGAATTGCTATTCCAGCTTTCTTTGATTTCCATTTGCATGGAATATCTTTTTCCATTCCCTCATTTTAGTCTCTATGTGTCCCTACGTCTGAAGTGGGTCTCTTGTAGACAACATATATATGGGTCTTGTTTTTGTATCCATTTAGCCAGTCTATATCTTTTGGTTGGAGCATTTAATCCATTTATATTTAAGGTAATTATCGATATATATGCTCCTATTACCATTTTCTTAATTGTTTTGGGTTTGTTATTGTGGGTCTTTTCCTTCTCTTGTGTTTCCTGCCTAGAGACTTTCCTTTAGCATTAGTTGTAAAGTTGGCTTGGCAGTGCTGAATTCTCTTTTTTCTTGTTTGTAAAGATTTTAATTTCTCTGTCGAATCTGAATGAGATCCTTGCTGGGTAGAGTAATCTTGATGGTAGGTTTTTCCCTTTCATCACTTTAAATATGTCCTGAAATTCCCTTCTGGCTTGCATAGTTCCTGCTGAAAGATCAGCTGTTAACCTTAAGGGGATTCTCTTGTATGTTATTTGCTGCTTTTCCCTTGCTGCTTGTAATATTTTTTCTTTGTATTTAATATTTGATAATTTGATTAATATGTGTCTTGGTGTGCTTCTCCTTGAATTAATCCTGTATGGGACTCTCTGCACTTCCTGAACTTGATTAACTATTTCCTTTCCCATATTAGGGAAGTTTTCCACTATAATCTCTTCAAATATTTTCTCAGAACCTATCTTTTTCTCTTCTTCTTCTGGGACCCCTATAATTCAAATGTTTGTGTGTTTATTGTTGTACAGTGGTCTCTGAGATTGTCCTCAATTCTTTTCAGTCTTTTTTCTTTATTCTGCTCTGTGGTAGTTATTTCCACTATTTTACTTTGCAGGTCACTTATCCATTCTTCTGCCTCAGTTATTCTGGTATTGATTCCTTCTAGAGAATTTTTTTTTTAACATCTTTATTGGAGTATAATTGCTTTACAATGGTGTGTTAGCTTCTGCTTTATAACAAAGTGAATCAGCTATACATATACATATATCCCCATATCTCCTCCACCTGGTGTCTCCCTCCATCCCTCCCTATCCCACACCTCTAGGTGGTCACAAAGCACCAAGCTGATCTCCCTATGCTATGTGGCTGCTTCCCACTAGCTAACTATTTTCCATTTGGTAGTGTATATATGTCCACGCCACTCTCTCACTTTGTCCCAGCTTACCCTTCCCACTCCCCGTGTCCTCAAGTCCATTCTTTACGTCTGCATCTTTATTCCTCTCCTGCCCCTAGGTTCATCAGAACCTTTTTTTTTTCTTTTATATTTCATATATATGTGTTCGCACATGGTCTTTGTTTTTCTCTTTCTGACTTACTTCACTCTGTATGACAGACTCTAGGTCTATCCACCTCACTACAAATAACTCAATTTCGTTTCCTTTTATGGCTGAGTAATATTCCACTGTATATATGTGCCATATCTTCTTTATCCATTCATCTGTTGATAGACACTTAGGTTGCTTCCATGTCCTGACTATTGTAAATAGAGCTGCAGTGAACATTGTGGTACATGACTCTTTTTGAATTATGGTTTTCTCAGAGTGTATGTCCAGTAGTGGGATTGCTGGGTGGTATGGTAGTTCTATTTTTAGTTTCTTAAGGAACCTCCATACTGTTCTCCATAGTGGCTGTATCAATTTACATTCCCACCAACTGTGCAAGAGGGTTCCCTTTTCTCCACACCCTCTCCAGCATTTATTGTTTGTAGATTTTCTGATGATGGCCATTCTGACTGGTGTGAAGTAATACCTCACTGTAGTCTTTTTTTTTTTTTTTTTTAATAAATTTATTTATTTATTTATTTATGGCTGTGTTGGGTCTTCGTTTCTGTGTGGGGGCTTTCTCTAGTTGTGGCAAGTGGGGGCCACTCTTCATCACGGTGCGCGGGCCTCTCACTGTCGTGGCCTCTCCTGTTGTGGAGCACAGGCTCCAGACGGGCAGGCTCAGTAATTGTGGCTCACGGGTCTAGTTGCTCCACGGCATGTGGTATATTCCCAGATCAGGGCTTGAACCCGTGTCCCCTGTATTGGCAGGCATATTCTCAACCACTGCGCCACCAGGGAAGCCCCTCACTGTAGTCTTGATTTGCCTTTCTCTAATGATTAGTGATGTTGAGCATCCTTTCATGTGTTTGTTGGCAATCTGCATATCTTCTTTGGAGAAATGTCTATTTAGGTCTTCTGCCCATTTTTGGATTGGGTTGTTTGGTTTTTTTGATATTGAGCTGAGTGAGCTGCATGTAAATTTTGGAGATTAATCCTTTTTCAGCTTCCAGAGAATTTTTAATTTCATTTATTTTTTTGTTCATCAGTGTTCGTTTGCTCTTTAGCTCTTCTAGGTTCTTGTTAAACGTTTCTTGTATTTTCTCCATTGTATTTCCAAGATTTTTGATCATCTTTACTATCATTACTCTGAATTCTTTTTCAGGTAGACTGCCTATTTCCTCTTCATTTGTTTGGTCTGGTGGGTTTTTACTTTGCTCCTTCATCTGCTGCGTATTTCTCTGTCTTCTCATTTTACTTAACTTACTGTGTTTGGGGTTTCCTTTTCGCAGGCTGCAGGTTCATAGTTCCCATTGTTTTCGATGTCTTCCCCTAGTGGGTAAGTTTGGTTCAGTGGGTTGTGTAGGCTTCCTGGTGGAGGGGATTGGTGCCTGTGTTCTGGTGGATGCGGCTGGATCTTGTCTTTCTGGTGGGGAGGACCCTGTCCCTTGGTGTGTGTTGGGGTGTCTGTTAACTTAGTATTATTTTAGGTAGCCTCTCTGCTAATGGGTGGGGTTGTGTTCCTGTCTTGCTAATTGTTTGGCATGGGGTGTCCAGCACTGGAGTTGCTGGTCATTGAGTGGAGCTGGGTCTTAGCGCTGAGACAGAGATCTCTAGAGAGCTCTCACCAATTGATATTATGAGGGGCTGGGGGGTCTCTGGTGGTCCAATGTCCTGAACTCGGCTCTCGCACCTCAGAGGCTCAGGCCTGACACCTGGCCGGAGCACCAAGACCCTGTCACCCACACGGCTCTGGAGGATGGGCAAGCCAGAAAGTAATCAGGTTTCCAGTCCTTGGATGGTGGCCAACTCGGGATTGGGGCTCCGCAACTCCACCTCAGTGGTTGGCATAGCTGCCCCAGGAGCTTCGGGGTATTGGTTCTGAAAGGAGAGCCAGTTCTGTATTCTTAAGCAAGTCATTTAATGTCTTAATGTCTTGTGTTTCTTGTTTATAAAATGAAGTGAAGAATAATGTCTACTGCAAAGAGGTGGTGGTCAAATGAGATGAATTAAGTAAAAAACTCCTTAATACTATGCACTTGCTAGATCTTATGTAATGCTTAATTCACAGGAGTTACTCAACATATTTATAAAAGGAAAAAAGGACAGAGGGAACGAAGGAAGGAAGTGAGGGAGGGAGGGAGGATGGAAGGAGGGAGGAGGATGGAGGGAAGACTCCTTAATTGTAAACAACAGGGGAAAGGGAATGTTATGTAAAAAACAGTTAATTGCATTCAAAATAAAGGAACGGAAGAAATCAGAGGAGTTCGTATATGTGAGGGGAGATAAAGTTGGTTTTAAAAAGGGAACTTTAGAGAAAAATAGATTGAGGACAATGTGTATACAGAAGGCTTGCTGGGGCTTCCCTGGTGGCGCAGTGGTTGAGAATCTGCCTGCTAATGCAGGGGACACGGGTTCGAGCCCTGGTCTGGGAAGATCCCGCATGCCGCAGAGCAACTAGGCCTGTGAGCCACAACTACTGAGCCTGCGCGTCTGGAGCCTGTGCTCCGCAACGAAAGGCCACGATAGTGAGGCCTGCGCACTGCGATGAAGAGTGGCCCCCACTTGCCGCAGCTAGAGGAAGCCCTCGCACAGAAACGAAGACCCAACACAGCCAAAAATAAATAAAGAAACAAATAAATAAATAAATAATAATTTAAAAAAGAAGGCTTGCTGTTAAGATGGTGAATTTTTGGATTCTTTGATCCTAGTTCCTTTATCAATTAACTGAGCATTTTTGTAATCATGTGTATTATGTAATACTGCAGGTAATAATGTAATAAATGTCATAAGAACTATGTGATGGAACGGAAGGCTCTGACAAGAGATGCACACTGAGAAATAACAGGAAAAGAGAAGTAAAAATGTGTTGCCAAGTAAAATGGACCACACTTTCTCTGATTGTCCCTGGCTGTATCTCCAGCACAATGCCTGACATACAGTAGATGTTGAATAAATATCTGATGGATGCAAAATTGAATGAATAATATAATGAAATCATTGAGTCTATATATTTGGCTGAGAATAATCTATTATTGAATTCTAAATGGTTTCCCAAACTTGCTCAGGGCCCTCCAATGTAAATAAAGAAAAGTAGATAATATTTCTGAACAACTAGTTGTACATTTTATTTGGAATATAAGTATCTCTCTAAATAATCCTCCAACCACCACATCTCATGAGGGTTTGTTTGTATGCTTTTCATCAAAGAGATATATCTATAATGATAAAAATCTTGCCAAGAGAAAACTGTTCTATTTCGGGCCAGGTAACATAATACTTGAAAAAAACATTATAGGAGAATTTTATAATTTTAAAGGTAATCATACAAATAGACTATTTAAAAAGGAAGTAATCCTATAGTTCTGTGTAGTAAGTAAGACAGAATGTTACTTTGTCCTGTAAAATTTTGCCCTTAATACTGAACCTGAATTCCTTCAGGCTGTTGAGAACATGATCATTGCAAAGGTACTGGCAACGTAGGATCAGACTAGCAAAAAGATTTGTGAACTGAGAGACATTTGAATTCATGTAAGAGGCTCCTATTCACAATAGCTACAACCAAACTAAAATCAGCAGAAAATAAACATAATACTATAGCCAGATGGTGTGCCAAAATGAATCCTACAATATGATAAATTTGGTGCCATGATAAGTAAGAATTTTAAATTAAAACACTGGCTATATGTAACCCAGTAACATAAAAACACATGATACAGGTTTTCCTGGAATCCTGCAATCATTCTGAAGTTCCTTCCACATTTTTCATGGTGTTCACAGGCCACATTATTTATTAATATCAAGTAGTATTTATTGAACAGCTACAGGTCTCATGATACTAAACAAGGTGTTTTGGGCACAGTCCATTTCACAGTGGTGAGCTTAGCTACGTGTTGTTTTGCTTGAGAATGGAGGATATAAAAGCAAGCATTTAAAGACGGCCTTTGCCTTTGGTCCCAGGGTGGATTACATAATATCAGTTGACATCTTCCTGCTCCAAGGATTACCTCTGAAACACTGAGCTTCTGAGCAACACGTCTTAGAAAAAAATCTTTCAGAAAGCTTTGATCCATGTGGCCAGGAGGCACTCACGCAAAAGTTTAGATTTCTTTGCTCTTTCCATGAAATAGGACAGTCTTATTAAGAAAAAATTATTTTAGGAGTTGTTTACCCTACTTAATAATATATTGTCAATGTGCTACAGAATAGCAGAGTGAAAAATACGAAGATTTGGTAACTATCTCAGAAATATCAGAAAATAATATTCATTAAGATATCACAGAGTGTCATGCACGCTTGTTACAAAATCAATCTTGAACATTTTTATCATCTAGAAATATATATCTCTAATTTCCAATGAAATATCTTTATGTCACTCCCTGCATGTTCAACTGTTTTCACTGCACATAAGAAACCATACACCAGAAACATAATAGAATTAGAAAACAGTTTATAACTGTAGAATTTGTAGATTTCTAATTTTGTTTTTAAAAATTAATACGGATTTGGCAATTTGTGAAATCTGACAGATAAAGATTTAAATTAGCCATCATCCTGGAGTATATTGATTTAAGATTTTTTTAGTGACTTTGGTACAGACTGGTATGCCTTTTGGAGTTTAAACAACTGCAAAGAAACCCAAGTGAAATATGAAGGTCCAACTCAAGTCACTATTACATTACAGCTGAATATCATTTATTAATTCTGAGCTCCTGAAAACGAAATCTGTTTCCAAGTCCATTTAATAACTGCCATAATTCAACCCGTATACCATTTAAGGTCATAAGTTAGCAACTTTCATTATTAATATCTGAATGCTGATTAAAATGTGGTGCTTATCATTATCCTTAGACTTATTTCCCCTATGAAATACTCTGGTGTGGTGTTCATTTTAGAATTATCTATTTCTTTTAGGGAAGTTTGTCTTCAATGTTACAATAGAAATTTGTTTAAATGAAAGACTTATGAGAATTCTCTTATAACCAGCATTTTTTCTGTTACGATACTGATAAACATTGGTAGAAAAAGTTACATTTAAAGATTTAATTTAAGTAGATCTTCCATTCAGAATCTGCCTTATTGCTTAGTTTCTACATCTGTATCTGTAAGCAGAGTAATTGTGATAGATATTGCAAAGCCCTAGTCAGACAGACATAGATTCAAGTCCTGGCTCTACTACATCTTTACTAGGTAAGCATGGAAAAGTTACTAAAAATCTTATTGCCCATTTCTGCACCTTAACCGTATTTTCAGTGAAGAAGGGTTTTCCCTAAGGAAACCTTTACCATCTCTCCACATTGTCCTTCGCTCTGAATAACTTGTACCCTCAACTCAGTTTTCCCCTTTTTTCTCTTGAGATCGAACAGCCTGCAGAGGGCACAACTGCTGCTTCTCCTCCACACCAGGCAAGTGAAGGGTTTCCCTGGCCTGCTCTGTGATTAGGTGATTCATTCTCCCCAGTTCTAGGGTTCAGTATTAGAAAGTCCACTTGGCTAATAGATATAAAGACACATGCTCCAACCCGGCCTCCATCAAAAAAAAAAAAAAGGTCTTATATTGACCTCCATCTTTATTTTTTGCTTTATTTCTTCACTTATGAACACAAGAATAAAAGAGAAGTGCTATTAATTGAAGGCCCTCTTGAATATCCACTTTCATCCATTATTTTTGTTTGTTGATCACCTACTACTCACCAGCCATTACCATGGATGCATTCCAGAGACTCATTTTACTCTCCCATCTACCCTAGCAGGTAAGCACATTTAGCCTCATTTTTTTAGGGTTTAAATAGTTTATTGCACTACACAGTAAAAACCACATTGCCACAAATCTCTAACCTCGGGGGGCATTTGTGTTAGCCCAGCGCTTCTCAAACTTAAAGTAGTCTCATTTTTAAAATGTAGAAATGAGGTTTATCAAAGTTAACTAACTTGCCCAAGGTATTAAAGTTAGTAATCTGGAGAAGTAGATTTAACCTGGGTTTGTTTAACTTCAAACCCCACCCTGTCCTTCTTGCTATACTACATTTCATAATACATGGATGGCACTGTGCAATACTTGGCATGAAGAGGTAGTCAACAAAGTTTAGGGCTCTGTATTAATTTGCCCCTGCTGTGTAACAGATTACCACAAAATCAGTAACTTAAAACAACACATGGGCTTCCCTGGTGGTGCAGTGGTTGAGAATCTGCCTGCCAATGCAGGGGACACGGGTTCGAGCCCTGGTCTGGGAAGATCCCACATGCCGCGGAGCAACTGGGCCCGTGAGCCACAATTACTGAGCCTGCGCGTCTGGAGCCTGTGCTCCGCAACAAGAGAGGCCGCGATAGTGAGAGGCCCGCGCACCGTGATGAAGAGTGGCCCCCGCTTGCTGCAACTAGAGAGAGCCCTCGCACAGAAATGAAGACCCAACACAGCCAAAAATAAATAAATAAATAAATAAATAAATAAATAAATAAATAAATAAAATTTTTTAAAAAAAGAAACATTTGAGAAAAAAAAAAACCCACGCATTTATTAGCTCACAGTCCTGTATGTCAGAAGTCTGCATAGGCTCAGCCAAGTTCTACACTCAAAATATCACCACAAGGTATCAGCTGGAATGAGCTCTTATCTAGAGGCTCTGGGAAAGAATCTGCTTCCAAGTTCACACAGCTGTGCCAGAATTCAGTTCCCTGAAGCTCAAAGACTTAAGTCCCCATTTCTTTGCTCACTGTCATCTGGGGCTGTACTCAGATTCTAGAGACCACCTGCATTTCTTCTTACATGGCCCACTCTATTTTCAAGCCAACAACAGGGAGTTGAGTCCTTCTCATGTTTCCAGTTTCTCTCTGCCACTGACCAGAAAAAGCTTCCTGCTTTTAAAGACCTAGAGTGATTAGATTAGGCCCACCCAGATAATCCAGGATAATCTCCTTATCTTTTAAGGTCAACTGACTAATAACCTTAATCACATCTACAGAGTCCCCTTTGCTGTGTACTCTAACATATTCAAGGGCATGATAGCTCACCATATTTAGAGCTCCAGGGATTAGGGAAAGAAGTTTTTTAGTGGAGGAGGTCGTTCGCAGAATTTTTCCTACCACAAGTTCTCTGCTATGAGAAATGACATTTAGTTTTCTATCACTGCCTTACAAATTGCCACAAATTTAAGTGTCTTAAAACAGCACAAATTTATTATCTTTCTGTTTTGTAGATTAGAAGTCTGACGTGGGTCTCATTGGGCTGGCACCAAGGTGTTGTCAGGGTTGCCATCTCTCCTGAAGGCACTATGAAAAAATCCATTTCCTTGCCTTTTCCAGATACTCAAGGCTGCCTGTTTCTTAGCTCTGGCTTTCTTTCTTCATCTTCAAGGCCAGCAACTTTACATTTCTCTGACTATTTTCCTTTAGTCACATCTCTTTCTCTTTCTGACCACAACTGGGAAAGGTTCTCTGGTTGGACATGTATCTGAAGAAAACCATAATTTAAAAAGATACATGCACCCCAGTGTTCACTGCAGCACTATTTACAATAGCCAAGACATGGAAGCAACCTAGGTGTCCATCGACAGATGGATGGATAAAGAAGATGTAGTATATTTATACAATGGAATACTACTCAGCCATAAAACATGAAATAATGCCATTAGCAGCAACATGGATGGACATAGAGATTATCATACTAAGTAAGCCAGACAGAGAAACACAAATATCATATGATATCGCTTATATGTGGACTCTAAATTAAAAAAAATACAAATGTACTCTTTCCAAAACAGAAAGAGACTCATAGACATAGAAAACAGACTTATGGTTACCAAAGGGGAAGGGGGGTGGGGGAGGGATAAATTAGGAGGTTGGGAGTAACATATACACACTACTGTATATAAAATAGATAACCAACAAGGACCTACTGTAGAGCACAGGGAAATATACTCAATATTTTCTAATAACCTATAAGGGAAAATCTGAAAAGGAATATATGTTTATATATGTGTGTGTATATATATAAATATGTATTATAACTGAATCAGTGTGCTGTATACCTGAAACTAACACGATACTGTAAATCAACTACACTTCAATAAAAAAAATTTAAGTTTAAAAAAAGAAATGGGATTTTATTGGACCCAACCAATTAATCCAGGAAAATAGATTAACATATTCACAGACTCTGTGGATTACTATGTAGATACTGGGGGGGAGGGGAGGGTGGGCATTATTCACCTACTAAAAATGATGTTGGTACAGGTAACTGTAATCCAAGTCATAAATGAGATTGAATTATGTTAATGACCAAATCATTCAATTTTTTATTACCAATACAAAAATACCCATATTTAGGAAGACTTTAAACCCTTAGTAAGCGTTAACCACTTTCTGAGTTAATAAGAATAATAAATTAATTAGAATACCCATTCTTCAAGCCTCACTGCTTATATTGTCCCACCAAAGACTAATCATAGAATCTGATAGTTGAAAATAATTTCCCTCACTGCAGGTTTAAGGTTTATCATAGCCAAGACCTGAAATTTGAATTAGTCATTCTAGATAACCTTCTTTCTTTTCTGACTGTCTTTTATACTATTCATAATAATTCTTAAGATTTCCCTTTCTTTGTATCAGTAGTGTATTTAAGAATCAAGTAGTGATTTAACAGGGAGCATGCTGGAGCCAGCAATTATGTTTTGACACTGAAACTCCCCAGAATTCTTACCAAACTCTTGTATCAAACTCTTATCCAGTAAAATTAAAAAAAAAAAAAAGAGGCTCACAACCAGTCAAAAATGAAATAAGGCATTGCACTTGTCATATTTTTCTTAGCTGTGGAAATTTAAGCATGGTTGAAAGTTAGAGCCCATCTGGCTGTTACCATCCTTCAACTCACACTTTGTCTAAATTCACTGAGAATGCTCTCTCCCCCAAATTCCTCCAAAAGCCCTGCCATTTTCATTCATTCATTTCTTGTTCTTCACTGTCTCACTTTTCGCTACCCTTTACACTGGTATGTTCTCTCTTCTATTTCACTGTACACTTCTCTCCTCTATTGTGGTATCCAGTAATCTGCACACTGTTCATTCCTGTAGTGAGTGTTCAATGGTTTTTTGACTAATTAATGGAAAGCCCATGCATGTAAAATCATATGCTTATATTGATCACATCATAAGATAATTTATATGATTGAAATCACTGGAATTCTAATTTATAATGATAGTAGTATGTTCTAATGTCAAAACATAAGGATGTAATAGAGGAATTTTGAATCAGTTCTTTCCAATTTTGAGTATACTAGGCATCTTTAGCCTATAGATGCTGTTAGTCTTAACATAGGGAGATTTCAGGGGAAAGCAGCCTAACAGCATTTGTATGTGCTTCTTATATTAAACAGGAAGGGATAATCAGGCTTTAAAAATAATGACTTGTTTTGCTCATTAGCTGAATGAATGTGCAAAATGACTCATCACTTCATAAATTTGTCATAACACTGTCTTTAGCATCAGCCAGCAATAAGGCCCAGATTAGCAGAATCCTAGCAGGAGGTCCAAAAGATTACAGAAAATTGCTGTTAAAAAATGACTTGACAATATTTTAAGTTTGTTATTCTTTGGCAAAACAGTGTAGTCAGCCAGTTGCTGAATTCTCTGCACGCTATTAGCCTCTTCTTGCATCATATTCAGTTTGTAGGAACATGATGTGTTTTGTTCTACATGGACAGGACAGAAGGTTTACCAGCTTGAACTGGTTTTTCTGTGAAAAACTGTCAGGCACCCCACTGATGCTAAATGTGTCATTAACCTTCTACCTGGAGTGTTTATTACCTTAACTTAGACAATATTCACAAATGCCCTTATCAACATAATGAGGTCAAGGCAGCAATCAATGTCTGCTGTGCTGTCTCTTGTTTCCTGAAAGTACAACTGCTTTATAAATCAAAATCCATAATCTAGGTTAAAAAGAGACAGAGAGCTAGAAAGCTTCATTGTACCAAAAGATCAGTACTCATTTTTCTCCAAAAAAGTATACAAAAGTTGGATGACCATATAATTTATCCTCCAAGGGCACTTTTTAGAATAAAAGGGAGTTCCAAGAACAGTTACACTGCAACACCTAAGTGCAGATCAGGATATATGGTTACCCTGTGCTAAAGGAACATCAAAGACAGTATTCTTTTCTTTGCAGTTTGACAACCATTAGAAGTTCCATTAAAAGTTTTAAAATTTCAGTTAAAACTTTGAACCTAATATACCTCCTGAAACCCCAGCAACCCACTTCAGTAAGCACTGCTTTCAACAATTTCAAAAGTTTCAATCCAATCACACCCAAAAACAATCAAAGTAAATAACTTGGAAGGATAAACTTAATCTTGTGAGGGTTTCCCCTTTCTTTTTCTTCTTTTTTAACTTACCATCAATTTTTATTCAAATTTTTTTGTTGGGATTTGTAAGAATTATCCCAAAGACTAGGAATATTTCCATATCATATCCTCATGTCAACCAATTGGATGAGATAACATCTTTTACCACTTAGAACTCTCCATGAGCTCATTAAGGAAACAAACCAAACTTTAAAAAAATTAAGCTGAAAAGTCATTTTTATTGTTCCATATTTTGATTTTGGTGTTGGCTACATGGTGATTTTATGTATATATATAATTTACACATATAAAATTATATAATTTATATACTATATATTTGTGTTGCTATATAATATATATAATTTGTCAAACTTTCAAATGGTAAAAATAAGATTTGGGTCTTGATTATGTACAATTATGATTATGCCTCATTTTGAAAAGTTCTGTTGCCCTGCAAAGACTTATATCAGTTAATTGCTAAAAAAATATTTTGGGATCTATGTGTGTTTTAATTTCTGAGCCAGGCTTTATTCTAGGCACTGGGAACACAGCAGGAGACCTGGGAGTCAAAGACATTCTTCAAAATATATTCCAGTGTGATAAAAGAGAAAATAAACACAAAGGAAATAAGGAATAAGATAATATCATATAGTAATTAGTCCTATAAGGAAAATCCCTAAAGAGGTGAAATTGGAGCGAAGAACTTAATGAAGAAAATGCTGACATACATTCCAAACACTAGGAGACTGGGGCTCTTGGATATGGTAACATATGCAGTATTTTCAAGGGACAGAAAGTAGATTGAATGGGCCAAAGGGAATGGAGAAAGATGAGGTTGGAGAGATAAGCAGGGGCCAAATAATGTAGGGCTGGTCATGGGCCTATAATTCAGTGAATTATAACCAGGAGTCTATAATTTAGTGAGCTTTAAGTACAAGTTTTATACCTACTGCCTTCATATTTACAAACAGATGAAATTTGTATCCTGTGATTCCTTTAAAGATAACATAAATTCTTTCCCAAAAGAAATCTGTATCAATAGAAAACAAGTAGAACACTCAAAGATGGTGACATGGGAAGACTGAGAGTTCACATCTCCCCACAACTAGGGCATCTGCCAGATGCTGGTGGGGGACCTTAACGCCCAAGGAGACAGGAAGAACCCCAAAACAAACCACCACCCCACGGGGCTTGCAGGATCTTGGTTCATGAGCTGGGGGTCGGGCTGAAGTTCCTGCAGTGGGAGCTCCGAGTCTGAATCACTAGACGAACAGAGAACCTCAGACCCCAAGGAATATTCATTGGAGTGAGGTCTCCTGGAGGTCCTCATCTTGGCACCAAGACCCAGCTCTACCCAACAGCCTACAAATTCCAGTGTTGGAAGCCTCAGGCCAAACAACCAGTAAGACAGGAACACAAACCCACCCATTAAAAAAAAAAACAGGCTGGCAAAAAAATATGTCACAGATGAAGGAGCAAGGTAAAAATCTACAAGACCAAATAAATGAAGAGGAAATAGGCAATCTACCTTAAAAGGAATTCAGAGTAATGATAGTAAAGATGATCCAGAATCTCGGAAATAGAATGGAGGCACAGATTGAGAAAATACAAGAAATGATTAACAAAGATCTAGAAGGACTAAAGAACAAACAAACAGAGATAAACAATATAATAACTGAAATGAAAAATATACTAGAAGGAACCAATAACAGAATAACTGAGGCAGAAGAACAAATAAGGGAGCTGGAAGACAGAATGGTAGAAATAAATGTCAAGGAGCAGAATAAAGAAAAAAGAATGAAAAGAATTACAGACAATCTCAGAGACCTCTGGGACAACACTAAAGGCCCCAACATTCAAATTATAGGGGTTCCAGAAGAAGAAGAGAAAAAGAAAGGGTCTGAGAAAATATTTGAAGAGATTATAGTGGAAAAATTCCCTGACATTGGAAAGGAAATAGTCACCCAGTCCAGGAAGTGCAGAGAGTCCCATACAGGATAAACCCTAGGAGAAACACACCAAAACACATACTAATCAAACTAACAAAAATTAAATTCAAAGAAAAAATATTAAAAGCAGCAAGGGAAAAGCAAAAAAATACCATATAAAGGAATCCCCATAAGGTTAACAGCTGAATTTTCAGCAGAAACTCTGCAGGCCAGAATGGAGTGGCAGGATATACTTAAAGTGATGAAAGAGATAAACCTACAACCAAGATTACTCTACCCAGCAAGGATCTCATTCAGATTCGACGGAGAAATCAAAGGCTTTACAGACAAGCAAAAGCTGAGAGAATTCAGCACCACCAAACCAGCTCTACAACAAATGCTAAAGAAACTTCTCTAAGTGGGAAACACAAGAAAAGAAAAGGACCTACGAAAACAAACCCATAACAATTAAGAAAATGGTCATAGGAACATACATATCGATAATAACCTTGAATGTAAATGGATTGAATGCCCCAACCAAAACACACAGACTGGTTGAATGAATACAAAAACAAGACCCATATATATGCTGTCTACAAGACACCCACTTCAGACCTAGGGACACATACAGACTGAAAGTGAAGGGATGGAAAAAGATATTTCATGTAAATGGAAATCAAAAGAAAGCTGGAGTAGCAATACTAGTATCATATAAAATAAAATTTAAAATAAAGACTGTTACAAGAGATAAGGAAGGACATTACATAATGATCAAGGGATCAATCTAAGAAGAAGATATAACAATTATAAATGTTTATGCACCCAACATAGGAGCACCTCAATACATAAGGCAAATGCTAACAACCATGAAAGGGGAAATCAACAGTAATCCCCTACAATAATAGTAGGGGACTTTAACACCCCACTTACACCAATGGACAGATTATCCAAACAGAAAATAAATAAGGAAACACAAGCTTTAAATGACACAACAGACCAGATATATTTAATTGATGTTTATAGAATATTCCACCTGAAAGTGGCAGAACACACTTTCTTCTCAAGTGCACATGGAACATTCTACAGGATAGGTCACACCTTGGGTCACAAATCAAGCCTCGGAAAATTTAAGAAAATTGACATCATATCAAGCATCCTTTCTGACCACAATGCTATGAGACTGGAAATCAATTAGAGGAAAAATAACTGTAAAAAACACAAACACATGGAGGCTAAACAGTGCGTTACTAATTAACCAAGAGATCACTGAAGAAATCAAAGAATAAATTTAAAAATACATAGAAACAAATGACAATGAAAACACAATGACCCAAAACCTATGGGACGCAGCAAAAGCAGTTCTAACAGCGAAGTTCATAGCAATTCAATCTTACCTCAAGAAACAAGAAAAATCTCAAATAAACAATCTAACCCTACACCTAAAGCAACTAGAGAAAGGAGGAGAAAGAAGAACAAAGAAAACCCAAAGTCAGTAGAAGGAAAGAAATCATAAAGATCAGAGCAGAAATAAATGAAATAGAAATGAAGAAAACAATAGCCAAGATCAATAAAACTAAAAGTTGGTTCTTTGAGAAGATAAACAAAATTGATAAACCCTTAGCCAGACTCATCAAGAAAAAAAAAGGAGAGGATGCAAATCAATAAAATTAGAAATGAAAAAGGAAAAATCACAACTGACACCGCAGAAATACAAAGGATTATAAGAGACTACTACAAACAACTATATGCCAATAAAATGGACAGCCAGGAAGAAATGGACAAATTATTGGAAAGGTACAATTTTCCAAGACTGAACCAGGAAGAATTAGAAAATATAAACAGACATATCACAAGTAATGAAATTGAAACTATAATTAAAAATCTTCCAACAAACAGAAGTCCAGGACCAGGACTTCCCTGGTGGCGCAATGATTAAGAATCTGCCTGCCAACGCAGGGAACACAGGTTGGAGCCCTGGTCCAGGAAGATCCCACATGCTGTGGAGCAACTAAGCCCATGCGCCACAACTACTGAGCCTGTGCTCTAGAGCCCGCAAGCCACAACTACTGAAGCCCATGCACCTAGAGCCCGTGCTCCACAACAAGAGAAGCCACCACAGTGAGAAGCCCGTGCACAATGAAGAGTAGTCCCCGCTTGCTGCAACTAGAAAAAAACCCGCTCGCAGCAACAAAGACCCAACGCAGCCAAAAATAAATAAATAAATTTAAAAAAAAAAAAAAATCCAGGACCAGATGGTTTCACAGGCGAATTCTATCAAACATTTAGAGAAGAGCTAACACCTATCCTTCTCAAACTCTTCCAAAAAATTTGCAGAGGGAGGAACACACCCAAATTCGTTCTACGAAGCCACCATCATCCTGATACCAAAACCAGAATAAGATATAACAAAAAAAGAAAATTATAGACCAATATCACTGATGAATATAGATGCTAAAATCCTGAACAAAATATTAGCAAACAGAATCCAACAACATATTAAAAGGATCATACACCATGATCAAGTGGGATTTATCCCAGGGATGAAAGGATTCTTCAATATGCACAAATCAATCAATGTGATACACCATATTAACAAATCAATGAATAAAAACCATATGATCATCTCAATAGATGCAGAAAAAGCTTCTGACAAAATTCAACACCATTTATGGTAAAAAACCCTCCAGAAAATGGGCGTAGAGGGAACCTACCACTACACAATAAAGGCCATATATGACAAACCCACAGCAAACATCACACTCAATGGTGAAAAACTGAAAGCATTTCCACTAAGATCAGGAACAAGACAAAGGATGTGCACTCTCACCACTCAAATTCAACATAGTTTGGAAGTCCTAGCCACAGCAATCAGAGAAGAAAAAGAAATAAAAGGAATACAAATTGGAAAAGAAGAAGCAAAACTGTCATTGTTTATAGATGACATGATACTATACATAGAAAATCCTAAAGATGCCACCAGAAAACTACTAGAACTAATAACTAATCAATGAATTCGGTAAGTTTGCAGGATACAAAATTAATGCACAGAAATCTCTGGCATTCCTATACACTAACAATGAAAAATCAGAAACAAATTCAGGAAACAACCCCATTCACCATTGCAACAAAAAGAATAAAATACCGACATAAAAACCTACTTAAGGAGGCAAAAGACTTGTACTCAGAAAACTATAAAACACTAATGAAAGAAATCAAAGATGACATAAACAGATGGAGAAATATAGCATGTTCTTGGACTAGAAGAATCAATATTGTGGAAATGGCTATACTACCCAAAGCAATCTACAGATTCAGTGCAATCCCTATCAAACTACCAATGGCATTCTTCACAGAATAGAAAAAAAAATTTTACAATTTGTATGGAAACCAAAAAGACCCCAAATAGCCAAAGCAATCTTGAGAAAGAAAAACAAAGCTGGAGGAATCAGGCTTCCTGACTTCAAACTATACTACAAAGTTACAGTAATCAAGACAGTATGCTACTGGCACAAAAACAGAAATATAGATCAATGGAACAGGATAGGAAGCCCAGAGATAAACCCACACACATATGGTCACCTAATTTACAACAAAGGAGGCAAGAACATACGATGGAGAAAAGACAGCCTTCTCAATAAGTGGCACTGGAAAAACTGGACAGTTACATGTAAAAGAATGAAATTAGAACACTCCCTAACACTATACACAAAAATAAATTCAAAATGGATTAAAGACCTAAATGTAAGACCAGACACTATAAAACTCTTAGAGGAAAACATAGGAAGAACACTCTGACATAAATCACAGCAAGATCTTTTTTGACCCACCTCCTAGAGTAATGAAAATAAAAACAAAAATAAACAAATGGGACCTAGTTAAACTTAAAAGCTTTTGTAAGCAAAGGAAACCATAAACAAGATGAAAATACAACCCTTAGAAAGGGAGAAAATATTTGCAAATGAAACAATGGACGAAGGAATAATCTCCAAAATATACAAACAGCTCATGGAGCTCAATATCAAAAAAACAGACAATCCAATTAAAAAATGGGCAGAACGCCTAAATAGACATTTCACCAAAGAAGACATACAGATGGCCAAGAGGCACATGAAAAGATGCTCAACATCACTAATTATTAAAGAAATGCAAATCAGAACTACAATGAGGTGTCACCTCACACTGGTCAGAATGGCCATTATTAAAAAATCTAGAAACAATAAATGCTGGAGAGGGTGTGGAGAAAATGGTACCCTCTTGTATTGTTGGTGGGAATGTAAATTGACACAGCCACTATGGAGAACAGTATGGATGTTCCTTAAAAAACTAAAAATAGAACTACCATATGACCCAGCAATCACACTACTGGGCATATACCCTGAGAAAACCATAATTCAAAAAGAGACATGTACCACAATGTTCATTGCAGCACTATTTACAATTGCCAGGACATGGAAGCAACCTGAATGTCCATCAGCAGATGAATGGATAAAGAAGATGTGGCACATATATACAATGGAGTATTACTCAGCCATAAAAAGAAATGAAATTGAGTTATTTGTAGCAAGGTGGATGGACCTACAGCCTGTCATACAGAGTGAAATAAGTCAGAAAGAGAAAAACAAATACCGTATGCTAACACATATATATGGAATCTAAAAAATAAATAAATAAATGGTACTGATGAACCTAGTGGCAGGGCAGGAATAAAGATGCAAACATAGAAGATGGACTTGAAGACATGGGGTGGGCGGGGAGGTGGAAGCTGGGGTGAAATGAGAGAAGCATCGACATATATACTCTACCAAATGTAAAATAGATAGCTAGTGGGAAGCAGCAGCATAGCACATGGAGATCAGCTCAGTGCTTTGCAATGACCTAGCAGGGTGGGATAGGGAGGGTGGGAGGGAGATGCAAGAGAGAGGGGATATGGGGATATATGTATGCATATGGCTGATTCACTTTGTTGTACAACAGAAACTAACACAGCATTGTGAAGCAATTATACTCCAGTAAAGATGTATTAAAAAAAAGAAGTAAGCTGTTATCATGTGAACTGCCCACGAAGAGGGCCGTGTGGCAAGCGACTTCACGTGAATTGTATAACTTGAGAGCAGCCTCCAGTGACACTCAGTAAGAAGCCACAACCTCAGTTACAGAGCCACAAGAAAATGAATTCTGACAACATCCTGAATGAGCCTGGAAAAGAATTCTCCCCAGTGAGACTCCACATGAGAATGCAGCCTGGCCAACACCTTACTGTAGCCCTGTGAGACCCTGAACAGAGGCCCAGGTATGCCATGACTAGAATCTTGGCCACAGAAACTGAGATAATAAATGCGTATTGTTAAAAAAACAAAACAAAACAGGTAAATTTTTTTTTGTATTTTTCCAAGACACAGTTCAAGTCAGAGTAAAGAGAGGGACAGATAAATGGTTACTGTGGCTCAGTTGCCTTTTCATTTTGAAACCTCTCATTTAAAGCTTATAGTATCATTTTATGAGCCAGTGCCCTTCACAAACCCCCAGGAATCATGGATTCATGAGGTACATGTGAACCCAGGATGCTTGTACCTTGTAAAACCACTTTACTGCATCAGGCTTTCCATGATAATTAAAAATGGATCCTGAAGAATAATAAAATGCATGTATTCCTAAAAAGAGATGGTAAAACATAGCTCATAGATGACTTACATTTCCTACATGATTATTCGAGAGGACAGATGCGACATCAAAGTTAAACTTTTCCCTGATATCAAAATTTTAGTAAGCATTTATGTAATTTTCAGTACATTTTAAAGAAAAAATAATAATATAGGGGACTGCATCTTGTTAGTTTTGTTTCATTCTGTTTGGCAATGTGTGATGATCTACCAGTCTAATTTTCAAATGAAGATTTAAGAAACTGAGTACCTATTAGCTCATTTTAGGAAAATGATAATACCATATTTTCTTCTTTAAAAAATGCCAACATTTCAATGCCTATGCATATGTATTACAGATGTTCAGTTGGAAATGTCAATCAATATATTACTAACTTGCTAAATGCATCTACAGAGATGTAATGTGACAATGTTTGTTGAATGAGTGAATGAATGGAGATGGCAGGAAAAAATATGTGTATCTGGAAGAGCTAGTACTTTGGGCCGGTTTGTTTACCAGTGTGGGTAAAAATGGCTCTTTGCACGTGAAGGTGCAGCAATTTGTTTTGGGATTATCCTTCTCGACAGTGATAATAAGTAATTTTCAATGCAAATGCTCCACAAAGGAGGCTAATGCTGTTCTATTTGCTGTTTAGGTTTCACCATTTTGGACTGCCAAAACTATTTAAAGCCTCACAGGATCCTGTTTGTGATAGGCCAATGCAGATTTGATGATCCATTCAAATATACAGAGATGTCGCTTTAATGGTGTCATCACTACTGGAGCTGTCCTCTACACAGAAATTCATAGCCACTAGTAGTAAATGACAGATGTGTTAATTAAGAGACCGAGGCAAAGCCAAGGTTGATGTTCTAATAAACAGGTCATTAACTTTGGTAATGACCAATTTGAGAAGATGATTGTTATTACAAACTATATTCTATGAATTATGAGAGAAACAGTATAACTCTGGAGTACATCCAATGGTCAGATTATAATCGGAAGTCTTCTAAAACAATGGATATTTCTAATAAGTCCCCTTGTTTATTTAAAACTTCACACATTTACAAAATGTGGGTTTATATAAAGCAAAACATATTAAATGCTTAATTGATTAAATCCAGATAAATAACTGGCCTTTCCTTTGAAAGTCAAATGAAAGTCTTGTAAATGGTAATTTTAAGAATCTGCCTAACATAAACTTGCTACTATGTCAGAATAGTAACTCTTTCCAGAGACCACAAATGATATTTAAATAGGGTGAAGAGACCTAAGGGAGATTAGAATCATATCATAAATATGTTGGAAAGAAATTTAGGAGTAAATTTGCCCTCTCATTGAACTAGTATAAGAATTCTCTCAGCAATATCTATTGTAGATTGTTGTACAATGTTTTAAACATTTTCTGCCTAAACTTCTAATATGAGTTTTCTTCCTCATGAGAGAATCCATTCCATATGGAATAACTCTTCTTATAAAGCACTTCCTGATATAGAATTATTCTCTATGGAAAATGTGGATGATCTTTATTTCATAAAACATAAATCTATAAGTCTGGGAACATTTTAATGTCTTTTCTAAATCTTCCATTTTCTAGTTAAATACACCAGGCATTTGCAACCATTTCTCATGTGATGTGGCTTGCACATTCCCTCACTGTGGCAAATCCTTTTTGTTGACTAGAACAACAGCCTTTCCCAACCCTGTTTTTCTTGTCTCCTTCTACCATAGAAACTAGAAAATCTAAAAACCCATTTTCCCAACCAATTTTGCAACTTGAAGTGACCATTCCCAATCATAATGAACGTGAGATATAAGCAAAAATCTACCAAGAACTTTTGGGAAAGATATGCTTCCTTATAATAGGCTTAGTGGTACTATCTCTCTAATTATTTCTATCTTGAATATGAACAGGAGACTGCATCCGAAGGAGCTATGCTGCAACCCTGAACTGCCAACATAAGGACAGAGGGTTATTATGCTAAGCATGGCATAGTGGAAAAATAGAATGGTCCCAGGTCCTTGAAAGTATCATGGGAGTGGATGAGACCATGAAAACAAACTCAAAATTTCATAATATATATATTTTTAAATCCATACATACTAAAGATACTGTTTATTGAGTTTTAGGTTCATTTCATGGAGGTTAAGGGGATTCAGAAATTCTCAAAGGTCTTAAATTCTATTCTACTTCTAACCTATTATGAACCACCCACAGGGGGTGTTTTGTAGGTCCTCTTAAATTTTCACACACACATGACCACTATAGGCAACAGCTGGCACCAGTACACTCAGAAAGACATAGGACAGGAAAAAGCCATGCCAACCTGGCAGTGCTAGGCATATTCATGACAGTCCAGCTACCAGAGCAGGTGCCATGAGACAAGATTCTCATAAGATGGGTGCTAACCTAGTTTAAAAGCTTCCCTTACAGACTCTTTCTAGAAAGACAAATGTGGGTAGTTTAGCTTTTTTGCAAAGTTGCCTGGAGACAATATAGTTCAATGTATACTTTCTCACATGAGAAAAATAAGGGATAAAGACATTAAATTATTTTCCCAAGAACACAGGTGTGTTTAAAGACAGGTGTTAAACTAGAACACATGCCTCCTAAATCCCAACCCAAAGTTCTAAATAGCCATGTTTCTTAAGATGTAGTGAACAATTGTTATTTTTATATTTATTGGTTATTTTTTCTTTCTCTTCCAGAATGAAATTCAAAAATATGAAAACATTAAATTGACTTCCAAGTTATTAAAACTGTAACTGACACTTTTATATTAGAATTCTAATATTTTGGAGTCAATAAAAAGTGATGTCCAGATGTCATTAAATAATATACTAAAGGTAATGAGAATGAAGTCACATATCTGTTTACAAATATTGATTTAAAAACAGTCTTCTAAACATATTTTGTTGTCTATTTATAAAAAATTATAATAGTTCAGACCTTCAAATGGCAAAATTCCACACAATTTAGCAATTATTGCAAAAGTTATCTTTGATAGTATCATGATTCAAAATCAGAAAACTTCTGTGCATTTTCAATTATAGGCAAAGACTAAAAAGAATAATGACTGATATAAGAATAGTCAAAAAACTGAAGAGTATAATTCTTATTATGTATAGTTATATTTATTATTGCTTAATGAATGCTTACTATGTACCACAATCATTTGAAAAACTTTACATGTATGAAACTATTTAATCCTCACAAATAGTTAAACTTGTTACTGTCATTTTACAGGCTCATAAGAAAATGACTAGCTGATCCAATGTCACACAACTGGTAATTGGTAGAGAAAAGAGTTAAATAAAATGACACTTTGATTGTAAAAATGAAAAAAAAAGTACATCCCTCAAATTCCTATAACATAAAATGCCACCGTTGACTCAGACAAGTAAATGTGTTTTAATGAAAATCATTTCTAATTAGACAATTTCACTGCTGCCATTAGAGCTGCTTCTGACATGTTTTATATCTATTAAAACAACAGACAATAATAGATGCTGATAACAAATGGGATAGCAGAATGTTGGCAACAAAATTAGAATCATGCTTCCAAGATACTTAAAAATGTGGTCCTTAGATTATTTTCAAACATTATTAGATGTAATCCAATAAAAGTGGGATGTTTTCTTGAAGCTACGATTATATGTATAAAGTACCATAGCAGCAAAAATTCTAAATTTAACAGGTTATAGTATTTTCCTCATCTTTTCTCTCTTTACAGTATCAAATCAATGTTAAGAGTGAAACCATTCCATCAATTAACTGGTTGCTTTTTGACATGATTCTAAAATATTAGTGTGGTTGACTATATAGCTAAATTGTCCATTTTAATTAAATTGGCTGAATATTTTGTTTTATGGAATTTGTGTCTGTGAGAAACTTGTCAGCATCACTAGAAAATATTAGTTAACTTATTCCAAGTATGAAAGATGCTTTCTTGGATGATATGCAAAACATGAAAATCAATTCAAAATTATCTCTTCAACCTAAGACTAATATTGTATATAGGAAAGAGAAACAATCTGCATGAATATTCTCAGTAATATGGAATAAAATTTCTAGAAGAGTGACGCTAACTGGCAAATAAATTCAAAGGAAGTAAAGAATCATCTTGATTGGTGTAGGGAATTGGATTTCAAGTTTTCATGTTCAAGTTTCATGCTTGTTAAAAAAACACAGTATCAAAAATAGTTTTGGATGCCTTTGAATAACTGTGAGGACTTTTACAGGAAAAAAATGAAGAGACAACATGATGTGGGAAAATGCAGAATGAGGAGAAATGAGGAAGCCCCATGATAGTATAAGTGATTGAAGCAAAGCAGTGAAAGATAAAGTTAGTAAAAAATATTAGTAAAAAACAAGAAAGGTTTATTTATAAGAGAGATGATTGGAACTATGTCTTATTCATAGAACTATGCATATCTGTTCATCCTGGCATTTAAAAGGTCAGTTGGAAAATGAGATTACTGTTGCAAATAATCCAGGGGGGAAAGTGGTCAGGGATGAGTCTTAGTGACATCAGAAGAAATGAGAGATTAGAAAAGTAGGTGTGTGCATGTGTTTGTGTGAGTGGTGATAAAAGCGCAACTGTGAAAGCATCTTACAAAAGGAAGAACCAACAGTACTTATTATTTGTTA
This sequence comes from Balaenoptera musculus, assembly GCF_009873245.2. Classification (NCBI taxonomy): domain Eukaryota; kingdom Metazoa; phylum Chordata; class Mammalia; order Artiodactyla; family Balaenopteridae; genus Balaenoptera; species Balaenoptera musculus. The sequence continues at coordinate 54,976,085 of NC_045789.1, read as the reverse complement.
CATATTATGGGGGAGATTATTAGACATAGAGGGAAAAGTTAGCAATTTCGATAGGTCAGCTCTTGGTTGCTGTATATAATGGTGCTATTAATAACAAGAAGCAGGCAACATTGTTAATCATCAGAGGAATGTAAATTAAAACCACAATGAGATATCACCTCACACCTGTCAGAATGGCTATCATCAAAAAGACCACAAATAAATGTTGGTAAGAATGTGGAGAAAAGGGAACTTCTTACAATGTTGGTGGGAATGTAAATTGGTGCAGCCACTGTGGAAAATGGTATGGAAGTTTCTCAGAAAACTAAAAAAAGAATTACCATATGACCCATCAGTTGCACTCCTGTGTATATATCCCCCCAAAATGAAAACACTAATTTTAAGATACATGGACCCCAATGTTCATAGCAGCATTATTTACAATTGCCAAGATATGGAAGCAACCTAAGTGTCCATCAACAGATAAATGGATAAAGGAAATGTGATATGTGCATGTGTATACACATACACAAACATACACACACAAAGGAATACTACTAAGCCATAAAAAGAAGGACATTTTGCCATTTGCAGCAACATGGATGGACTTGGAGGGTATTATGCTAAGTGAAATAAGTCAGACAGAGAAAGACAAATACTGTATGATATCATTTATATGTGAAATCTAAAAAATAAAACAAACTAATAAATATAACAAAAAGGAAACAAACTCACAGATATAGAGAACAAACTAGTGGTTACTAGTGAGGAGAGTGAAGGGGAGGGTCAAGATAGAGGTAGGGGATTGAAAGGTACATATTACTATGGATAAAATAAATAAGTTACAAGGATATATTGTACAACCCAGGGAATATAGCCACTAATTTATAATATAAATGGAGTTAAACTATAACCTTTAAAAATTGGGAATCACTGTGTTGTATACCTATAACATATAATGTGGCACATTAACTATATCTCAATTTAAAAAGGTAACAAGGAGCATGTAGACATCAGGATGAATACATGATTTATTGAAAAATGGTGAGCTTTACTTTTTACATATCTAGTGTATCCTGGTAGAGATGTCATATGAGCAATATAAAAATAAGTCTAGATTTTTGGAAGGTGGTTAATGCTAAGAATATGTAACTGGAACTATTCTCATAGAGAAGAAACTTGAAATTGTGTTAGTGGATGAAACTGCAATAATGAGAGAAATGAGAGAAAAAAAGAACTTTGCATAACACTTGCATTAGGGGATGGAGAGGAAGAAGATGCGCTTTTGATGAAGGTGAAAAATGTTATTTAAAAATGTGAGAATAAAGAAATGTCTGAGGAAACAAAAGGTGTAAAATGTACCATTCAGCCCCAGCTCACTAGAGCTAAGCAGAGTCTCAGAGCCTACCTAATTTAAGGAGAATTGATTCTAGGGCTTAGCTCTAATCTCTGTGAGAAGCCAAAATTAGCTGAGAAATTATGTTATAAAAAGTTCTTAGCATTAATTATGTATCCTGCTACTTTACCAACTTCACTGATTAGCTCTAGTAGTTTTCTGGTAGCATCTTTAGGATTCTCTATGTATAGTATCATGTCATCTGCAAACAATGACGGCTTTACTTCTTCTTTTCCGATTTGGATTCCTTTTTCTTCTCTGATTGCTGTGGCTAAAACTTCCAAAACTATGTTGAATAATAGTGGTGAGAGTGGACAACCTTGTCTTGTTCCTGATCTTAGAGGAAATGATTTCAGTTTTTCACCATTGAGAACGATGTTGGCTGTGGGTTTGTCATATATAGCCTTTATTATGTTGAGGTAAGTTCCCTCTATGCCTACTTTCTGGAGGGTTTTTATTATAAATGGCTGTTGAATTTTGTCTAAAGCTTTTTCTGCATCTATTGGGATGATCATATGGTTTTTCTCCTTCAATTTGTTAATATGGTTTATCACATTGATTGATAAGCGTATATTGAAGAATCCTTGCACTCCTGGGATAAACCCCACTTGATCATGGTGTATGATCCTTTTAATGTGCTGTTGGATTCTGTTTGCTAGTATTTTGTTGAGGATTTTTGCATCTATGTTCATCAGTGATATTGGCCTGTAGTTTTCTTTCTTTGTGACATCTTTGTCTGGTTTTGGTACCATGGTGATGGTGGCCTCGTAGAATGAGTTTGGGAGTGTTCCTCCTTCTGCTATATTTTGGAAGAGTTTGAGAAGGATAGGTGTTAGCTCTTCTCTAAATGTTTGATAGAATTTGCCCATGAAGCCATCTGGTCCTGGGCTTTTGTTTGTTGGAAGATTTTTAATCACAGTCTCAATTTCAGTGCTTGTGATTGGTCTGTTTATATTTTCTATTTCTTCCTGGTTTAGTCTCAGAAGGCTGTGCTTTACTAAGAATTTGTCCATTTCTTCCAGCTTGTACATTTTATTGGCATATAGTTTCTTGTAGTAATCTCTCATGATCCTTTGTATTTCTACAGTGTCAGTGGTTACTTCTCCTTTTTCATTTCTAATTCTATTGATTTGAGTCTTCTCCCTTTTCTTCTTGATGAGTCTGGCTAATGGTTTATCAATTTTGTTTATCTTCTCAAAGAACCAGCTTTTAGTTTTATTGATTTTTGCTATCATTTCCATCATTTCTTTTTCATTTATTTCTGCTCTGAACAGGAATAAAGACACAGACATAGAGAATGGACTTGAGGACACGGGGAGGGGGAAGGGTAAGCTGGGACGAAGTGAGAGAGTGGCATGGACATATATACACTACCAAATGTAAAATAGATAGCTAGTGGGAAGCAGCCACATAGCACAGGGAGATCAGCTCAGTGCTTTGTGACCACCTAGAGGGGTGGGATAGGGAGGGTGGGAGGGAGACGCAAGAGGGAGGAGATATGGGGATATATGTATATGTATAGCTGATTCACTTTGTTGTAAAGCAGAAACTAACACACCATTGTAAAGCAATTATACTCCAATTAAGATGTTAAAAAAAAACTTTATACTTACACTATAGTGTAGTCTATAGTGTGCAATGACATGTCTTAAAAAATGTATGTACCTTAATTTTAAAATACTTTATTGCTAAAAAATGCTAACCATCATCTGACAGCACAAGGTTGCCGCAATCCTTCAATTTGTAAAAAACACAGTATCTATGAAGAGCAATAAAATGAGATGTGCCTGTGAAGTAAAAAAAAAAACAAAGTTCTTAGAAAAGTAAACATCAAATAGAGTGGCAATAAGATATTATCAAATGAAATTAGCAGCAATGAGAGTCCACCTGGGGTAAACACCATGCTGTTCTATAATTATCATCATCTACCAAGGACTGGCCTTAAAAAGCAAATAGTGTTCCTTAATTTGGAGCAAAGAAGGTATATCAGAAAGTCAAGAAGGCAAGATGTTTGGGAAACATGGGAAACATAAGGATGAAAGAATCAGAAAAGATCAGAGAAAGGAAAATAAACTGAAAACAATATAACAGTAACACAAAGTAGATTATGATGGAAGAAGCACTTTGAGTAGAAGTAGGTAATGGAGAGATAGAGTAATATGAGTTTGTGATTAAACAGAAAAGACATAAACTATGAGATAAGAAGTGATTCCAAGTGATGGTGAGAGCCATTTGAATTGGCCAATTTTGCAGATACCTGATATGGAGGAGAGATAAAGACCCAAATGTAGAGGATGCCTGAGGATATCAGATTGATAGGGTTTTAACATGCATAATGAATCACTAAGGATAAGAGCAGGGAATTGGGGGATGACAGTAATAGTTGACTCTTGGTTTCACAACTCATTGAGTTATGTAACTTGGAAGTTTAAAATAAAATCTTCGTTATGATTTATTAAGAGACTTGTCTACACATAGCAAAGAGGAGAAACTGCATGAACTGGGAGGGCAATTCTCAGTTCATAAAAACTTTGCACTAGCACATATCAGAACATAGTCATACACTCTAACTTGGCACCATCAATATATTTTATTCATGTTCAGTTCCTCCTTCCTTACCGAAAAAAAAAAAAAAAATTACAACAGTTTGTTCTTCAGATCTGTGTTTTGAAAACTTCAATTAACTACACTTCCTAAGTATACTTGTCTGTCTCTCTTCTCCACTTCCCAATTCTCATTTTTAAAATATTATTAAGAATAAAGACTGTAGACCAGATACTAAAAGATGGAAAAAAGTTATTCTAGAGTTAGGGATAATCATGCTGAGGAAGAAGAAAGAATAGTATTTAGGAGAGAAGGTGTTGTTTAGTGATGATAGGGAATAAACATAAGATCATGAAATAGTAGAATTCAGTTATTTTATCAAGATTCCCTACTGGATACATGAGTTGAGAAAACTAGGGGAAAAATGGTTCCTTTTTATGGGGAAGAAAGTTTTCTTCCAATGATTTAAGAGAAGTTGAAGTGATAGGAGGATGTGAAGGAGTGATTCACCATAGAACTGAACATCCAAAGAGCAGAGTGAAAGGAAACAACAGATGGGTTAGCATTTGGAGTTAGGTTCGGAGGGAGATTAAACTGTGCTCAAAGTAGTTAAGAGAATGGGGAAATTAACATTCAGAATGTTTGACCCTAGAGCAGTGATCATGTATAACCTGAGAGGGAACAAAGATATACAGAGTTGGACCAGAATAATGGTGGCAAAAGAGATGAGGACCATTATAGTGTGGCCAAAAAGAGTAAAAAGAAAATCCTAGGTTATACCCAAAGCCAAATATGAATGAAATTAATATCTAATTACTTCTGTTTTATTGATTAACTGGCTTTGCCAAGTTTTTTTTTAATAAATTCTCATTTTTGTCTTTCTTCTTTTTACTATTTTAGAAAACAATGGCATTTATTCTATGACTTAGTTCTCTGTTATATTCAAAAACTGAGAAAGCTATCAAAGAATACATTTGCATAGTTGATCCCTTATGTAACCTTAAACCTATTATTTGAAAAAAAACCCAACTTATGCAAATATGCACACATTAAGACTTGCAAAAATTAAAATTAAACAACACTAAATATTAGTATGTGTAGCACTGAGGGAACTTTATACCTTACTAGTGGGAAAGTAAGTTGTTAACCACTTTGTGAAAAGTTTGGCATTATTGATTAAAGTCAAAGGTACGCAAACTTCATAACCCAGCAGTTCCACTGCTCAGTAAATACCCCAGAGAAACTCTTGAGAAGGTGCAGTACACCAACAGAAGAATAGGCAAATAAAGGTGGCATAATTCCACAATAAAACATAATACACCTATAACAATGTGAATGAATCTCAAAGCATAACATTGAACAAAAGAAGTAAGACACAAAAGAGTATTGCAGGATAATTGTATATACATATATAAAATTTGAGAACATGAAATAATTATATTGTTGAGGGATTCATATGTAGATAGTAAAACTACAAAGAATATCAACATAATTATCACAAAAATATAATCATTATTTCTGGGAAAGGGAGGAGGTAGTAATCAGGGAAAAGTATACAAGGGCATCTGGGGTGCTAGCAATGTTCATTTCTCAGCTTGCATGGTGATTTTACTGGTGATTGCTTTTAAATTATTCTTCATACTGTACATACATTATAATAGTTCCACCCAAAAAATAGAAAGGAGAGGAGAAGGGAGAAAGAAGGCGAGGAGAGGAGGAGTGGGAAGAGGAGAGGAGAGAAGAGGTAAGAGGAGAGAGAAAAGGGAACAGGAGGGAAGGAGAGAAAATAGAGAAAAGCAGCTGTCACCCAGATCTGTATAAAGCAGATAGTGCTGTGACTGAAGCATCCTGAGGTTGTACGGCCACAGTGGAGAAACAGAATCATTGTGAACATGAGACGGGATAGTAGGCAGGAAGTCAGGGTTCTGCTCTAACTGAAGAAGCAAAATGAGATCAGAAAGAAAACAGCAAGTAGCCTTGCATGTTAGTTGGAACTCACCAAATTTCTAACTAAAAATCTCAATAAATGTAATAAGACAATAATCACTTTTTAAAAACAAGAATTAATGGAGCATATTATGTCAGAATTTGTGCTAACTGCTCCACATCCTCTTTCATCAGAGTCACAAAATCTCTATGAGATAGACACTATCATTAGTCCACTAAATCAGGAGACTCAGAGCAAGAGAGGGAGGCTAAAGAAATTGGAAGGAAGGAAGGAAGGAAGGAAGGAAGGAAGGAAGGAAGGAAGGAAGGAAGGAAGGAAGGAAGGAAGGAAAAAGAAATTGCACAGTGTCACACTGGAGAAAAGTTGTGTGGCAGGGCTTCATCCCAAGGAAGATCAGCTTCCTTTTGTCAATGAAAAAGTGTTGCCTGCCATATCAGTAAACAAAGGATATTGCAGCCATCAAGCCATCACATTACAGCCCCCCCTGATTGTGAGCCCTGAGGAAACTTAGGTTGGAAACAGGATGCCCACCATCAAGCAGTCAGCCACTGCAGCCACCCCCAACAATGCACCCTGAGGAGACTCAGGATGAGAAAGCATAGAACACTGGCCCCAGATAGTTGAGGTACATATCAAAGGAATGATTTCAATGAGCCCAGACTCCTGCATCTTCCCATATGTAGAAAAGTGCTAAATTCATTAACTTGAGATGTCTTGTTTTCTTTAATTAAACAGTAATCTTTTGATTTTCCTACTACCCGGTCTTTGTTGCAAAAACTCCTATATATCCTGGCTCCTCCCTCGCCTCTTTGGAACAGTCTCCTTAGAGCTATCTGAGAGGCTGTGTCCTCAGTTATGTCAACCAAATAAAACATAATTTTCAAATTTTATGTTGTGTATTTTTTTCAGTCAACACTTTCCAGCTTTCTTACTTAAGTATTATATTGTTTCTCAGCAAGGATTTTAAAAAAAGGAATTCCTGCAAGTTTTTTTTTTTTTTTAGAAAATTCCAAAAATTCAGCATATTAGTACTATGAAGAATATTTGAATATTAATTCAGAAGTTTATTTTTACTTTTTTCTCATCTACAGAATAAATCAAGCAAAACCCACTGATTTCCACTAAATTATGTAAGGGAAAATTTCCCTTATTTAAAAGAAAAAAGATTGATTTGACTATTGTTACCACTGATACTTATCAGAAATTGATATGAATGCTATGAAATCTAGAGAACAAGTAACATATGATTCATTTTACATAACCCTGCTTATGGAACTTAAGTAGTAATTTACAAATAATAGTGTTTATACTTAAGCAGCAGAAAGTGATTGTTAAGTTTATCTAGATAAGCACAATGAGCTGTACCATGGCAGAGCTGACCTGGCTATTTCTGCTTTCTCAACAACTAAATCACTTCAAGGCCATGGCCATTTTGATCAATCACCACACAACAGTTTATTAATGCAATACAAAATTTCCAATCAACTATAAAAAAGTCAACTAACTTTAGGCAGCTTTCACTCCTTGGGGGTTTGACTAATTAAATATGCACACTTCACTGAGATGTGGATTCTCATGTATTTGACATTGCTGTTTTATGGAGTTTTAAACTCTAAACATAATACTTATATTTAAGCAAAGTCATTATAAATTCTTGCTTCCAAAAAATTTAACAAATACACTCTAAACACACAAGGTTCATTTTCATTTTGCCAGAATTATTGATCTCTACATTTCCCTGGCTTTACTCTTCCTAAGAGATCATGCTTCTGACACTCTGAAGAAAATACACATGGTGTTTTGTTTATGCTATCGCTTTACTATAAATTTAATAATGAAAATAAACTCTGTGTGTGAATATCTATTTCAGTAAAACATACTTGATTTCTAGGAAAATAAAGGAAAGAAAAAGGTGTTGATTAAAAGAAATGTTTTCTAAACAAATGGATTTCAGATTTTATCATAAGAATAAAATATGAATCAAAAAGTTCTCCCTGCATTACTTTTTGCAGAGATCAAAGTTTCCGTGGGGTTTCCCTTTCCCTTTGGGTAAACCAACTCAGTTTCAGGGGAAAAAAAAAACATAGGATGAATCAGCTCACTAATTTTTCTCTTCTTACTCTGTACCTGTTTTTTTTTGTTTGTTTGTTTTGATTTGGGGTGTTTTTTTTTTGGTTTTTTGGGTTTGTTTTTTTGTTTTACAAGACTTCATTTTTTCAGAGCAGTTTTAGGTTCACAACAAAATTGAGAGAAAGGTGCAGAGATTTCTCATAGCCCCCACCTCCCCGTTATTAACATCCCTCACCCCAGTGGTACATTTGTGTCAATTGATGAAGCTACAATGACACTTCATAATCACCCAAACTCTATAGTTTGCATTAGATTTCTCTTTTATTGTTATACAGTCTATGGGTTTGGACAAATAATGACATGTATCTGTCATTACAGCATCATATAGAGTATTTTCAGTGCCTTAAAAATCCTCCATGCTGCATGTATACATTCCTCCCCACTACCCAATCCCTGGCAGCCACTCATCTTATTACTGTCTCCATAGTTTTGCCTTTTCCAGAATGTCATATAGCTGGAATCATACAGTATGTAGTCTTTTCAAATTGGCTTCTTTCACTTAGTAATATGCATTTTAAGTTTCTTCCATGTATTCTCCTGGCTTAATAGCTCACTTCCTTTTAGTGTTGAATAATATTCCATTGTCTGGATGTGCCACAGTTATTTATCCATTCACCTACACCTTAGCTGCTTCCAAGGACATCTTAGTTGCTTCCAAGTTTTGGCAATTATGAATGAAGCGGCTATAAGCATCCATGTGCAGATTTTTGTGTGAAAATACGTCTTTAACTTCTTTGGGTAAACACCAAGGGTGCAATTGCTGGATCATATAGTAACAGTATGTTTAGTTTCTAAGAAACTGTCAAACTGTCTTCCAAAGTGGCTGTACCATTTTTCATCCCCACCAGCAGTGAATGAGAGTTCCTATTGTTTCACATCCTCATCAGCATTTGCTATGGTCAGTGTTCTGGATTTTGGTCATTCTAATAGGTGTGTAGTGGTGTTTCATTGTTGTTTTATTTTACATTTTTTTGATGACATATGACATGGAACATCTTTTTATATGCTTATTTGCCATCTCTGTATCTTCTTTGGTGAGGTATCGGTTAAGGACTAGTCTCATTTTTACTTGAGTTGTCTATTTTCTTATAGTTGAATTTTAAGAGCCCTTTGTATATTTTGGATAACAGTCCTTTATCAGATGTGTCTTTTGCAAATATATTCTCCAAATCTGTGGCTTGTCTTTTCCCCCTCCCCCTCCCCCTCCTTCTCCTTCTCCTTCTTCTTCTTCTTCAAGGCCACACTTCATGGTTTGCAGGATCTTAGTTCCCTAACCAGGGATTGAACCCAGGCCCTTGGCAGTGAAAGCTCAGAGTCCTAACCACTGGACCACCAGGGCATTCCCTGGCTTGTCTTCTTATTCTCTTGACATTGTCTCCCACACAGCAGACATTTTTAATTTGAATGAAGTCCATCATATTCATTATTTCAATGTTCTATAAACACTGATATTGTATCTAAAAAGGTATCACTATATTCAAGGTCATTAGGTTTTCTCCCATGTTATCTTCTAGGAGTGTTATGGTTTTATGTTTTACATTTAGATCTATGATCAAGTGTGAGTTGGCCTGGACCTAGATCAGCATCTAAACAGGGCAGGGACAACCATTACTAGCCCTTGAAGAGGCAGGGCATCAGAAGTGGTCCCAGACTCTGACTGTGACTGGTACCACCAAAGTCCATACCCAGACCCATGCTGAGAACCCACACTGGCCCTGTCTGCTCTATGGAACAGCTCCACACTAGTGTGAGGGCTGCAGCAGCTGAAGTGACTGCTCAGTTGTGAAGGACAAATGTGGCTTGCATTTGGAACAGCTACAGAACTGGGTAGGGGCAGCCATTACTGGTGCTTAGGGAGGTAGCACAACAGGGGTATCTGGGACTCTGACTGGGGTCCCAGACTGGGGCTGGGGTCACCACAGCCCATGCCCAGATTCACACTGAGCACTCACTCTACCTCTCTTACTCCAGCACTGCTCCCCTCTGGGGTGAAGGTGCTGGGGCTAGGAGCAGGGAGAGTACACACTTAGAGGGAACAGAGCCAGCTCAGACCTAAACCTCAAGGCTTCTGCTCCAGCAACTTGGGACCAATCCTCCCAGAGGGTGGTGTTGGCCACTGAGCAGAGGAGAAGCCCGGGCTCACACCTGGCTGTGGCTCTAGCACCTTCATCTCCAGCCATACCTCCTACAAGGTGATAGGTATCAGCACACGCTGGGGGAAGACATGAATCATGCTCACATCAGATCCAGCTCTCCCACAAGAACCACTGGGCACAAACAGACTGTACAGGGATGCTCCCACGCAAGGGCACCCCTTCAAGACCACAGTAGGTAACTGTTCCACCTAATTTCATAGAACAGCAAAAGTTAAGCAAAACAAGAATATGGAGGAATTTGCTTCAAATGATAAAACAAGAGAAAACCCCTGAAGAAAACAGCTAATGAAACAAAAATAAATAATTACCTGATAAAGAGTTCAAAGTATTAGCAATAAGAATGCTAACTGAATTATGGAAAATAATAGATAAACACAGTGAGAATTTTAAAAGGAATTAAAAAATATGTTAAAAAACAGTCAAAACTGAAAAATACAATAACTGAAATGAAAACACACTAGAAGGAATTGACTGCTAGACTAGGTGATACAGAAGAATGCATAGGTGATATAGAATATAGAATAATGGAAATCACACAATTAGAACAGCCAAAAGAAAAACAAATTTTAAAAAATGAGAACAGTATAAGGGATGTCTAAAACAACAACAGGTATATAAACATTTTTCAATATAGGGGTTGCAGAAAGAGAAAAGAGAGAGAATAGAGTTGAAAATATATTTGATAAAATTATAGCTGAAAATTCCCTGAACCTGATAAGGAAGACAGATATCCAGGTACAGGAAACACTAAGGGTCCCAAACAATATGAGCCCAAACATACCATATCAAGACATACCATAATTAAAATGGCAAAAGTTAAAGAAAGAATTCTAAAGGCAGCAGAGAAAAAGAGTCATATACAAGGGAATCTCCATAAGGCTAACAGCTGAATTTTCTGCAGAAAATCTGTAGGCCAGAAGGGAGTGGCATAATGTATTTAAAGTGCTGAAAAGGAAAAACCTGCAACCTAGGATACTCTACACAGCAAGATTAATGTTTATAATTGAAGGAGAGATAAAGAACTTCTTGGACAAACGAAAACTAGAAAAGCTCATCAGTACTAAACCGACCCTAAAAGAAACGTTAAAGGGTCTTATCTAAGTGGAAAAGAAAAGACTATAACAAAAATGTTAAGTAAAGGCTAAGGATCAACCACTTAAATAAGCTAGTATGAAGACTAAAAGGGAGAAAATTGTAAAATCAACTGTAACTACAATAAACATGAAGATGTAAAATATGACATCAAAAACAAAATGTGGGGGAGGAGAGTAGAACAATGTAGATCTTTTGGAATGTGTTTGAACTTAAATGATCACCATTTAAAAATAAGTAGATATAGTTATAGGTCAACATGTATGAACCCCATGGTAACCACAAATCAAAAAACATATAGATACACAACAGCTACAGTAAAAGGAACACAAGCATACCACTAAAGAAAACCATCAAACCACAAGAAAAGAAACTAAAAGAATAAACGAACAGAGAAGAACTACACCAGAAAACACATAACAAAATGGCAATAAGTACATACCTATCAATAATCACTTTAAATGTCAATGGACTAAATGTTGTAATCAAAAGACACAGGGTGGCTGATTGGAGGAAAAAACAAAAAAACCCCACCTATATGCTGCTTATAAGAGACTCACTTCAGAGCTAAAGACACACAGAGACTGAAAGTTAAGGGATGGAAAAAGATATTTCATTCAAACAGAAATGACAAGAAAGCGGGGGTAGCAATACTCATATCAGACAAAATAGACTTCAAAACAAAGTATATAATAAAAGACAAAGAAGGGCATTATATAATGATAAATGAATTGATACAAGAAGAGGATATAATACTCATTAACATATAGGCACCTAATCAGGAGCACCTAAATATGTATAAAGCAAATAGTAACAGGCATAAAAGGAGAAATTGACAATAATACAATAATAATACAGAACTTTAACACCCCACTTACATCAATAGACAGATCATCCAGACAGAAAATCAATTTTAAAAAAACAGTGGTCTTAAATGACACAACAGACCAGTTGAACTTAATAGATATCTGAGGATATTCCATTCCCAAACAGCAGAATACACATTCTTTTCAAGTGCACCTGGAATATTCTCCAGGACACATCACATGCTAGACCACAAAACAAGTCTCAACAAATTTAAGAGGATAGATATTATATCAAGCATTTTTTCTGACCACAACAGTATGAAACTAGAAATCAATTATATAATAGGAAGAAAAATGGGAAAAACACAAACACATGGAGACTAAACAACATGCTACCAAAAAACTAATAGGTCAATGAAGAAATCAAAGAGGAAATCAGAAAATCCCTCAAGACAAATGAAAATGGAAACACAACTTTCCAAAATCTATGGGATGCAGCAAAAACAGTTCTAAGAGAAAAGTTTATAGCAATACAGGACTACCTCAAGAAATAAGAAAAAATCTCAAATAAGTGACCTAATCTGCCATCTAAAAGAATTAGGAAAAGAAGAAGGAGCAAAACCCAAAGTCAGCAGAGGGAAATAAATAATAAAGATCAGAGAGGAAATAAATAAAATACAGACAAAAAAATAGAAAAGATCAATAAAGCCCAGAGCTGGGTTTTTGAAATAATAAACAAAATTGATAAATCTTTGGTCAGGCTCATGAAGAAAAAAAAAGAGAGAGGGCCCAAATAAACAAAATAAGAAATGAAAGAGTATAGATAATAACAGATATCACAGACATACAAAAAATCATAAGAGAATACTGCAGTTATATTACAATTGGACAACCTAAGAGAAATGGACAAATTTTTAGAACATACAAATTCCCAAGACTGAATCAGGAAGAAACAGTCTGACCAGACCGATTGCTAGTAGTGAAATTGAATTTGTAATAAAAATACTCCCAGCAAACAAGTCCAGGACTGAGTGGCTTCACAGGGGAATTCTACCAAAAATATAAAGAAGAGCTAATACCTATGCTTCTCAAACTATTCTAAAAAATTGGAAGAGGAGGGAACACTCCCAAATTCATTTTTCAAGGCCACCATTACCCTGATACCAAAACCAGACAAAAACACTACAGAAGAAGAAAATTACAGGCCAGTATCTCTGATAAATATAGATGCAAAAATCCTCAACAAAATATTAGCAAACTGAATTCAACAATATATAAAAAGGATCATACACCAAGATCAAGTGAGATTTATTCCATGGTCATAAAGGTGGGTCAACATTTGCAAATCAATGTGATACACCACATTAACAAAAGGAAGGGTAAAAATCACATGATCATCTCAATAGATCTGGAAAAAGCATTTGAGAAAATTTAGCATCCATTCATGATAAAAATTCTCATCAAAGTTGGCATAAAGGTAATATCTCATCATAATAAAGGCTATTTATGACAAACCTACAGCTAACATACTCAACAGTGAAAAGTTGACAGCTTTTCCTCTAAAATCATGAACAAGACAAGGATGCTCATTATCATCACTTCTATTTAATACTGTATTGGAAGTTCTAGCCACAGCAATCAGACAAGAAAAAGAAATAAAAGGCATCAAAACTAGAAGGGAAGAAATAAAACTGGTACTATTTGCAGATGACATGATACTATATATAGAAAACCCTAAAGTCTCCACCAGAAAACTATTACAACAATAAATGAATTCCATAAAGTTGTAGGAGATGAGATTAGTATAGAAATAATAAAGAAATGTGTTTCTTTTCTATACAATAATAATGAAATATCAGAAAGAGAAAATTTTTAAAAACAATTCCATTTAAAATTGCACCCAAAAGAATAAAATACCTCAGAATAAACTTAACCCAGGAGTTGAAAGACTTATACCCCCAAAACTATAAAACACTAACAAAGGAAATTAAAGGTGATACAGAGAAATGGAAAGATATCTTGTGCTCTTGTATTGGAAGAATTAATGTTGTTAAAATGGTCATACTACCCAAAGCAGTCTACAGATTTGATGTATGATATTTTAAAAAATATTCATGACATTTTTCAAAGAACTAGAATAAATAATCTTAAAATTTATATAGAATCACAAAAGACCCAAAATTGCCAAAATAATCTTGAGAAAAAAGAACAAAGCTGGAGATATCATGCTCTCTGATTTCAGACTCTACTGCAAAGCTACTTTAATCACAACAGTAGGCACTGGCACAAAAACAGACACATAGATCAATGGAACAGAATGGAGAACCCAGAAATAAGCCCAAGCACATATAGCTAATTAATCTATGACAAAGGAGGCAAGAATATACAATAGAGAAAAGACAGTCTCTTCAATAAATGGTGTTGGGAAAACTGCACAGCTACATGTAAAAGAATGAGACTAGAACATTTCCTCACACCATATACAAAAATAAACTCAAAATAATTTAAAGACCTAAATGTAAGACGTGTAACCATAAAATTCCTAGAAGAGAACATAAGGAGAACACTCTTTCACATAAATCATAGCAATATTTTTTGGATCTGTCTTTTAAGGCAAAAGAAACAAAAAATAAAATAGCAAAAATAAACAAATGGGACCTAATTAAACTTAAAAGCTTTTGCATAGCAAAAGAAACCATCAACAAAGTGGAAAGACGATGTACTGAATGAGAGAAAATATTTGCAAATGATGTGACTGATAAGGAGTATATATTCAAATATATATCTAATAATAACTCATACAACTCAATAACAAAAAAGCAAACAACTCAATTAAAAAATGGTCAGAAGACCTGAATAGATGTTTTTTTGAAGAAGATATACAGATGGCCAACAGGCACATGAAGAGATGCTCAGCATCCTTAATCATCAGAGAAATGCAAATCAAAATCACAATGAGATATCACCTCACACCTGTCAGAACAGCTATCATCAAAAAGTCTACAAATAACAAATGTTGGCAAGGATGTGGTGAAAAGGGAACCCAAGTAAACTGTTGGTGGGAATGTAAATTGGTGTAGCTGCTATAGAAAAGAGTATGGAAGTTCCTCAAAAAAACTAAAAATAGAATTACCAAATGATACAGCAATTCCACTCCTGGGTATATACCTGAATAAAATGAAAACACTAATTTGAAAAGGTACATGCACCCCCATGTTCATAGCAGCATTATTTACAATAGCTATGTAGTGATCACTTTGGCAGCACATATACAATAGCTATGTAAGTAACCTAAGACATAGAAGCAACTTATGTGTCCATGAACAGATACATGAATAAAGAAGAAATTATATATATATATATAAAATGGAATATTACTCAGCCATAAAAAGGAATGAAATTCTGCCATTTGCAACAACATGGATAGACCTAGATGGTATTATGCTTAATGAAATAAATCAGAGAAAGACAAATACTCTATGCTATCACTTATATGTTGAATCTAAAAAATAAAATAAATGAATGAATATAACAAAATAGAAATAGACTCACAGATATAGAGAGCAAACTAGTGGTTACCAGTGGGTAGAGGGAAGGGAGTAGGGGCAGGAAAGGGAGAGGGGATTAAGAGATACAAACTATGTATAAAATAAATAAGCAACAAGGATAGACTGTAAAGCACAGAGAAATATAGCTATTATTTTGTAATATCTTCAAATGGAGTATAATCTATAAAAATATTGAATTCTTATGTTGTATGCTTGAAAATAATATAATATTGTAAATCAACTATACATCAATTAAAGAAGTAAAAGAAAATAAAGTAAAATAAAATAAAATAAATGAACCCCCAAATATTCCAAATACAAAAATATATATTATTAATTTTGAGTTACTAATGCCACCATTTTATAATAACTGGATAAGTCAACTCTAACACCATCTTTTCAAAATTAGCCTAAAGAACTGCACAAAAAGTGTGATAAATTGATAGGAGACATTATAATTTTTTGAAAACATTTCTTTTAACCTCTGCCTGACCATTCTTTTCTGATGTTCTCTCCACCTATCTTAATACAGAGTGTCTGTCTTATTACTTGCTCTTATTTTTGTGTTTACTCTCATATGTTGTTATTGTACTAAATTCTGTCTTCATCCATTGTCTTTTTTTTCTCTGAACATATCTCTGAGAGGTTTCATACATATCCATCATTTCAATATTTATAGTTTCCAAATGTATAACTACAACTCTGATTTATTATTTTTCCAAGTCAAGAGCTTGTCTCTGGACTGAATTGTATCACATACTGAAGTACAGCTTAGTGGTAAAAAGAATAACCTCTGGAGCCAGATATATTAGTTATCTATTGCTGCATAACAAATTATCATACTTAGTGGCTTAAAAATACACATTTACTAATTATACCCTTGCTGTGGGCAGGAGTTAATTCTGACTTAACTTTATACTCTGCTTCAGATACTTTCAAATGGCTGCAATCAATGTATTGGCCGGGGTGTGGGCCAAAGCCTTGACCAAGGAAGAATCCATTCCCAAATTTATGTGGTTGCTGGCAGGATTTAGTTTCATGCAGGATGTTGGACTAAGGATATCAATTCTTTGCTGGTTAAAGAAGCCACCCTTACTCAGTTCCTTGCCACTCTGTCCTCTCAAATATGGCATATGTCTTCATTAAAGCCAGCTAAACAGTCTGCTAGTAAGACAGAAATCACAATCTTACATAATATCATCATAGAAGCAGCATCCTATTACATTGTCTGTTGTCAGATATGAGTGGCTAGGCCAGCCGATCTTTGAAGAGAGGAGATTACACAAGGGGGTGTGTGGTAGGCAGAATTTTAAAATCCTCCCATAAGATTCTCGTCCTTAGTCATTCATTCAAACACTAATCTAGGCACTGGTGTGAAGTGGCTTTGAAGATGAAATTAAAGTTGCTAATCAACCGGTCTAATTAGTAATAAGAGGATCCACCTGGATTATCCAAAGGGGATAATCTAATCCCATGAGCCCTTAAAAGCCAAGGATTTTCTCTGACTGGTATCAGAGACATGAGGTGGAAAAGGAAAGCAGAGAAGAGGTAAGGCAGAAGAGAAGGTTAGGGTGATCTGGGATTCCACCTGCTTTTGCTGGCTTTGAAGATTGAGAAAGGGAGCCACATGCCAGGGAATATGGACAGCTCCAGAAGCTCAAAATGACCCCTGATGTACAGCCAACAAGGAAACAGGTCCTCAGTCCTATAATCATGGGAAATAATTTCAGCTACAAACCTCAAAGAGCCTAGAAACATGCCCTCCCCTGAAGCCTCCAGAAAGAACACGGCCCTGATAACATCATGGCTTTGACCTTGTAAGACTTGCTGTGTCTGAGCTTTTAACCCAAAGAAATAATAATACAATAAATTTGTGCAGTTTTGAGCTGCTAAACTTGTGGTAATGTGTTAAGGCATCAATAGAAAACTAATATACGTGTATACCAGGAGGTGAGGATCATTAAGAAACATCTTAGAATCTGCTGCCAGACCAGACTACCTGGGCTTTGAGACTTACTAGCTATGTGATCAGGGCAAGCTACTACTCTGTGCCTCAGTTTTCTCATCTGTAACATGGAGATAATAACAGTAGTACCCAACCCTTAGGTTTGGCGTGAAGAACAAGTAAGTTTATATATGGAGAGAAGAGTGACAGGCAAGTTATAAGTGCTATATCTGTCGGTTATCAGTATTCTTTCTAGAAGATAATTATTTCTATTTTTCCTAAAATCTCAAGGCATAGTTATTTTGAAAGTAAAAGAGTTAAAGATAATATCATAGTATAATACAATATTTCATTTTCTTTGCCCAAAATAGTGGGGAAGCAACACAACAATCATAATATAGAAAACTTTCCTTATCTAAATAAATCAGGCAACAGACGTGCAGTTCTTGATAGTGATCAGCTAGTGACATTTATTAGGGCAAAGCAGTATAAAATGCAACCAGATGTTTCATTCACTTCTACTAAAATTGATTCAGTTTTATCAACAGACTCTCTCTAATGAAAAGCGTAGTATTGAACTTATGGTTTATATTTTGCATTCATAGTTAACTTTCAGATGGTTTTGATAATTACTCTATAGGAAATACAATATTTCTTGCCATCTCCAACTGTTTTCTGATTATATTGAGTTTTCTTAACCTCCACCACTGCATTTGGTCTTTTAGAGTTTTGAAATATGTTTTAATTTTTTTCATGAATTTATCTTGTCAGCCCATCATAAATTAATCCTTTTCCTATTTCTCTTTCTCAATCTAATTCTTTATTGCACACTATAGTTCATTTTTAAGTGACTTGAAACAAGAAAGAGCAATTAATCTGTGTGGAATTTAAATGTTATACTTCTAGATAAACTTGTTTTTCATAATTTGAAACTGATCATTCTCAGGGTTGTAAATTTTTTTGTTGGTGGAAGTTATATATTATTTTAAGCTGTCCACCCCTTTCAGGCCATTAGATCATTGTTCTGAAGTCTGCAGAATTTTTCTGTTTTTATAGTTAATTCTTAGTTATTGACCATGAAATCAAGCAAAAACCTGCACCCCGCCCCCACTTCCAAGTACAAAGGCTTCTCCATGTCCCCTGCCTCTTGTCTGTAGAAAAGCTAAAGTCTCCCAGGCCTCCCTGGGTCACAAAAGAGTAGGCTCAAGTAGTTAATGATTAGACAATAGAGTCACAGAATCTTTCAGTGTCAGATGTACATTCCTGAGTTGTTTTACAGATACTATAACTGCCACCAGAGGGAAAAAGCTCATTGCATGATGACCAGACTGTCACCATGACATAAGCTGCTCCAGCTTGAGCAGTACTGAATCTATGGCTAGCACAATTCCATGAGCTGGCCTCAAGAGAATGGGATTAACATTATTACTCACAGTAATCTATATTTTTGTGGGCACCAAAATAATTGTAGCTTGCTCTGCCTGTATATGTAAGTGGGCAACTAAAACTGTCAGCAAAGAGATGCTACAGACCCATGTTGACATCTTCCATGTCATGCTGACACCCTATGTCAGCATGAAGAAGTTGCAGAAGGTGGACCTTTGCCCCTAATCCCATAGAAATGGAATGATGTTTGACTGTGGGGAACTGAAAGCAGCTCATTTGCCTATTGCTGTTCCTCTCTAACCTTAAAAGAACCTAATTATAGGAATGAGATCACTAGGCAATTTAACTCCTGACTTACACTCTCCTGAATGCATACCATGCCTTGCATAAACTGTTGATTCTTTTCCTAGATTAAAAGAAGTAAGAATGAAGAATTAAATAGTTAAAGAATGATTAGCTCCCTACCCCCAGCAGCCCCCTTAGCAATCCTGCAGGCAGATAACATGGTAAGAATACATCTAAAGAAAGAATCAGCCAGTCTGCATGCAATGAAACATGATGCAGAATCCAACCTCCTGCCTCAATGATTCACTGAAACTCTTTCCCCTTTTTCCCTTTAAAAACTGTCATGGTTGAGAAGAATATTCGGAGTTGGTCTCAGGACATAAGTTCACCTTCTCCCCAGATTGCTGGCTTTTCTGAAAAAAGCAACTTTCCTTTCTACCAACACTCGCCCCTCGATTATTGGCTTTTGATCAGCGAGCAGCTGAACCTACGTTCAGTAACAACCATCCCTCCTTGTTCACTGATTTTTATGATTATAGAAATAATTTTCTATAATTTATAATAAAAAAAGTTTCTGCCTTATTTTCCCTTTTGAAATATCCAGAAATACAGTATTTTTCATATTTTATATATTTTCATATTTTATGAAAATATAATATTTCTCCCTATTTTCTAAATTTAAAGAATCCTTCTGCTTTATCATCATTATCATTAGTTTATTGCCCCCCTCTCAGGTATGCAAATAGTTAAGGTTAATGATTTGCCCATTTTTCTAATTCTTCTGTAATCCCACTTTATCTGTTCACCTTAACCTTGCCCCAAATTGCAACTTCATTAAAAATTAATAAACAAACAAACAACAAACCTTTAAACAACTTGGACAGTTTGACATGAGAGGGGACTCTATGAATAAGTATATATGTATTCTTGGAATGTTCTTACTAACAGTGTCATTTTGTGTGTATGAAATTCCTTCCTTTTCAGCTCAGGCAAATCTAAGTGAACACCCCACTTCTAGTGGGAAAACGAAGGGATAATAGTGCCAGGTGGTGACTGGGAAAGCAGCAGCGGGGTGTGGGTGGTTACACAGTTGAAATTTCTTTTCGGTACTATAAAACCATGGGTGGTCCTTTCCCTTTTTCACACTTGCTTCTTAAGTTACCTTGATAGCCAGGAGTCTAGGGAGGCCTCATGAAGCCCTAGCATCCTAGGAGCATTATTTTATCATTCATTTATAAGTCAATACAAGCACCTGAAAGAATATATGTGTTAGGTGATTGCTCAGTGAATACTTAGTGTACCCAATAGCAATCTCAAGGCAAATTGTCTAAATATCATTAGAAGAGAATTTAAAATTTTGATCAATTATTCTAATAAATAAGTGAAATTCACCATAGAGACCATGGACTTCAATGGAGGGCCCATCCATCTCTTTAATGTCCTGGAGTTCATTATTGATTTCATAAATACACTATTTTCATCAGAAATATTTATCATTAGTGTCTTATTCTAACTTACCTTTGCTATTATATTGAAATGAAGAACAGAATACAATATTAACCTTGGAATTGAAACTGGGTCTCAGAGGGATGAGACTGTCCATTCTAGTACATTCTCATTTCTGCAAATGACTGAAAAAATATAAACATTTTAAAGGAAAAAAAAATGAACATAAAGCAAGCAGCCAGAACAATCCAAAGGATTTGGAGATGCTTTGTAAACAGAGTTATATGCTAATAAAGTGTGGTTTTGACAGATGTGTAATATGCTATTTGGCCTACAAAAGATATTTGTGGTCATTTCAAAAACACAATTAGATGGCATCTGGGAGAACTGCAGTATTTAAAAAGGAATGAATTCTTAAAGTAGCTAATAACCTTTGCAGACTTTTTAGAAAGTATTATAAAATGTTCTGTTAAATGTATAACACACAAAATTTTGTTCTAAGTATTCTTTTTTATTTTTAACTGTATTAATCAGGGGTGAGTTTACAGTTAATAACTGGCATTGCCCAAGCATCAGCCAATCAGAACACATTAGAAAAGAGTTCTGCAGGCCCTGCTGTGCGGGTGAATCCTTTAGTTCTTGTATTATGCTGAAGTTCAGCTGGGTGTGGGGGAGGGGTGCTGGCTTCTGGGATAGTGAAGGATTCTCAGAGAGTGGAGTTTTAGCAACCAGTATGGAATTATTTAAATACTATAACTGTGCCAATGTGTACCAGCTAAATATCAGCCCTGGTAATAATTACAGTAGTTATTAAAAGGTTACTTAGAATACATATGCATTTCTTCCAAGACAGTCAAAATACATGTGTATTGGAAATTATCACTACCTAGAATTGATTTTTTAAAGTAATATATTTTAGTATTTTGAAACTGAAAAAAAAGGATCTTGGAGTTAACTGCATCTAAATCCTTAAATTTAGAGCATGGGTTAGTAAACAAAAATATGATGGATGAATTGTGTGTGTGTGTGTATGGCTATTAAACATATATATGCCATACACATATGTATGTTTTACGTATATACATAATTGTTGCTCTCTATATAGCACACATACACATATTATGTGATATATGTGATACAGATATGTGTATATATCTCTCTCACACACACACATATATAACTGCTTTAAATCAAAATTGTAATCCCCGCATTTGTTCCTGCCAGCACTACATAACTTTTAGAAAGAAAATATTGATTTTCCACCTTTGATTTCCTACTTTCATTTTCAATGATTTCTCATTTAAAACTAGTCAGAACCTGTTCAGAGAAAAAAATAAATCAGAATGCATTTATTAGCATGTTTTACAGTAAAGATGTACAGTGAACACTACTTTAAAGTTTCTCAAATATAAAACATGTCAATGGAATTTTATCAGTGATAGGATAATACTGTGAAAACATAAGAGGAAAAAAACAAGATTTTGTCTAAGCAAGAAAAGGCAAGATACAGCAAAAATGATATTGGCTTAAGAGCATCCTTAGTAATTTGAGCACTAAAACAAATGGGACACTCATGAGGATAAAAAGTTTTTTCTAGCTAAGCAAAATTCTATTTTATATTTTGAAATACGTATTATTTTTAAAGCATTACAAGTAAATAGAAAAGTCTGTGTCATGTTATATAGGAGCAACACAGGTCTAAATTCTTTCCTCAAAGACTGAAAGCCTAGAAAATGCATTTCCCAGATCCACTTGCTATGAGAGGTCAGGTTCACATTCCAATCAATGACACAAAACTTGTACAAGAACTGGAAGACACAAGCGAAGGAAAAACCATTATTCTGTTCTAATGGAAACAGGTGTATGCAAGGGCAGAAGGTATCTAAGAAGATTCTAGTAGCTTCAGGAGAGGTCCTGAAAAATAACCTGCTTTTGTATTGCAGGCAATAGAGATCACCAGCATTGTTATGTCATTTTAACAATTTATAATTTCCTCATATCCAGTAGTGGTCTTCGCTAGACTTTACTCTCATCCTACCAAAGTTTTTAAAGTATATAATCTATCGAATCCCTTCCTGCTAAAATACCTAACTAGTTTCTATTCTCTAAATTGACAAATAAGTGTGAAAATTTTAAAAATAATATTATATGTTTCATAGGATTGTAGTGGGAAATATACAAGATAAAGCATTTAGCACAGCGCCTGTGCTATTATTTTCATCACTATTATTTTACCATTGGTTGAATGTCCTTCCTGACCCAACCTCTCTGACTAGACACATATCACAATCAGCCACTGTGCTTAAGAGAAAGAAGCTGACCTCCCATACTCAAGATTTCTAAGAATAGTTTCATCATCTGTAACTGAAACCACCTTAACTAGCCCCATTTAGAACTTTGAACTTGAAGCTTCAGAATTATCTTTGGAAAGTTTCTATAACCTATCACAGTCAGTTGCGTTCATTCTGTCTATGCAGCATTCCTCTCATATATTTGTCTCCATTTCTAAGAGCACTACCATAATATAGGGATAATGACATGTCAATGATATAATGTATTTAATCATCCAGAATACCCAGGAGAGTGCTGGTCCATAGTAGGCTCTCAATTCTAATTACTTTCTCTTTCCCATAAGGCTTTTAATATTACTGTTAAGTATTTCAAACTGATGTCCTTGTAAGGATGTCTATTTGGTAACTTTGCCTCTGGCATCTCCCAATTCTCATCTATATTGCATTCTATTGTCTAATTAATCTTCCTTAAAAAAGTCTTCTGAGCATGACATTCCAATTGTTAGAAATCTTCAAATACCCACGGAATAATTTTTTGCCCTTCTCCCCAGAAATTCAAAGTTCTGCATACTCTATCTACATCTTACTGTCTAATGTTACCTCTTACTGCCTCTCTCTTTACACCGCATTTTTCTAGTACAACTGGACTAGTTGATATTCACTGGTAAGCCCCATATTTTGGATCTCTGCTTTTACTGTTTATTCTTCTAAATACCTTTCTCCCCATCTTTACTTACTATAATTATACCCATCTTCCAAGGCTGTTCAAATATCATATTGGTAATGAAGCCATAGCCAAAGGGAACCCGCTCTCCTTCTAACTTTTCTTATGGTTGAATTGCCTATAGTCTTCCTTATGTTATAGTAAATTTGTATATTTTCTTGTATTTCAGTTAATTATCTCAGGTTTTCTACCATGAGACAGAGGTGAGGACTATGTTTAAATCCTGGTACAAGAAGACACAGGATAATGAAAAATAGTTAAGACCATTAGCTAAAAATTCATATCTGGGTTAAACTTTCACCTCCTCTACTTCTTAGCAGCTTTACTACGTAACAGGTTTGTCTAAGCCTCTGTTTTTATCTTTAAAATAGATAAAATAGTAATATACCCTTAAAGTTCCATATGCTAATCAATCAATAAATGGTTCCTTTTATTTTCCTTACATATTAGATTTGTCTTAAAACCTGATGTTAGAAAAGCATATCTGTTTTCATTAGGAGTCCATTTTATAATCTACAGGATGCTTTGACACTGGAGACTCAGTATCTGTTGCATGAATATATATAAATCGCAGTCATTATAATATATTTATGCTGAGTTTCACAGCAGCTTAACCACTTAGAGCAGAAGAACTTCCTTAGCCTTCATAAAATCTGAGGATTTCCTCTGTCTCCAGGCTGGCTGGCTTTATTCATTTGTTTATTTTTAACATTGGCCCCTGGTTATTTTCATTTTTCCAAATAAGATACTTCTTTTAGATCTCATGTGTCAGCAGACTACTCATTTCTTCCCTCTTCATATTCCCTGTGTCTTAGATTATCCAGCTGTTCACTTTCCTATATGCAAAGCAGTAATCTCATCAGTCTAGTTGACCAAAGGATCACCTTGGTACATGTTTATCAAACAGAACATTAAACATGACTTCAAAAAGGAAAGTGCATCATTCCCCTAAAGGGAAGAGATGCAGTCAATCACACATGAGCAACCTGGATTTTGCTTGGTTAGGGATTTTTATGTCCAGAGCAACCTAAAAGGGCAGAGTATTTCTCATGCCAAATTTTATAGGATGCAACTGGCCAATTAAAAAAAATGGAGGAGTCAGCATTTGTGTGTCCCTTCAGGAGGCATCATGTCGGCAAGTTATTCTTCATTGCAGAGTTTTAACACACCATTAGGCAACATCCAAGGCCAAATTGATGTTGCTGTGACTTATCTTTGCTGCTCCTAGCACCTTGGAACCTAGATCAACAAAAGGACACCCAATGCCCTTGTAATCATAGAAAGCAACAAGGTTCATCTGGAAGAGCAGCGGACCTGGAATTAGATTATTTATTCAATTTTTCAACATTATTGATCAATTACTGTATGATAGGTCTTGGGGAAATTCCAAATCAGGAATGTATAACAGATAGTAGTAACTTACAGAAAAGGAATAGGCAGACATAAAAACAAGTAACTACAACTGAATGCAGAAGTAAGACATGCCCGGATGTCAGAAGCATTTATGGGCCTATTCTCTATCTGACTTGTTATAGAAGTTTTTCCTCTCACTTAACTATTATTACTTTAGAGCTAATCTGCTAGATGTCAACCAGATCAAGGTCCTTCTTTACATCCATTCATCTTATCCAATACAAAACTAAAGTCTTTACCATCACCTATGAAACTTTCATTTTCATTTTATTATAATACTACTGTGATAAATGCTATTACAGTAACTCTTTGGGGACAAATTCTAGCCAACAGAATTGTTATCTGGAACCATTTTCTAAGCAAGTCTCCTACATATGCACAATTAGTACAAATATATTTTTTACCATAGATTGTAAGTGAACCACATTTTAACCACTTCTGCTCAGACTCAAAGAGCAAAATCTTCTTTAAAAATTCCATAACTGGCCCAAAAGACAAGCAAGTTGTTACCATTCCTAATAAAGATCACTATAGACTAATTGCTATATAAAATAAATAAAAGAATAGTATCCAAATAGAAAAGTTGCCAAAAGACGTTAAAAATAAAATTTCAAAATAAGTAATATGACAGGTCAATAAATATTTTAAAATCCCACCAGTGAGCAAAAAGAAAAAAAAGGTAAATCAAATGAAATGCCAGTTTTCACTTGCAATAGCAAACATTCTTCAATGATAATTTCCACTATTCTTGAGCATATACTTTTTTCTGGGAGCATTGCTACCTTTCATGTATGAAAATTCTGATTTTATAAATTTATCAAAAAGAAAAATTACAGATGCAGAAAATGTTTTGGACAAGAATGTTCTTGTAAATAGTAATATTTTAATAATAATAGTATAATAGTGACAGATGACATTTATTAGAGGCATCTGGCACTGTACTATGTACTTATTTATATTATCTAATTATAATTTTAAAAACTTGAGAACCAAGTGTAAGCAACCAAATGTAAGCATAAAAGGGGTGTATTGCATGTAGAAAATTTTAAAACAATATTAAAACCTACTAAAATTTATCTTTTTTCTTACCACTGCACCATCAATTCTAAATGTCACTTATAAAATGCTATTGCTGTGATTACCACTGAGATTTAATAATATAGATGTCAAATTAAGGACTTAAAAATCATTTGTTCTTTAGGAACATTTTGCTAATTCCCAGTTATATATCCAGCCTCCAACACATTTGGACTCCGTTACGAGCATTTATAATATTTAGAAACTCACTACCTAATGATTTCAAATCATTGAGTTCAATTCAGGTGTAGGTTGTGCCTCCAACCCTTGTGATGCTACCTATTCCTATATTTACACACTAGTTTTAAGTAAACAATGATAGCACAGTGATTGTGAAGAGGAAAATGAAGAACTAGAGTTACTTTAATTCTGTTATTTTATAGTCCACTGGAAGGTGCTGGTAAGGTAGGTTTCATTCTGAGGTCTCCTCTTCGCTTATAGACAGCTATCATCTCACTGTGTGCTCATATGACCTCCAAACTCATCACGAGTGCTCCATGCTCACGACCTCATCTAATCCTAATTATCTCTCAAAGGTCCTGTCTCCAAGTACCATTACATTGAGTTTTAGGGCTTCAACATATGAATTGGGGGGGTGGGCACAAACATTCACTCCATAACACAAAACAACTTAGGAGAAATGGATTTATAATCTACTTGTGCTGTAGTCAAAACTATATTTTCAGCTTCAGTGAAGTATAAATTAATATGTAATCCATTGTTGTTTGCATAGATCATTGCTGATTAAAAAGAGTATGCGTATCTTTCTCAGTCTAACAGTTTTCTGTAATTATAATGTCTGTACCACATTGCTTTTTTCACCCTGCTGTCTGATGATATTGATTATACATGTCATGCTTAGTCACTATAATGAGACTGAATGAAAACTATGTTCAGAAATGACACAGCATATTACATATTCTCTTACATGTGGTCAAGTATATTTGAGAATTTGTTCTTCACAGGTAATGCCCAAGGGCTTTGACAAAAGGGAATTGAATCATTGATGTTTTCCTCATTGTGGGTTGAATTGCAATTCAAGCTGGTGAAGAAAGCCACACTAATCCTGAAGAGTATCCTAAGGCAGGCTATATCAAAAGAGATATGTGACATATGTATATATTACTAAAAATATTTAGAGGACCTATCACACCATGAAGTTTAAATTAAAATATAGGAATCAGAGCTTTCAGCAAAGGAGGTACTCTGTGACATCACTTTTGTATGACTAATTTTGACAATTCAGAACTTTCTGAAACCAAACACAGATGATCATGGAAAAAGCCCAGACGTTTTTTGAATCAAATGAAATTAAGCCTCCACACCGCTGGGAAGTAGATGCATCTTAGTCTTTTAGATTAGAAAAGAGTAAAATGGAGGCTGAAACATGTTAAATGAAATTGCTCAAGGCCGCTCATTAAAGCCATCACTGGCCTTTCTGAAGTATTTTATCAGATGAAAGCCAGACTAATTCTATGATTTTATTATGCCCATTGTGCTTAGCTGGTTAGTAGATACTTTCTTTTATCTGGGAAAAATATAGATTTATGACTTTTGTTTGCAGTCTTGAGGGGATGGAGAGTGACAAAGGGGCACAAGTTTTTGCCTTAGAGTAGTTTCAATGTTTAGAAACCACAGATTTTGTCTGGCTTCTCCTGATACCAATAACATGTTTTCCAAATTAATGTACTTATGTTTATTGAAATAAAATTTTACTACATTGACCAGAAAAATTATTTAGTATGTTCTATTAATTTGTTGTTTCCCCACTCCCCCGCCCCACCATACACTGAAGAGAAGTTAGCCCTGTTCCCATAAGTCAGGGAACCTTTTCATTACTTTAATATATGAAGGGGGAATCAGGCCTGGGTAAATTTCTATGTTTCTGTTTAATGGTGCATTTAAGTATGCCAGAAGATAGCTTTAATGTAATTCCTATGGGGTGTATTTTATGGCTTAACAGAGATAAAGTATTGGGGTATATTCACTATGGTTTATTGTAAAAGTAACTTGAGTGACACAACCTACAGAGGCATCTCAGGATAAACTAGAACTTATAAGACTAGATCAAATGCCATATTAGGAAACAATTTTCCATAAATTTTGAAAGCTTTCTCACATTTAATTGATTGTAAAAATAATCATCAGAGTTCTTCAAAATTAGTCTTTTTTAAAGACTTTGAAAGAGTTCCAAGTAAAATATTCCTAATAATTTCAGTTGTTATATTTTTATATTTAGAGCTCCTGAATTTATTTTTCAAAGTTTTCCTAGTCCAAACTTAATGATTCTTGCCTTGCTGTATGTAATCATGTCTACCTAGAATATATCTCCAAGAGATATTAGAAAATTCCAATGAAACATCAAGTATTTGTTCTGATACACTGAATTCACTGTAACATTATTATGAAATGGACAGAAAGGTAACTTTTTGCAGCAGTGCAGTGGAAGTACATTTCAATTCCCACCAAACATACATTACCATTTCCAGCCTAAGTCTCAGAGTAGAGATATACTAATTGTTTCTCTTATATAGAGAGCAATGCATGCCCAAAGGTATTAAGGGAAATTCCAATCAGAAACTTTATCATGATTTACAAGAATCAATATCTAGTGATGTATAACATTTTTGTATATCTCTATTTTTGTGACATACAGTCGGTAGGGCATATGTCAGTTAAGCACACCCATACGTAACTTATTTCCGGTTTATTAAAGGTCGTATAATTCCATCTGCATCCTCAAATTACCCTTAAAGCATTTTAGTAGCATAGTACACCCCAAAGTGTAATATACCAGCATTTTTACTCATAAAAAATCAGATTTAATATTATACTTTATCAGATTCAATCTTCAGTTTGTATTATTGTAGATATTATTCT
Organism: Balaenoptera musculus; assembly: GCF_009873245.2. Taxonomy (NCBI): domain Eukaryota; kingdom Metazoa; phylum Chordata; class Mammalia; order Artiodactyla; family Balaenopteridae; genus Balaenoptera; species Balaenoptera musculus. The sequence goes on along the minus strand of NC_045789.1, from coordinate 54,947,039 downwards.
CCTTTAAGAAATAAGCTGCATTTAAAATTTTAAAATTCACACCAACTATCAACTCCGTTTAGCAAATGTCTGCTTACATCAAAGAAAATAGAAAGCATTCTTCAAGTAGCCCTAATTGCGAAAATCATAGTTTTTTGGAACTACAACAAATAGTTTGAATTAATAAAAATGTTTGAACTTTAAAAAATTTGCTAATTGTATTTTCTATATTTTTAATCATGTGGTGTTGTTGAAACGTCATATGTAATGTTAATAATGTCTTGCTTTGTGTACAAAATGTGAAGCATTGTGACTGGACAGATAATTATCTTCAAGTATTAATTTTAAAACTGGTAGGCCAAGTGATAGGTAAGCCATGTTTTAACTATAGCAATTTGGCAAAGCATTTTATAGATTAAGCAGAAATAATCTCATCCTTTGTCAGTATCCCGGGAACCATATTAGGGTTATACAGTGGATTATTATTATTTGTTGTAGTAATATTCAGTAATGTCGCCACAAACACTGAATTAGCAAATATTAGAAACATTACCCATAGAGGAAATAACAGGGTTAGGTTCCTGTGAGCTGCTGGTCACAATATTTCATCAAACAAGCAATACAAAACCTTATTTTATGAGTATTTCTGTGTAATGACACTTTATTTGATATATATTGTTGATTCATTAACTTTGAACTGATGACCAACAACACTTTAACTTATACCTGAACAAAACTTATTTAAGGATTTTCTCCGCAGGACACATCACAGACTTCCTATGCTAAGGAACACTAAATACACTTCAACGCTATGCTCAGGCCCCATTTGAAACAGCAAAATCACCAACAAAAGCATGACAGATAAAAAATGTGGCATTAAATAGAACCCCAAAGGACAGCTGTTTTCAGTATGAGAGCTGAAACCAGAAGGCAGAGCATCGCCTTGTGTGGCTTCAGCTGGAATACGTGCCATCAGGAGACTGGAATTTTGTTTTACCACTTTGTATGTGCAAATGTCTACAAAGGATCCGGGAAAGCCCTACCCATACAAGTATTGGTTTTAGGGTTATAAACAGCAGGGGAATTCTTAACATAGAATCTGCGAATAACGAGGATCAACTGTATATACATTGGAACTTGTACAAGTGATTTTAGTACATTTTATGCTTTTTTTTTTAACAGTCATGTATATGATAATTGAAAATCTTTTTACATCCTATAATGACATCATTCAAGCATTTATGAACTGCTCTTGCTAATGCTAGTGCTAGTGTAAAAAACCTATCCCACAATAAATAACATTGCATTAGATGTTAAATGTGATAAAACATAAGGTGAAAAACTACCCTGCTGCTCACTTAGGGGAAAGCACTTTATAAAATATTAGAGATAATAATGAGAACATTTAAAAAGTATTTAAGTAAACTTGCTGTCATAGTTGTATATTTATGTGCTACATAAACCCAAGTTTATATAAATTTTTATTTGAAAATCAGTCTTGAATAATTTATTCAACTATGGAAGGGCTCCAGACTAACATAAAATGTAACAGTCTTATATATGTGTAAATCAATAATTTCTGCACTCGAGGGTGTAAACATTTGGTCATTTTTCCATTTATTCATTCAGTAAACCTTGAGAATACAATGACAAATAAGACACCGTACCTGTCTTTATGAAGCACACAGTCTAGTAATAAGGTCAAATAAGTAAGCGAAGAAGTAAAATATGATAAAAGATATTATTGATTTATATGCACAAGGATCCATGGAGAGGTATCTGTTTCAGGCTTCATAGGGGTGGGGGGGAGGAAGAGCAGAGGCAGAGGTCGTGAAAATGTTTCCAGAAAAACAGACATCTGAGCTGAGCTCTGAAGAGTGAGTATGAGTTCAAGAGGCAATGATGTGACAGCTGAATGTAAAGGGATGACAAATGTACTAAGCCAGGCACCAAGCATAGATAAGAATGAAAAAAAGAACATGAGTGCCAAATATGGAAGTAGAAAGAAATGAGGCTGCAGAGGTAAACTATATAAAGGTCATGAAGAAATGTGCTTGTCTGGTCAAAATACTTGAACAAAATAATATAGGGACACTGCTGAATTTTAAGCAGGGAAGTGATATGTTGCTTGTGATAGTTTTAAAATATGGCCCCATATTCTTTGGCACTACTCCAACTGAGTCAAGGCTCTATGACTGCTTGAGCACTAGAATTCAGCAGAAGTGTGGCTGTGGCAGTTTTCAGGAATTTGCCTTTCCAGGCAATGTCTAATTCTTATCTCTGGGGACCAAAGTTCTTAGAAAGCAGCCACCATCTAGAAGGAACTCCAAGCAGCCCAGAAAGGCCCATGTGGAAAGGAATTCAAGCCCTTGACCCTCAGCTGAGCTTCCAACTATAACCAAATTGCCAGCCATGTGAATAAGCCATCTTGGAAGTTATTCTCCAGCCTTTAATTGTGTGTCCCACTGATATTGTGTGAAGTCCCTAACCAAATTGCAGATTCATGAGCAAAGTAAATTATGAATTTTAAGCCCTTGAACTTTGAGGTGGTTTGTAATGTAGCAATGGATAACTAGAATAATAAGACTTGTTTTTACAAAGATGATTCTGATATATTTGCAGTATGGAAGTTAAGACTGGGAAAGACAAAACTGCAGATAGGAAAGTTAACTGAAAGACCACTCACAGATGGAGATAAGAAATGATGATGGCCAAAACCTAAGTACAGGAGTGGGGACCACTTACAATAGTGAACTATATTTTTACCATGAGTCAGTTTTACGTAGGTAAATTATACATTAATAAAACTTTCAAAAAAGAATAAAATACAGTGCTCAGTTTTATGACTTAGGCACTTATATGGATAATGTTGATGTTTATGTGAAAATCGCATAAAGAAATCTCATCCTTCCTTGAACTTTTGTTTATTTTCATGCCACAGTGAATGGTTATCTTGCCAGTAAAAATCTTGGCTAGGCTCACTAATTATCAATAGTTACCAATATGATGTACAATATTCCCATGCAAAATAATCTGCATTTCAGACATACTACACCAAACAATATTAAATTGTCTCATGTTTCACTTTTATCAGAATACCAGTCTGAGAGAATTTGTATTGGTGGGAGATATTTTATTGCATATGCAGGACATTTACTACTCTGTTTATCCTAGACTTTATTCTTTAGCCAAGCTGCTAATATGTGCTGAATTGTATTAACCTCAAATTCTTTCATTCAGTTAACTTACTTTGTTATATCCTCAAATTATAGTGAAGGGCTGAAGCACTTTTAAAAAGCATAGCATTTCATTTATTTTAAAGATTTATTGAAGACACTTCAATACATCATTTCAGTTATTACCTACATGAAACAGAAAACTTCTTATAAATCAAAGAAGTTACTTACCTGATAAGGTAGTTTGCATTTTGTTTCTTATGTATAATATAAACAATGTATTTGACTAGATTTCCTTTTTTTCCTTTGGCCACCAGGAAGTTTAGAATTGTGGCTCAAATTTAATGATTACATCGAAACAATACGCTCACTTTCAACCTGGCTTTGATCTGTCATTTTAGGTAGTATTTCCCTGATTTTTATTTACTTTTCCTCATGTAATTGTGTTTACGTTAGAATTTTGGTTTTTCCTTAACAGAAACCAAATCATGTTGTCATCAATAGAAAAGGAAAATGTGGAATAAAAATCTCAGGTATGTGTGGAACCAGAGATTTAAATTTGTCAAGCTCCTTTTTGTCTTATTCCTGCTCCTCTCTATGATTTTGGTTCATTTTGCCTACATGTGGAAGCTAGAATATGCCTACCTCATAGATATAAAACTTGCATGCTACAGGTCTTATCCTATGAAAAACGTATCCGTTTATAGTGTTCTCTCTCTCTCTCTTTCTCTCTCTATTTCTCTCTCTCCCTCCTCTCTCTCCACACTCATTTAATCACTTTCCCTGTCTCTACCAATTCCTACATTTTTAAGAAAGTGACTCCGATTGGATCGGCTTGGGTAAGATGCCCACCTCCACTGGGCACATATATGGAGGCCAGAAGGTTGCGGGTCACCTTACACAAATTATTGCCCAGAAAAGTGCAGTAGGAAGATGGGTATTTGTGAGTCAGACAGACATTGCAAATAATGTCTACTTCAGCATTCAAGTAAGGTTCTTCAGATCCTCTATGGAAAGGCTTATAATGCTCATAATGAATCACTGGTGCTCACAGAATCTAGGAGATACGACTTCTATTATTTCCATTTTATGAATGAGGAAACTGAGACACAGGGAATTTAAGGGACTTAACAAAATGCCACAGGAACCAAGAAGCAAATCTGGGATTTTTAACTGAGCCAAATTTGTCTCCATAGTCTGGGCTTTTAGCCTCTGTAAGACACTACCTCTCTGGGTGGGGGGGAAGAAGAGCGAGGGAGTTCTACATAGTACCCTGTCCTCATCATAACACGTTATCTAGAAGAGTTAACACTCACATTTAGAGAGTTAAATATCTGACACAAGGCTTTTATACTGATATTGTTTCAAAATTATATTAATTTACTAGTGCTACAACACTTCCATTGGCCCAAGAAAATGGATTTAATGTTTGCAATTATTTTGAGAGCTATGGCCACATTCTTCTGAAATTTCATTAATATTTTTTGCAAAATACAGTCAGAATTAACATTGTTCATCTCCTCACCCTCACCCACAAAATTGAAAGAATGTTTTATAAAGCAATCTAACCCTTGAAGTGTATTTGTATAGTATTTGGGTAACAGACTGTTCATAACTGAAAATAAAAGATACATTCAAACCTCAGCCTTTAACTTAAACAGAAAATTTGATATGTTTGGTACTTCATGACGCAGGTCTACACAACCAATGAGAAACAATCATACATTTTACACATTTTACGTTAGTTCCTTTCTAAAGGAAACTAAGTTTAAAGAAATAATTCAGGAATCAATCACTCATTCAGAACTTCTATTAAAGACCTAGTATGTGCCAGATACTGAGCTAAGAGCAGACTTATTACACATCATACATTTTGAAATAAATAATCTATCAAAGTAGAAAATATATTAATATCCCATTTTTGATGATAAAATATATGTGCAGAAAAGTTGAGATTTGATGTTCTGAAAAGCACACACTAGAAGTTGGGTGTCCTTCATCTTAATAAGCATTCTGTCCCACAGTACTCCATGAACGTCTAAAAACTGTATTTCTTTAAAATTTTCTTGGTAATTAGAGCTTGATCAAAATTGCTGTTAATATAAACTCTCTACCTTTCAAAAGAATGACACGTGCATGAAGGCTGACCAACCATTCACTGCTTCACTTAGGACAGGCTGGGTCAAAACTACGAAGATTGATAGCTATAGGGTGAGACTGCATAGCTAATGGAAATGTTAAACACAAAGCAACTTCTGTCAACATAAATGATTGGCTCTTTAAATGGCAGAACAGTTTAAGAATGACATCCTGAATCAATCCTTAACTAATTGGAAAATTAATTAGTGCCTGTCATTTTAACCCTGAGTATTTTTAAGCTTCAGTTTGATTACAGTTAACTAGCTGCCTGCAAGGAGCCAGTTTGTAAATTCCATAAAACTGGTGCCTGAATTTTTCACAAGATATCATCCTTCATGGTCTTGGTGTGTATTAATGCTTAAAAATCCATCAACCCACTAGTGCCCATCAGTGATTGGCAAATTAGTAAATTGTGTCTTGCTTAATAGATATCTTTCATTGTATGCCTTGTAAATTTAGCTATTTGCTACTATCTCCATTAGGCCCTACTAACACATTAAAATGATGCTAGCTAATCCTAGAAAAGTAATTAAATATGTTTATTTACTCTTTTCCCTAAGGCTAAATGTTGAATATTTTAACACTTTGAATATGCTAAAGGACCGAAAAGCCTTTAACACAGGTAAATAAGCATAAAAATCAATCACGAATTACTTAGCAGACACGATTCAGTCATCTGTTGATTATTATTATAGTTCCTTTAGTAGTCATGAAAGTAAAGTCCAGGAGTAATTTTATCAGAGAAAAGGAGTCAACACTTACTGAGTATCTGCTAGTTGCTTTGCTGGGTATATTATGTGCTTAACTTTCAATACATCCTTTTAAAGTGGATATTATTTTCATCCTGCAGATAAGAAAGAGAGAATCAAAGAAGCTAAGTTATTTGTTAGAGCTCACATAGGCAATGGAGTATAAAATTCAAACTTTCTAAGCCTGTGTTATTTCCACAGCACTATACTCCAATCCATGTATGGATGAAATAGGAGAATAGACAATTCACAGATAGGAAAACATAACTAGTAAATTAACATATGGGAAATGTCCACTCGTAGGAATAAAAGAAATTATAAATCTAAATAATCATATATATCATGTTTATCTGTGAAAGAAATGTTGACTTAAAATGTTAATACCTAAAGCTAGTGAAAATATAGAAAACATGTCCACTGCTACTTTGCTTGAGGAACTGTATTGTAGAAAAGTGTTGAGAATTATAAACCACAAGTCAACACACGTTCAGTTCATCTAATTCAATGATCTATTGCTGAGAATCTAGCCTGAGAAAATAATACAAAATAGTGAATTTGTTTTTATATAAATATCTTCATCATTACATATGGAAGTGGTTATGTAAATTATTGTACATTTATTAGATAGAATTTATGCAGGCCTTGCAATTGTGAAAAATATCTTATTATTATGGAAAAACATCATAATATAAAGTTAAAATAACCAGATAAAATATTATATAAGCACTGTAATCACAACTGTACAAATATAGAAAAAGGAAAAAGACTGTATGAAAGTACACAGAAGTTCTAACAGGACTGATGCTGCCATGAGTTGCATGTTTCCTGTGTCTACTGAATACTTTACAAAAACAATACTGAAAGATAGACCACCACAAGTCTAAAACAAATTAAGGTGTAGAATGATAATTAGGTATCCTTAAAATCAATGATAAGAGAATATTGATTATTTTGGAGAAAGTATATGTTTGACACCATGGGCAACACTTTCCTTTTCTTCTTATGATGAGGTTTGGCATGATCAAATTTAAAAGGAATGCTTCTACCAATTAGTTGGTCTTTGTCACTAAGTGTCTACTAACTCAGACCATGTGGAAAATTGCTTGATAAGCTTTGGTACGGTACATAGTATGCTATTATTCCTGTTATGAAGAGAAGAATATATGAAATATATATACATTTTGATATCTAAGGTGAGATAAGTGTAGACATTCTTCCTTTTTTAGAATTAATTTTGGGATCCATATCTACTCAAGCTTGTGTTCAGGGCTCCTTCCTTTAGTTTTTTGGGTTTTATTTTGTTTCGGTGTTTTGGGTTTTTTTTAGTTACCCTCAGTGAACACATGCCCTTCTTAATGTTTATACCAAATACATTTTCCCCCATTATACATTTTTCTAGAAATTATCAAATCAAGGAACACGGAAATACAGGTTTGTGAAGCTTCCATGTATTATGGATAGTGAGAATAGGCAAGAAATTATACAAGATGAGATAGTGGAACAGTACCTATGAATAGTATTATGAAAAATTAATTACTAATGATAATCACAGGATATTCATATATAAATAAGTTCAAACTGCAGTCAGATCTGTACTTTAAATATTATGTTAAATTAAAATGCAATTTTAAATTACTATACAAAGTGTTTCCCATGTCACTACTGTTTACTGATGCATACCTCTTACATTGCTCCAGAATGGATGTAAGTCAGATATTATTCATCTTTAAACATAAAAATCACATTTCAAATATTTCTGTTGAGATTCAGGAAACTGACAAATTTTAATGAACATAAGGCAATAGATAAAATAGCATATTGCTCCCATATAATAATATAAAATGGGGAAAGATGTGGCCCCGTAGCATTTACTGTGCATCCCACAGTGACTTAAACTTTTCTTGATTGCTTTTCAATCAGATTTATTCCAGCTTTTCAGGTGAGTTGATTTTCTCCTTCAATTCCACAGCCCACCTCTAACATTTCCAGACATCCCACCATCTTTCCCCACCTTAGCCGCCTTTGTATAAAGGGATAAGTAGGCTCCTTGGAGACACATTTTGTACGTAAAATAGGATTACATGAGGTTGTAAGGAAACTGGGAAAAGGTGGTTTTATTTGGCATATGTTGGTTTTTAAGTAATTTCAAGGTGCAAAGCAGAAGGAAATCTATTTCTGTAAATATGTGTAACTCTTTATGTAATTTTGAGTTTTCCTATTTTGCACACTTTACAATGCTCTATTATCTTCTCATGGCTTTTGGTGCAGCCCAAAATAGCATTCACTGTTAACTCAGTACCTAACACCCTTGATAATTCTTTAGAGATGCACAGGCTCAGTAGGAATCAGTTACCATTGGACAGTCATAGGCATGTAGCAGTCTGAAGCAGAGGAATATTAACATGGCAGCTTAGGAAATGTAAGGCAGCCATGAGGCATAATTCTGATTATAATCTGACTCAAGCTGTTGATACATAATGGGCATAAGAATGAAATCTGTGTCCTTGAATATTAAGAACAGACCCTGGCAATCTGCTTCCAAACAGGCATATATATGGAACAAAAACATGCTGCTGCTTTTTTTTTACACATAAATAAAAGAGTGGAAGATGTTAAAGCAGCTAGAAGACAGTGATACCTGGAAATCACATATGTAACTGCATGTCCTAATGTTAATGTACTTTTGAAAGGTAAAAGATGTGTTTTAGATAAACAAAGCTCACACCTAAACTAAGCAATGATCTTGGAATGTGATTGCCTCCTTTCCCATCATATTCCTACTCTGCTAGTGGATGCCAAGCCTTTAGAACAGTTCTTGGCACATAGCAAGCGCTTAATAAATACCTACTACTATTGCCATTGCTGCTGCTACTGCTACCACTACTCTTGTTACACTACTGCTACTGACTATGAACTTAGTAAATTTTTTGGAGAAGAATGTAGAATTTTCTCCAACAGGGCAGAGCAACAAAATAATCCACCTTTGAAATCAGGAGATCTAAAGTAGACTTCTGTCTTTATCATTTACTAGTTGTGTGACCTTGGGAAAGTCAAATAATGTCTGCAATTTCCCTTTCTTTGTCCTTAAAATAAAGGTCTTAATAATGATATTTCACAGAATTCATATAAGGATGTCATAAAACTTAATGTAATTTATAAATACTATCTATCAGTTATTAACACTCTGCCTACAATGTTGCAGATTTATGATTAAAACAACTCTTCCTATGTCTAATTGGGGCTCATTTTGATGTGATGGTTTCTAAACGATTAGCACAATAAATGTAAGTCACAGGGTACAAGAGTCTCTCTAGCATCATGCTATATTTACTTGAGACAAGGTTGGCAAAGAAACGCCATCTGTCCTCCCCTCCCCAAAATGTACTTACTGCAACCTGCATGTGTGCTACTTATCTCTTGGTTACCAGAACAGGATGTGTTAGCAACATCAGATTTGGTTAAAATCCTTCCCGTCTCAGAGAATGTACTCATGAACCTGCATGGAAGTAGAACTGATATAGAAACAAAGTTTTGCAACAATAACCTTTTTTTCTATCCTTTCCTCCTAGATACTGTTTGGAGGTCTTCGTCTTGCACTCAGCAATTCCGTCAGCCAATCCCTTAGGCATTATCCATTGGCTGCACACTTACTATGTGCTCAAACACTGTTTTAGAAACTAGATGAATTTGAGAGTAAAATGCCCCTGCTTTTGAGAATCTTACACTTCCATTAGTAGTGCAAGGTATACATTCACAAAAACAACCCCCAAACCTAAAATGAACTGTATTAACTGCATAGAGCACAGGATGCTGAGGTTGTCTAAAGCAAAGCCAATTATACAGATTGAAGGAGTACAGATGAAGCAGAAAAAATCAGAAGTGTTATGAATGCAAGTTTCTGAAAATATTCAAAGATCTAAGTCTAAATTTAAAGGCCCAAACACTATTTTGAAAAGCCAGTCTTCTTTTCCTTTTGTCCTCTTGTTCTCTTTGACCACTTTATTTACAGGGCATCACCACTAGACAACTGCTTGAATTTGATGAATAAATACAGGTGCATTGAATTTGTGGCCCCTAAATGCTTTTCCCTGCTTCTTGGAAAAGTAGTCTATGTGAGTGATCATTCGATAAGGCCTGGTATTTTGTTTCCAGGTGGAATTCCCTTGGAGTTCATATGCTGAGAACCAAGAGTAACACTCTTGTTCCACAAAGTACACAGATAAATATATTCACTGAAGTATAGATAATTCTATATAAATATACTCACTATATGACCCTATAGCTAAACAGCATCTTAGTATTAATAGTTATCTTTTTTGGTTATTTCTCCTCTTTGAGGAGTTCTTGCTTTTTTGGTGCCCCATAAGACTCCCTTGAGATGTCGTCGATGAATAATGATGTTCAAATACTTTGAGTGGGAGATTGATTATTCACTGGAGATTATTTAGTCTCTGGTGGCCAAGAATCTCAGGGCTAAACTGCAAGGGGGACTTTTTATTTTCTTCATTGCTCTTTCTATACCATTGTGATTTTTCATTTCTCCAAGGAAGTGTTTATCTTTCAAGGTTCACGCCATCTTACCTCACCCTTTCCACAATTCGTTATATTGTCTTCCAACATTTAGATCACACTTCCACATTCAGTGAAGTTTTTGTCAATTCATCCATACTCTTTCTTTCGCTACAACTCCTAGCTAATTTCAAAATCTAAATAGATTATGCATCCAGCAGCCTAGCTAGTAAATACTGGTCTTCTTTTACCTAAATAACTTGACCTCCACTTCTCTCAACAACATTCTTCTACTGCCCTACACTGGATTCTTATCATCCATACCTGCTTAACTGACTTCTGAAATTCTCAAAGAGGAAACACATTTAATTTCATGCCATCCTTATAACAACTCTCCCATAAACTTCCCTATTATTTTACCTCTCCAGAACACCCATTATCAATAAATCTCTCCTTTGACTAGCAAAGACCTCCAGTCCTTTGATCTAGTCCTCCATAAGGCCTGCTGGGATTCAAGTAATGCCAACATGAACTAGCTGAAGCATAAAAGGAAAATTTAATATAAGATGCAGGCATATCTCATGGAATCAAATGAATAGTAGGAATAGAGCCAAACATCAAAATGTATTAGACTCAAAACTGCAAAGGCATCAGGATCCCAAGCAGTATTTGCTGTGTGTGTGTTCATGCCTGTTCTCTCTCTATGTCTTTTTTCTTTCACAACACTGGCTTTCTCTGCTTTGCCAAGCATGAGTAGCAGAGTCCTACTATAAAGCTCTTATATTTGCACTGCCAGTCTAACCCAGATTTAATGATTATTTCTGAATTCCAACTCATGGAAGAAAAAACTTACTTCTCAACAATCTGGTGTTGACTGGTAGGTCAGTGAAAACCATGAAGGGTTGACTCCTAGGCCAGTTAGCTATGGCTGGTAATCGAGTGTACAATCAGATAAATATGGCTTCTAAGTACCAAAGGAAGAGGGTTTGCAAGTAAGAAAGACACGGTATAAAAGTGTAGACCTCTTCTATTTTTCCAGTCTAGTAGCATCTTAGATTCATTCTTCTCATTTTATACTCAACTTCCTGGTCTCTCTTCAGTGATATTCTAGATTGCTCTATTATATTCATGTCCTCTGTTCTCTGATAATGTTTAAATGGGTCATTCAAAGTAGTAGCTTTATCTACTTCTATTTACTGACTATTGAGAATTGTGGAGGAAACCATAATCCTACAAGTCTGCATTATATAAAGGGATGTTTTTAATGACAACTTGGTACTGAACATATTCCAACAGTTCTTCCATTGATTCCTAATAAATTATTTCTAAATTCTTACTTTATTTCAAATGTATACAACTTCAAACTATTCTAGCTCCTCTCACACACGTAGTTTCAGTATCTGACATTATCTCCATATTTTCAGTAGAAACAGAGGCCAGCATGCAGCAATTCCTCAGTTCCCTCAGTTTCCAAACTCATCCATGAGTTGACCTCTGCTCTAGACTTAAGCTAGATTTTAATGATCACTGATAAGCTAATTGACCCTAACTCCATATTTTAGCCTCCTTTTCTCTCCTGAATTGAAGAATAATTCTTCCTCCTGAATCCATCCATTCCAATCTACTCTGAAATCAAAACTATCATTTATCACACTTGTTTCTTGTATGATTTCTTCTCCTGTGTGCTTCCCCCTCATCCACAGCATGTAAATATGATTAATTACCTCCCATCTCCTCAATAAAAAGTTTTTCCTTAACCTCCTTTCATCATGTGCTGCTTCCTCCTGTCCTCTTTACTAGAAGCTTCTTCAAGAAAGCAGTTTATACATCTACTTCCTCACCACTCATTAACTTAGCACACTGAAATTTGACTCCTAACAGTAAATTCCACTGAAATTTCTGAAGATCTTATCTATAAGGCAGAAATAGAGACACAGACGTAGAGAACAAATGTATGGATACCAAGGGGGAAAGGGGAGGTGGGATGAATTGGGAGATGGGGATTGACATACATACACTATTGCTACTATGTATAAAATAGATAACTAATGAGAACCTACTGTATAGCACAGGGAACTCTACTCAATGCTCTGTGGTGACCTAAACGGAAAGGAAATTCAAAAAAGAGGGGATATATGTATATATATAGCTGATTCACTTTGTTGTACAGTAGAAATTAATACATTGTAAAGCAACTATACTCCAATAAAAAAAAATTTTTTTTAATGTGGAAAAAAAAAAGAGTCAACAGGGCTTCCCTGGTGGCGCAGTGGTTGAGAGTCTGCCTGCCAGTGCAGGGGACACGGGTTCGGGCCCTGGTCTGGGAGGATCCCACATGCCACGGAGCAGCTGGGCCCGTGAGCCACAACTACTGAGTCTGCGTGTCTGGAGCCTGTGCTCCGCAACGGGAGAGGCCGCGAAGGTGAGAGGCCTGCACACCGCGATGAAGAGTGGCCCCCGCCTGCCACAACTAGTGAAAGCCCTCACACAGAAACGAAGACCCAACACAGCCATAAATAAATAAATTAATTAATTAATTAATTAATTTAAAAAAAAAAAAAAAAAAAGAGTCAACAGTGACCTCCTATTTGTCAAGTCCACCACCATTATCTGGTTTTCTCCCTATTTCCACATCTGCCTCCATTCAATGCTGCCTTCTTTTCCTCTCAACCCTCTAATATTAATTTTACTTAAGAGGAGTAAAACACCATTGGTGGCTAATTAAACAGCCATTTTCCATCCCCCTTCCCTCAGTGGAAAATTCCACTGCCTGTAACAAAGGCAGAAAATGAATATTATTCCCTTTCCCAAACTCCCTTGAAAATGTTGATGTCTGTATGGTCAGTTCTCTCCAATAAGAAAGAAGAAAACTCTTCTAAGGGTCTTCCTAGAAAGATTTCCCTCACAAATAAAAAGATCAATGAAAGAGTAAAACTCATCCTGTCTTTCGTTCCTTGCTATATGTGGACCGATTGTGTAAAGAGATGAGAGCTACAGCTTTGAGAGCCATTTTTGACAATAAAGGAATAAGTTAAAGATGGAAGGTGGTAAGATCTTTGGTCCTTGATGGCAGTGTGAGCCCCTAAATCAACCCTGGGTTCGCTGATCTGCTGATTTTTTGTTCTGTGGGAATAAACTTTCTTTTTCTAAAGCTACCTTTAGTTTTCCATTACTGGACATTTTTCACCCAGCTAACCCTCAAATCTGTTTAACCCTTTAGCTTCAACTATGATATGAATTACCTGGCACTTAAACTACATGGCACTTAAAAAGCACATGGTATCCTGGCATGTAGTAGATGAGCAGTCAATATTTATTAAAATTTGAGCAAATTATTTTGATTGCATCTATCTCCTGGAATACCTTCTTATTTTCTTCAAGGTAAAATTCAAACTCTTTGGCATCATAGAAAGGCTATTTTTCAAACTGACCCTGCAGTCATTCAACTTTGTGTATCTTTGCCTATGCTAATACCTTTGTTTTCCTGCCCCTTCCTTTTTAGCTCTGTGAAGTCTCATTATAAGTCATGTACCAGCTACTCTGATAACACTTGCTTTCTGCTGGAGGTACTTAAATCCTCCCTCCTCTATGTTCATGGCATCTGTTCATAACTTTATCACAGCATTTATCAACTTATATGGCAATGATTTGTCTACCTGTTTCTTCCTACACTGTGAGTGCCATGAAAAAAAGAACTGTTATCTAAGTGAGCCCAGATCTCAGCTCACTGTCTGGCACAGAAGGAAACCCAATTAATTATTCTGTTATGAGTAAGGACTCTTGCTCATTAGTTTCTCAGGAGCAAAAGTCAGATAATAGCCTGATTTTTATTTCCTTTGTAAATTCTAAAACGATGACAGTCCTAAAATGCATATGTTATGAGATTAGATAATAACAATAAGAACACTGGATGAAACTGTGCCACATGTGTATTAGAAAACACGAAACTTTGCCAATGTTTCAATATATCACCTTAATTAATTATAACACCAACATTTTTACAATGCCAGGAAGGGACATTGCTCATACGTTACTATCTCACTGTAAATATATAAGCAAGACAAACACCTATTAAAGGATAGTTTCAACGTTATCATTAACTTTCTATGCTCATATAGTTTTTCCTCTAGGAATTCATATTTTAGACAGATTCCCTAACTTTTCTCTCATCAAACCGGAGAGCATCCCCTTCCTTGTGATATTACTTTGCTTCAGGTCCCTGCAATATGTCACTGGCAGGAAGAGGTGGTTGTCATTTCTTTCTTCCCTGGCCAGTAATAAGGTACATCCATCAGATGTGTGCACCCTGCTTTTCTGTTCAGACGCCTCCTCTGATTTAGAGAGAAGAGAGCAGGACAGAAGGAAGGATGCTCACTTAGCTCTAGTACTATGTTTTGTGGGCAAAGAGAGGGGTAGAGGCAAGGTTTAAGGTTCAAATCAGAGGGTTTCTCATGCTTAACTTCCTGATCCCTAGCAAAACTCACAGTTTCCTTATGCTTCTGCCACCCAACCCTTGTTTTGAGGTAAGTTTTTGTGCATGCCCAGAGAAGTCAGGTTGTTTCTCATAAAACCAAATAGTTATTTTCCTCAACTTTGTTGTCTAAGGTAAAAAAGATACTGATTCTCATAATAATTGTCACCTCTCAGCATCATTCATTCAGGAAATGTGAGATGCTTTCTAAGCTGTAACTATCCTGTATCTATTCTAATCACATTTCCAGATACAGCAGCCAGGAAGAGCAGGGCTTTGTCCCTTTTGCATGTGAGATGAAGATGGATTAAATATGTGGTGATAGATCATACTGCAATTTCACTGCAGAACACAGATCTAGAACCAGGCACCATAACTATCAGCTCAAATAGTTACTCACCCAAAAAAGCAAAACAAAGACAAGACCACTCTAGGTAAAAGTAAGTAAGTATCTCCATAAACAAAATTTAAATAATATTGCAACAAACATGAAATATACATGATCAATAAGAGCTTACTGAATGGATGAGTAATTGAATGTACTATGTTAGTTTTATCTTTTGGTAAAATCTTGGTTATATCTATAAAGTAAATGGTCTCATCACAAACCAGCTCAATCTTAAGGAAGTTTTGATTTGAATATTCAAAAAACATGCATCCAGGATTACCCTGGCTAACAATCTGCATATCAGGTTAAACACTGGAGACTATTATTTCCATAAGCCTATTTTTCATTAATAATATTAGCCTGAGAAAAGTCCAGATGCACCACATGTCTTATTCCTCATATAAAATTCTGTAACTTGTGCCTAATAGCAATTATATAATGAAAATTTTCCCCAGCTCCCAACTGTCTGCATAGAATTGTGGAGAAAAATATCAGTGAGCAAGCCCTTCCATATTCTTGCATCCACATCCACATAAGCATCTCAAAGAGCAATAAATAAATAAAATTCAAAGTCTGCTTTTCTCACGTCAAAGGAATTCAAATTCAGTTAGAGGAAAAATGAATTAACACTAGAGAGTACTTGGGATGACAATAGTTGCTGGCATATGGGAGCATTTCTCTTCATTATGATTGTGCTAACAAATAAAGACACTTAGCAGAGTGAGGCCAAATTCATACAAACTTTTATAATATAACGCATGAAGAAGATTCTTTCTACTGTTTATTACTGTCGCAGAAGAAAACCAGGTTTACATTAGAAATCTGTCCACAGTATGCAAAAACTCGGCCAGGAAGGAGGAGAGATATTCTCTTAAAGGTATATTAATTCACTTATGCTCTCTTCTTAAAAAAAAAAAAAAAATACATACATGTCATTTATCAAGAAAGGGCCACTAAAAGAGAGATTTCAATTTCGTGAACATTTAGACTTTTTTTTTTTGATCTTCTCACCATAGCAACTTGACAAAAATCCTGCCCTGTTTTCAATCATGATTCCTTGTTCTGTGAAAGCGAGGTAAGAGGGCTTTAGCAAATCATGTGGAGACAGTTTTTTATCTGCAGGGATTGGGATGAAAGACCACCATAAGAGCTCATTTTTATGAGCACACACGGTCTTTCAGGCAGCACACGTTTTCATTTCTTCGCCTTCCAATTTGGATCATTTCACAGCGCTCTAAGAGTTACCTCTGTAAGCCTTCCCTTGTCTAGAAAGGGCTACCACTAATGTCATGAATAGCCCAATAGTCTCCCAGAGCCTACAACACACACCTACTTCTAAGGAACCAAATTGCCTCCAAGTAAGAGCAATGCTTTCATTTTTACTCTTTTTAATATTTCCATCATCTGAGTAAAACTGGCTTTTAAACACTTCAAACTTGATTGTTTGAGGTGAAACCAGAGATTTCAATCAGTCTAGATGGAGTTTCTTCCAACAAAATTATCTTCTACCAGGGAGAAATAGGACTCTGAAAGCTCTATCACCATAAAAAGAAAAGAATTTGCTGCTTACTCTGAGGTAAAACTCATATCAAATTATTTGAAAACGGACTCAGATCTCCCAGAACAGTACTACCTATAGAAGATCATTACAGTTTCAGGTTAAGTGATTGGTAATTTTTAGCTTTAAATTAATATATATATGTACATATCATGTGACCCATTGAATATTAAAAAGTATTTACTGAGGGTGGTCAATAGCCACCATGCAATTAAAGTCACATGTTGAAAATCTACACAGGAGACAGGATTCTGGGAAGATGGCAGTGGCAGTGTGCAGTTTATTAATCTCATCAAACCCTCACATAAAAGAACAGAGCATTTAGATAACAAAACCAGTAAACCAGGGGCAGCATTTAAAACAAAACTAGATGAATAGTTATCCCCATGAGTCCCAAAATACATGGGGTAGAGGCAAACCACCAACAGCCTTACAATTATATGATATCTGCATCTCCTCTGCAGGAGGAAGAGGAAGAAAGCAACAGAGCAGGGTCTCAGGAGCTTGAGAGCAGGACAATAAAACTGCCAACAGGTATTCCCTGGAAACAGGGACCAGTACAGAAACAGCAGCTCAAACGGTGAGGAGTTAGTGAATGCCACCCCTTCCCCAACCCCTACAAGATATAAAAGAAACAACGTAAATCAGAACTAGAAAGGTTTAGAAACAATGTTGCATACTCTGGAAATAATTAGAAATGAAAGAAAAAAGAAGTCCAAAAAATGTAGGAAAAAAGAAGTAGAAAAATGTAGTCAAGAAATAGCAATAGGAAATAAACACAATTGATGATAGGTTAAGTAAAATAAAAGGTGAAAGAGAAAAAAGCTTTAAAAATCAAAAAGGAAAAAAAAAGGAAAAGATTCAGGAGAAATTTAAAAATATTGAAGACAGGCAAAATTTTAAGCATAAGGATAGTAGGAGAAGAAAGGAGATAAAATCCAAAGTAAAAAGCAGAACAAACAGTAAATCCCATAACTGCAGAAAATTGTCCTAAAATAACAAATGTAAGCCTGCATACTGAAAGTGCACACAGCATCACAACATCAAGACATATTACAGTAAAATTACATGAGAAAGAATAAAGAAAGAAAGAAGGAAGGAAGGAAGGAAGGGAGGGGTGGAGGGAGGAGGGAAGGAGAGAGAAGGAAGGAGGGAGAGAGAAGGAAGGAAGGAAGTGGAGGGAAGGAAGGAAAAAGGAAGGAAGGGAGGGAAGGAGGAAAGGAAAGGAAGATGTCCTTTAGGCACCTAGAAAATAAAGAACAGAGCACAAGACTCATAAGGGAAATAAAATTATATTATCATCAAACTTCAACAGGAACACTTTATTCCAAAAGAAAATGTAGTAACATATTTAAGATGCTCAAGAAAAAGAAAATTGGGAGCCAAGAATATTTTTATCCAACAAAACAGATATTCAAGTTCAAAGGACATAGGCAAACTTTTATCAACATGCAATCATTCCAGGAATATTGTTCTCTTAAGTCCTTACTAAGGAATCTACTAGAGAACAACTTTCAGACAAACAAAATGACTAGAGAGACACTGATGTGAGATCTGGTGGTGCATGAATAGTTATCTAGAGCAGTAAGATTAAATGAAGAACAAGGGGGAGAGAATATGGTATGAAATGACTATATTCTCAGACAATATAGGTATAGAACAACTATAAATAAATGGGAAATATTAGGGAGAACCAAAGGAAAACAATGCTAATGGTTTCAGTAATCATACTGGCGGTAGTATCAGTTTTGCCACTCTAAGACTGTTGTATATGGAGTATTAGACAAAAAAAAATAAGCGATTAGGGGATTCTTCTATTATTCTCCATGCCCTTGAGAACCACCATTCTCAGTGATAAAGAAAGAAAATACAGATGTAAGAAAGAGTAAGTTAAGTAAAAGCCCTGTAATCTTGAATTTGAGTTGGAAATATCAATCTGAATTTAGGTTAGGGGGTCATCAGTGCAAAGGAGAAAAATAAAACAGAATCATAAAAGAAAATGAAGGGAGAGTTACTATTTCAAATAGGAGGGTACAGGACGAAGGCCCTTGAGAAGAAACTGATGTGAGGGTGTGAGCATGTCACATCTGTGGACAGAGCAAGCTCAGGCAGAGAGCGGAGGAAAACCATCTGAAGCACAGTGCTGGGCATGATTGCCTTTGACTGTGTTCCTCTTTCCCTTTAGCCTATTAGAGAATTGCTTCAAATTTTTAAAAATTGGGCTGTATTAGTAAATCAAGACCTCAAATACAAAAACATAAAAGTTTAAAAATAGACACCTTTACACGGAAAAGATTCATTTTATTAAAAGGCGGTTTGCAGGGCTTCCCTGGTGGCACAGTGGTTGGGAATCCGCCTGCCAATGCAGGGGACTCGGGTTCAAGCCCTGGTCTGGGAAGATCCCACATGCCGCGGAGCAGCTAAGCCCGTGCGTCACAACTACTGAGCCTGCGCTCTAGAGCCCGTGAGCCACAGCTACTGAGCCCGCATGCCACAACTACTGGAGCTCGTGCGCCTAGAGCCCATGCTCCGCAACAAGACAAGCCACTGCAATGAGAGGCCCGTGCACCACAACAAACAGTAGGCCCCACTCACCACAACTAGAGAAAGCCGGCGTGCAGCAACGAAGACCCAACGGAAATAAATAAATAAATAAGTTTATATATAAAGAAAAGGTGGTTTGCCACATACACAGAAAAACCTGCCCAAAAAGCAATGAAAATGTTTCTTTCTTGTTCTTGCTCGTGTCCCCTTCCACTTCAGAAAAAATGTTCTAATAGGTATCACAGCCTCTTCCCCTGGTGGACAGTCAATATTAAGGGAGATAATGTGAAGCAAATATGATGATGGACTCTGAAACTAGGAATTAACTGTGCCACTCTCATTTTAATGACCTTGGGCAGGATGCATAAGTCCTTGTGCCTCAATTTCCTCATTTATGTACTACTGAAAATAATAATGTGTACCTCATAGGGTTCTCATAAGAACTACATGAAATACCACAGTGGAGAACTTAGAATGGCTTATGTGAGACGGCAATGAATATTACCTATTATTACTATAGTTGACGGATCATCACCAGATAGAGAACCTTCTATCCCAGTGTGATGTGAGTCAGAAGATGTAAGATCATATCCCAGCTCTAAAATGGACCAGTTTTGTCCCTCAGTTGAGTTCCTTAACCTTGCTGAAAGTTCTTCCTTCACTTATAAAATAGGGATAATGACGATGTCCTAAAACTTAAATGAAGATTCAGTAACTTTTAGCTGAAGCTGGATATTTATTTATCTATATATTATTTAAATACTTCCAAATCCATCATAATAATAAATACTAAGGTATCCTTCCCCTTATGTTCTGAAAACTATTAGATGGTAATTTTCTGCCAAAAATTAAAATTCCGAGAGTGCTTGACTTGGCAGCACATATTGGAATGAAAATTGGTTCAACTCGGTAAAGATTAGCAAGGCCTTGCACAAGAATGACATGCAAATTCATCAAGTGTTCCCTGTCTTTAAAATTAATTAAACTGTACACTTACGAGTAAATTTTATGTTGCAAAAATTATACCTCAACAAACCTGTTTTTAAAAAATGTTTTTAAGTTACTGGAAATCAGAAAAACTTTCCTTTGTGTTGATTGGCCAGACTGGGGATTTTCCCCTAGGTCTGTTACCTACCCCTGCCCAAATCACAATTTCTCAAGGATTCTGTGCATGTAACTGTGGCATATTTTCTTCTTTAAGATTCCACTCTAGGCAGGCTAGTGCAGTGAAGATCTGTGTCTGATCCGATGTGCCAGTCTTCTGTTATCCACTGACGAACACTATAGGTGCAGTTTTCAGTGGCTGCTTGACTAACCACATGCAGCGGGGACACGGAAATCGTTCTTTCCTATCGCCTTCCTAAGCTGCACATCAAGAGGGAAGCCAGAGTCCACCCACCAGCTTCCTTATTAGTGTAAGGAACTTAAAATAATAATTTATACTTTAAAGTTCACCAAATTAAAATTATGTCTTACATTATAAAGCTTATTACTATCATTTTAAAAACTGAGCAGCTGAGCACATTTTCAGGAAGAGATCAATTAAATACAGAAGCCTCAGACAAATTTGTTGAACTTAGTAAAGGCAGTTCTTTTCTTGCAGAGCATTTCAGTTATTCTGGTTTAATTAAATAACACCAGTCCCCCAACAACACTGTTTGACATTCAGTTCCCAGTGTATATCAACTGTGAGTGATTGCATAAAGAACTGTCTGCTACCATCTCTTCAATCCACAAATCACTACATAAATAACAGGTGCACATATCATAATCAGTAACAAATCATGTCATTTCTTTGCAAGTCTGTCAGTGATTGGTCACCGTACATCTGTTACTCATGCATACACAACAAAACATGTAGTTTTAGTGCCTCCTTATCTCCCAGTGGTAAAGAGATACTATAGGCAAAAATTATTTAACTTTTAAAGCACTATTACTGGTGGATAATTCTCCAGATCACCCTAATTTCCCTGGGTACTTGAATGAAAATGTGAAAATACACTTTTTACCACCAAACACAATACCATTAATCCAGTCACTGGACCAAAAAGGAAGTTCAACTTTTAAAGCCTATTACCTTAGATGAACTTTTGGATAGGTTATTAATGCTACATCAGGAGATCATGCCATTTCTTTAGCTGAGTTTGGGGAAAAAGATGATATAAAATATGCAACTGAGAACATTCAAGCATCGCGGCAGAAAGTAAAAGGTGCGCTGTATAGTGGAAACTTTTACCTCACTGTGCAAATAACTTTGCAGGATTTGAATTGTACATAAATGGAGTTTAAGATGAAATACTTGCCTGTGGAAATGTTCACACTGACTCCATAAGAGGGACTCTACAGATATGGCCAGAGGAACTTAGCAAAGGTGAACTTACTGGCATAATTGAGGAAAGTGATTGTGATGAAAAGGATAAAGGTGTCCCAGAGGAAGTGATGCTGGCAAAAAAAAATTCACATTAAAGAAACTCTCGAAGATATTTCACAACATTGAAAACGCAATGAATATTATGTTAGAAGCTGATCCAAACTTAGAAATTTACCAACCCGTAGAAGAAAAATGCTTACTCTTTATCATAAGTTATACAGCAAAAAGAAGGCAAGCACTGTTCAAACTATTCTTGGTAAGATTTTTACAAAGAAACAAAAACTTTAATTTTCTATTTTTCTAGTTTTTTAATAACAGTGCACTAAATAAATAGTAGCTTTAATATTTTGTCCATTCCTCTATACATTTATAACTAAGAGAGTTTTTAATATTTTTGCAAAAAAATTAAAGGTTATAGAACAATCATGATATTTCCATTGATTATTAGGATCACTTTCTAAGTTTCAGCTTATACAATCACTTTTTATGGTTCTGAATTGTGATGAGGACTGCCTGTTATCTTTCAAGTACATAGTATTCAGAAGTAGATATTTGTATTCAGGATTAATATTATATACACAAAGCTAACTTATGTGTCATCAAGATATTGGTGCATTTCTCTTAGATAGGTTTCTACTACACAGGAACAAAAAAGTTGAGGTTAGCAAAGTTTAAACCAAATCAGGGGACTTTTTGAATAGATTCAAGGAAGAATTTGAAAACCATAGTGTTTTAAACATTGGAGAAATTTATGAAAGAGGTATCTTCAGAAATGTTTAAAGAAACATTTCTCAAAATATTTTTATTTGTTGATCGCTGGGTTTGTATGGACCCACTCAGCACCTGAGTATCAAGTTCAGAAATTTCTTCTGATATTAAGTGCTGTAAAAAGATACTGACACACATTAAAACTGACACACATTAAAATTTTCAAGAATTTATATGAGCATAAATCAGTTCCAATCAGGCAGCACCAAACTGAAAGTGGTTAGGAGCACTCCACCCACAGGAGCTAGGGGAGAGGATTTAATAGAGAAGACAGGAAAGCAAAGCAAGGAAATTATTTGATTGGCTATAACTTAAGCAGTTGCCTAACTTGGGTAAGCCTAGCCGGCTGTGAATGGTTGTTCTTAAGTTTCATTTTCTTGGATTCAAGTTTATTGACTCTGGCTTAAGTTTTGGTTTGCTCAGGTAGACTGCCAAGGCATTAGAGCTACCTCAGTCTCCACGCCTCCTTGTTTAGTTACTTTAACAGCTCTCACTTCTAAAAACTAATAAATCAATAGTTCAAACGCAATGAATTTAAGGTAGAACTAGCAATAAGATTTAAAATTTTAATTGCCATTTACAAGTCAAGCATTCTGGTTTTATTTCCCTGTGTTAATTATATATAGTTTGCTCATTTCCATAGTTAAATGTGGAGAGCACTAGAATTAACAAGAATACATTCAAATTCCTTCAAATAGGGGGTGAAATCACTTCTTTAATCTCCTTCAGCCACTTAAAACCATAGTCAAGTGAGCACTGTCTTTCACGTTTCACAAAGCAGGGTCTGACTGTTCAGAAACTGTAGGTGGACAAGGGTTACTAACACAAATCAAGATAGAATAATAATGAAAGTGAAATACTTACAAAACACTTAAAATAAGATGTGTAGGTGTGCGAGTATCAGTGCATATTTGTGTTCGGGGACTATGGTTTTAAACAATTGATTATATAACTGAATTAGTTGGTGTTTGTGTTATTGGGCTGATCCATGCTGCTGTCCTATTTTATGAGGAAGTATCAGAGAATTGGCTGAAAATTATTTTCTTTGGCGAAGTGGATGAAAAGAAAAAAATCCAGGCATATGTGGCTTCGCTCTATAAAGGGAAATGAAAACAACACATATGTTCTTAAACAAATTATGTACGGGACCTGACTTGCTTAAATGTATTGGTTCTTTTATTACTGAACTCAGCTTACATAAATATTCCTGACTTGGAATCTAAACTCATGAAGGAGGAAAATTATTGTCATTGTGTGTCTATTTATAAGCTGTAAATATCCAAAAGGAACTGAGACAAATTTTTTAATTGATCTCTGTATTAAGATATCACTGCAGAGCGCTACCCACCACCAGTCCCTCCCCCATCAGGAAGCTTGCACAAGCCTCTTAGATAGCCTCATCCACCAGAGGGCAGAGAGCAGAAGCAAGAGCTACAGTCCTGCAGCCGGTGGAATGAAAACCACATTCACAGAAAGATAGACAAAATGAAAAGGCAGAGGACTATGTACCAGATGAAGGAACAAGATAAAACCCCAGAAAAAGAACTAAATGAAGTGGAGTTAGGCAACCTTCCAGAAAAAGAATCCAGAATAATGACTGTGAAGATGATCCAGGACCTCAGAAAAAGATTGGAAGTAAAGATCGAGAAGATGTAAGAAATGTTTAACAAAGACCTAGAAGAATAACAGAAAAAACAAACAGAGATAAACAACACAATAACTGAAATGAAAAATACACTAGAAGGAATCAATAGCAGAATAACTGAGGCAGCAGAACAGACAAGCAACCTTGAAGACAGAAAGGTGGAAATCACTGCCACAGAACAGAATAAAGAAAAAAGAATGAAAAGAAAGGAAGACAGCCTAAGAGACCTCTGGGACAACATTAAAGGCATCAACATCTGCATTATAGGGGTGCCAGAAGGAGAAGAGAGAGAGAAAGGACCCAGGAAAATATTTGAAGAGACTATAGTCAAAAACTTCCCTAACATGGGAAAGGAAATAGTCACCCAAGTTCAAGAAGTTCAGAGAGTCCCAGGCAGGATAAATCTAAGGAGAAACACGCTGAGATACATAGTAATCAAATTGACAAAAATTAAAGACAAAGAAAAATTATAAAAAGCAACAAGGGAAAAATGACAAATAATGTACAAGGGAACACCCATAAGGTTTACGGCTTATTTCTCAGCAGAAACTCTACAAGCCAGAAGGGAGTGGCACAATATATTTAAAGTGATGAAAGGGAAGAACCTACAACCAAGATTACTCTACCCAGCAAGGATCTCATTCAGATTCAATGGAGAAATCAAAAGTTTTACAGACAAGCAAAAGCTAAGAGAATTCAGCACCACCAAACCACCTCTAAAGCAAATGCTAAAGGAACTTTTCTAAATGGGAAACACAAGATAAGAAAAGGACCTACAAAAGCAAACCCAAAACAATTAAGAAAATGGTAATAGGAACATACATATTGATAATTACCTTAAATGTGAATGGATTAAATGCTCCAACCAAAAGACACAGGCTGGCTGAATGGATACAAAAAAGAGACCCATGTATATGCTGTCTACAAGAGACCCACTTCAGACCTAGGGACACATACACACTGAAAGTGAGGGGATAGAAAAAGATATTCCATTCAAATGGAAATCAAAAGAAAGCTGGAGTAGCAATACTCATATCAGATAAAATAGACTTTAAAATAAAGAATGTTACAGGAGACAAGGAAGGACACTACATAATGATCAAGGGATCAATCCAAGAAGACATAACAATTATAAATCTATATGCATCTAACATAGGGGCACCTCAATACATAAGGCAAATGCTAACAGCTATAAAAGAGGAAACTGACAGTAACACAATAATAGTGGAGGACTTTAACACCTCACTTACACCAACAGGCAGGTCATCCAGACGGAAAATTAATAAGGAAACAAAAGCTTTAAATAACACAATAGACCATATAGATGTAATTGATATTTACAGGACATTTCCATCTGAAACAGCAGATTACACTTTCTTCTCACGTGCACACAGAACTTTCTCCAGGATAGATCACATCTTGTGTCACAAATCAAGCCTCAGTAAATTTAAGAAAGTTGAAATTATGTCAAGCATCTGTTCTGACCACAACACTATGAGATTAAAAATCAACTACAGGGGAAAAAAACGTAAAAAACACAAATACATGGAGTCTAAACAATATGTTACTAAATAACCAAGAGATCACTGAAGAAATCAAAGAGGAAATCAAAAAATACCTAGAGACACATAACAACGAAAACATGACGATCCAAAACCTATGGGATGCAGCAAAAGCAGTTCTAAAGGGGAAGTTTATAGCAAAACAATCCTACCTCAAGAAACAAGAAAAATCTCAAATAAACAATCTAACCTTACACCTAAATGAACTACAGAAAGAAGAATAAACAAAACCCAAAGTTAGCAGAAGGAAAGAAATCATAAAGATCAGAGCAGAAATAAATGAAATAGAAACAAAGAAAACAAAAGCAAAGATCAATAAAACTAAAAGCTGGTTCTTTGAGAAGATTAAAAAATTGATAAACCTTTAGCCAGACTCATCAAGAAAAAGAGCAAGAGGACTCAAATCAGTAAAATTACAAATGAAAAAGGAGAAATTACAATGGACACTGTTGAAATACAAAGCTTCATAAGAGACTACTACCAGCAACACTGTGCCAATAAAATGGACAACCTGGAAGAAATGGACAAATTCTTAGAAAGGTATAACCTTCCAAGACTGAACCAGGAAGAAATAGAAAATATGAACAGACCAATCACACATAATGAAATTGAAACTGTGATTAAAAATCTTCCAACAAACCAAAGTCCAGGACCAAAAGGCTTCACAGGTGATTCTATCAAACATTTAGAGAAGAGATAACACCCATCCTTCTCAAACTCTTCCTAAAAATTGCAGAGGAAGAAAGACTGCCAAACTCATTCTATGAGGCCACCATCACCCTGATACCAAAACCAGACAAAGATACTACAAAAAAAGAAAATTACAGACCAATATCACTGATGAATATAGATGCAAAAATCCTCAACAAAATACTAGCAAACAGAATCCAACAACACATTAAAAGGACCACACACCATGATCAAGTGGGATTTACCCCAGTGATGCAAGGATTCTTCAGTATATGCAAATCAATCAATGTGATACACTATATTAACAAATTGAAGAATAAAAACCATATGATCATCTCAATAGATGCAGAAAAAGCTTTTGACAAAATTCAACACCCATTTATGATAACAACTCTCCAGAAAGTGGGCATAGAGGGAACCTACCTCAACATAATAAAGATCATATATGACAAACTCACAGCAAACATCATTCTCAATGTTAAAAAAATGAAAGCATTTCCTCTAAGATCAGGAATAAGACAAGATGTCCACTCTCGTCACTATTATTCAACATAGTTTCAGAAGTCCTAGTCATGGCAATCAGAAAAGAAAATTAAATAAAAGGAGTAGAAAATGGAAAAGAAGTAAAACTGTCACTGTTTGCTGATGACATGATACTATACATAGATAATCCTAAAGATGCCACCAGAAAAATACTAGAGCTAATCAATGAATTTGGTAAAGTTGCAGGATACAAAATTAATGCACAGAAATCTCCTGCATTCCTATACACTAACAACGCAAGGTCAGAAAGAGAAATTAGGGAAACAATCCCATTCACCACGGCAACAAAAAGAATAAAATACCTAGGAATAAACCTACCTAAGAAGGTAAAAGACTTGTACTCAGAAAACTATAAGACACTGATGAAACAAATCAAAGACGACACAAACAGATGGAGAGATATACCATGTTCTTGGATTGGAAGAATCAATATTGTGAAAATGACTATACTACCCAAAGCAATCTACAAATTCAATGCAATCCGTATCAAATTACCAATGGCATTTTTTACAGAACTAGAACAAAAAATCTTAAAATTTGTATGGAGACACAAAAGATTCTGAATAGCCAAAGCAATCTTGAGGGAAAAAAACAGAGCTGGAGCAATCAGACTCCCTGACTTCAGACTACACTACAAAGCTACAGTAATCAAGACAATATGGTACTGGCACAAAAACAGAAATATAGATCAATGGAACAGGATAGAAAGCCCAGAGAGAAACCCACGCACCTATGGTCACCTATTCTATGAAAAACGAGGCAAAAATATACAATGGAGAAAAGACAGCCTCCTCAATAAGTGGCACTGGAAAAGCTGGACAGTTACATGTAAAAGAATGAAATTAGAACACTCCCTAACACCATACACAAAAATAAACTCAAAATGGATTAAAGACCTAAATGTAAGACCAGACACTATAAAACTCTTAGTGGAAAACATAGGAAGAACACTCTTTGCCATAAATCACAGAAAGATCTTTTTTGACCCACCTCCTAGAGTAATGGAAATAAAAACAAAAATAAACAAATGGGACCTAATGAAACTTAAAAGCTTTTGCACAGCAAAGAAAACTATAAAGAAGACGACAAGACCACCCTCAGAATGGGAGAAAATATTTGCAAACGAATCAATGGACAAAGGAGTAATCTCCAAAATATATAAACAGCTCATGCAGCTCAATATTAAAAAAACAAACAACCCAATCCAAAAATGGGCAGAAGACCTAAATAGACATTTCTCCAAGGAAGACGTACAGATGGCCAAGAGGCACATGAAAAGCTGCTCAACATCACTAATTGTTAGAGAAATGCAAATCAAAACTACAATGAGGCATCATCTCACACCAGTTACAATGGGCATCATCAGAAAATCTACAAACAACAAATGCTGGAGAGGGTGTGGGGAAAAGGCAACCCTCTTGCACTGTTGGTGGGAATGTAAATTGATACAGCCACTATGGAGAACAGTATGGAGATTCCTTAAGAAACTAAAAATGGAATTACCATATGACCCGGCAATCCCACTACTGGGCATAAACCCAGTGAAAACCATAATTCAAAAAGACACATGCACCCCAATGTTCATTGCAGCACTATTTACATATCCAGGTCACGGAAGCAACCTAAATGCCCATTGACAGACGAATGGATAAAGAAGATGTGGTACATGTATACAATGGAATATTACTCAGCCATAAAAAGGAATGAAATTGGGTCATTTGTAGAGATGTGGATGGACCTAGAGAATGTCATACAGAGTGAAGGAAGCCAGAACGAGAAAAACAAATTTTGTATATTAACGCATATATGTGGAATCTACAAAAATTGTGCAGATGAACCAGTTTGCAAGGCAGAAATAGAGACACAGATGTAGAGAACAAACGTATGGACACCAAGGGGGGAAAGCAGGGTGGGGGGTTGGTGGTGGGATGAATTGGGAGATTAGGATTGACATATATACACTAATATGTATAAAATAGATAACTAATAAGAACCTGCTATATAAAAAATAAAGTTCAAATTAAAAAAAAAGATATCACTGCAATTTGAACTGATGTCCAAATGAACTTATTTGAACCAACTTTAACCAAGGTCAAATAAATATCTGTCATTAATGAGGTAATAGGAAATAGCACAATGTCTTTCATTAGCATCATCAATTAAATTAAATAAGTGAACTCCTGATTCTGAGACTTTGTGTACATCAGAATCACTAAAGCAAATGTACTGAGTGAGAATCTCTAGAAATAGGGTCTTTCAGCATATGTATTTTAACAAAACTCTACAGAGTTGATTCTGAAAGATACTGTGTTGAATAAAAATGTGATAAATGACACAGGCTCAACCTCAAGACATTTAGAATTTTGCTGGAGAAAGAGATTTTTAAATATTTCTATAAATTAAATAGGAGCATAGAAATGTGCAATATTTACTCAGTAAGAGGTAAATTTTAAAGCTATTAGAAAAGAACATGATGAAAAAAATTTCTTCATAATCACTTATTTATTTTTGATAACTTTTCCCTGATTATTAAAAGATGGTCATTATTGAAATGTATAAATAGATGAAAATAAATCAAAAGACAAAGAACACTGGAAATAAAAAATGTTAATACACTGGCCTTCGGTTCAGTATTTCTATAAATACATATGTGGTGGGTTGGTTTGTTTGAATTTTTTCTCTCCCTGATCACCATATTATATCAAGAAAATTTCCTTTGGCATTAATTAGACTTCAAAACTATTGTTTGTAAACACTGCATTTGTCCATCACATTGAAGAACTGACTAATGGAACAGTTTTTGTTTTTTTACTCATTTATGTTTCTAAGTTTTGGTGTTTTAAATAATACGATGATAAATCTTATTTCATAAATATTTGTACTTATTTGATTATTTCCTCATAACACTTTTTGAATGGAATTGAATCAAAGAAATGAAAATATCAAGGCGCTCACTATATGTTGCCAAATTGTCTTTGAAATATTTTGCCAATTTTTGCACCCACATTAGCAGTGTTTGAGTATGATAACACTGATTATTAACTTTTATATCAGTGACAATTTGAAAGAAGGGAATGGTGTTTGATTGATGTTCTAGTTTGCATTTCTTTTCTTGCTGATGAGGATTAATCTTTTTCTCATAGAATTCTTCAGCTAAAAGTATTCTTTTTTCATTAGCAAGAGTAAATTTAAAGGAAAATATTAAGGAAAATCTATCAGTGTTTCAGTTTGGCAAAGCTTAGAGCATAGCTGATATTCACAGATGTGTTTTTCTGAATCAAAATCAAATAGAACTTAAAATTTTAGGTCATATGTTTGGTATTCGGCAAGTTAAAAGAAATGTATACATTAATTCTCATAAAACATGAGAAGTCTCTTCAGTTGGCTAAAGAGACATCTCAGAGTTTTAAAATTTATGTGGAACCTATAACAGAACATTTTAATTAGTCAAGCCTAAGTGACACACAAGCATATGGAACTGGCAGTAATCTGGTTGCAGAATGATTGAGCAGTTGTGGGTGAAACAAGTTAAAGAGGATAATCAACATTAATGTTAATTTTTTTTTTAGCATTAATGGCTCCTTAGTTCAAAGCTTCAGAGCTTCCAGGTGCCCATCCAGATGTCACACATTAAAATGGTCCTTTGGTGCACACTGAGTCACTCATGCAGGGCACAGAATAGCAACCAGCATGGAAAATTATTCTTAAAATGAAGGCAGTGAAGGGACTTGCTTCAATGTACACATCTTTGACACTCTTAAGGATTAGCCCTTTTCCAACTTCAGAATTTTCTTCAATTTCAAAACTCATTAAGTATGATCAATTTTTTAAGAAAAAAAAAAAAAAACCACTGCTGCACTTGTATTCCACAATATTCTTCAAACCTACAGACTGATCCTATAAATACTGCAACAGTAATGTAACCCATTATTACACATACACACACACACTCATACAACAAATCACACTTTCTCACCACTGAAAACTATAAACATAAAACACCTTATCCTAAGCTAGCTGGGTTTTAATTCGGTCCTCAGTAGACCAGGATTGAAAATAGGGATTCAAATGTAGGTCACAAAGGAAGAATTTGAATTGATTGGCCTGAAACAGCATCACTGTACAAGCATTAAAGGCCCTGAATCGTCATCAGAGTGACTATTCCAATGCATATTTAACACCTTATGAAATAACTGTAATCATATGACAGCATTTTCAAAATTAGCAGCCACAATAAGCAGCACTGATCTAATGCTTTGGGGCTTAAAGATGTCAACTAATAGAATGTACTTTTGTCCAAATATTTTACCAATGGCCTCTTTCTGATCAATTTCTAAAGTGAACGATGATTAACAAATGGGAACTACAGGTGAAAAAACCAAAAAAAAAAAAAAAAATACCATACAGAAGAAATTCAGACTAAAAGTATATATGTATGAAGAAGATTTTCAACAACTTGTAATGCCACTCTCAAATCCTGGACTTATTTATAGCCAGTTCTGACAGGATTGCTCATTAAATGTTTGAGAAACACTGGATGACATCATTTTCATTTATACTATTTAACTTTCTGCCCTGGAAATTTGTATTGGCCTCTGATACAGCTGGTTCAGCTCTGTTCCCTGTATTTTACCATTAAAAAACTTCTATCCTCTGACATTCCTTTGTTCAATTTAGGCTCCAGTCAGAATGGGTTACATGCCTTTCTGTGACCCTTTTTTCCCTTAAAATGAAATCCAAACATCCACAGGTATATCTCCACTCATGGCCCAACAGCTTCCTCCCATTCACCATGCTCAGACACACTGTCCTTCTTTCTGCTCATCGAACATGGTCCTGCCTTGGGGAGCAGGGCCCTGCCTTGTACTTCCTCTCTTTTCTGACTAGAACACTCTTCGCTTAGGCCTCCACATGACTGACTTTCATTCAGGCCTCAGCCCCTTAGAAAAGACATCATTAACGACTCTCTTTTAAAAAAGCTTCTTTCCCCACTTCATCCCACTACTCTCTTATCCCACTACTCTCTTTATCACACTACTGTCTTACATTTTCCTACAGTATTTACAATTCTCTGAAATTATCTTGTGTCCCTGGTTATTCCATATTGGATTTTATTGATATTCCCGCTTAGCTAAGAACAGTGATTTTTTGTGAGACTTTTAACCTGTGTGGATAATGATGTGGATACATTGAATCTGTGCTACTTTTAAGGTGATAATAAAACCTCTTTTTATAACCCCATAAAATGCATGTCAGATGGAACTTAAGGCGAACTGTGTTCATGTAGTAGAAACGATTTTCCAAAATACACTGAGTATCTTGATCTATATAAAACAAAGAGAAATATACCTGTGATCAGTAATCTGCATCATCTGAATCCTTATTCAAAGAAACGGGGAAAAAAAAAAGTATTATCAATGGAACATGGCCTACTGGAAAGAAGGAGAAAAAGGTATTCACAGCACAGGTAGAAGGCCTGGTCTTGGAAACTGACAGACACACTTCTTTAGGGCCAGGAGGGGAAGAAGGGGCAAAAATTCTTTAAGACAAGGAAACATCCAGAGGCAGAGACAGGCATGTGGCTACAGAGATGACAGGGTGGCAGAAGGACAAGGAATAGAGGAAGTTAAGGGGGCTTGAGGGGTGGACATTGAAGAAAGGTTAAAAAAAGAGATGCTGAGACATGGTGGCCTTATGACTGCTGCAAATAAAATACCACACTCAACACTTAGTAAAGCTGTTGTGACTGTTTAGGGTCACAGAGTCCATGTTAAAGGATTGTTCTTCTTGTATTATTTGACCACATACATATTTTTCTAAATCATAAAAGGAATTAAAATAATTTTGAAGCCACTTTTTAGTTTACTTTCTTTTTGAGTGAATTTACTTTCTTTTGATAATACTGCTCCCTATTATGGCTCAAAGGATCTCTTAGACCTATTATCTATACCATAATATTTTCATAAAAAGGTTACACAGGACAAACTAAGTATATCCAAATATAAGTGTATGCATTTTATCTCAAAGACAGCAGATATTCACACCTGGAATAAGTCTCTTCAGGGATACTTAAATTAGTACAACTTATAGCCATAAGAACTTCAGAGTCACAGTAGGAATAGCCAGCATTCAATAAGCTCCGTTGTAAATTCACCTTACTTAAGGAGACGGCCAAAATCTCGTCTGTTATCACATTTGTCCTCCCAGTAATACATAGCACTGCTGTCCCTATAAAACCTCAAGGGACACTGCGAGATAGAGAGTTAAATGGCCCTCCTCGGGTTACACAGTTACTGGAGTGACTAGTCACCAATGATATTGAACTAGAAGCCGGCGTCCTGCCTCTTGAACTGGTGATTTGGACATGCCTATGCTTTATGTATATATTATCAGCATGCTTCATTTACTGCTATAAACACACTGTTTTTGTTAAAACTTAATTTCATTACAGGGGAAAAAACACATTTAAAGGAAAATTTTACAAGACCCTTTTGCTTATGATACACTTTTTCTTATGAGAAAAATGTGCCTCTTAAAATCAAAACGTTAAAAACATTGAAGTTGAGAGTGTCACTGGTTACAATCTACATAACCCTAAATAATTTTTCATTTTTTACATTTGACCACCAGAGCAAAAGAAAATGCTTTAAATTCAAACATTGGTTATTTCTTTTTTAACGGCATATAATGGATATATTTAATATACAGTAAACTACAGATTTAAAGTCTACAGCGTGATCAGATTTGACATATGTACACACCTGTAATTCATCACCATTATCAAGGAAATTAATGTAGCCACAACCTCCAAAAGTTTCCTGTGCCCCTTTGTAATCTCCCCTCCTGCCATTCCTGATGCCATCCCATTTCAAGCCAACCATTTCCCTACTTTATGCCTTTACAGATTGGTTTGAATTTTATAGAATTTTATATAAATGAAATAATACAGCATGTATTATTTTGTCTGGCTTTTAAAATTCTGCATAATTATTTTGAGGTTCACCCATTTATTTGCATATATCAATAATTTATTGATATATGTTGGTGAGTAGTATTCCATTGTATGGAGATACCACAACTTATTTAAGCATTTATTTGCTGAAAGACATTTGGGTTGTTTCCAGATTTGGGGCTATTACAAGTGAAGTTCCTGTGAACATTCATGTGTATGTATCTGGATGGACAGATGCCTTCATTTATCTTGAGGAAATATTTAGGGATGACATGAATGGATCATATGATAAGTGCATGTCTAACTTTTAGAAAGTGCCAAACTATTTTTGAGTGTCTGCACCATTTTATATTCCCATCAGCAGTGTATGAGAGTTACTATTCCTTCACATCCTTTCCAAAAATGGATATGCGTTTTTAATTTTAGCCATTTTAGTAGTTTTTTGGAGGTATCTCGCATGGTGATTTTAATTTGCATTTTTTAATGATGTTAAACAACTTTTCATGTGTGTGTTTACAATCTATGTATCTTTTCTGTGAAGGGTCTGTTCAAACCCTTAGCCCACATTTTTTCTGGGTTGCTCTTTTCTCATTATTAAGTTTGGGAACTCTACATAATTTGGATACATTTATCAGATATATGATTTGCAAAAATTTCCTTTGAGTCTATGGCTTGCCTTTTCTTTGTTGTTGTTGTTGTTGTTGTTCTAATCAAGTAGTTTTTTTTTGGTTTTTTTTAACATCTTTATTGGAGTATAATTGCCTTACAATGGTGTGTTAGTTTCTGCTTTATAACAAAGTGAATCAGCTATACATATACACATATCCCCATATCTCTTCCCTCTTGCGTCTCCCTCCCTCTATGGCTTGCCTTTTCATTCTCCTAATGCTGTCTTTCAAAGAGCAAACATTTTCAATTTTCATAAAGTTCAATTTATCAATTTTACTGCTATAAATTGTTATGTGGTAGCTAAGAAATGTTTGACAAAACAAAGGTTACAAAGATTTTTCCCCTAGGTTTTCTCTTAGAATTTTTTTAGTTTTAGGCTCTACATTACAGTGTATAATCCAATTTCAGTCAATTTTTGTATATAGTATGAGATAGGAAGTACGATTTTTTTTTTGTTTTGCATATACGTGTTTCAGTATCATCTGTTGAAAACACTATCACTTATCCACTGAATTGCTTTTTTTATTTTTGTCAGTAATTAGTCGTTCATATATGTGTAGGTGTATTTTTGGAATCTCTTCTCTATTCCATTGATCATTTACCTGTCTTTATACCAGTCTCACACTGTCTTGATTAATGTAGCTTTATAATTTAAAACTGTGTCTTGAAATCAGACACTGTTATTCCTCCAGCTTTGAAATCTGTTTTCAAAGTTGTTTTGGCATTCTACATCCTGTGCATTATCATATGATTTTAGAATCAACTTATCAATTTTTAATCCCTCAAAAAATGACTTCTGGGATTTTTATTGGGATTGTATTGAAGCTAAAGATCAATTTAACCCATGAACAAGGTATGTATCTCCTTTTATTTAGGTCCTCATTGATTTTTACATCTTCTGTCAGATTTACCCCTAAATATTTTTTATTTTGATGCTATAGTAAATGGTACTATTTTATCATTTCAATTTCTAATTGTTCTCTGCTAGTATATATAAATACAATTGATTTTTGTAGATTGATCTCATATCTTGCAACCTTGCTAAAAACCTACTATCAGTTCCGGCTTCTTTGTAAATTTCATTTTATATATATATATATATATATATATATATATACACACACATACATACACACAATCATGTCATCTGCAGATAAAGACAGTTTTTATTTCTTTCTTTTCAGGTGCCTTTTAGTCTTTTACTTGAATGACTGAACAGACTTGAGCTTCCAGTACAATGTTGACTAGAAGTGGCAATATCAGAAATACTTGTCTTTCTTAACCTTGGGGGAAAGCACTCAGTCTTTTACCATTAAGTGTGATTTTAGCTGTAGGTTTTTCCATTGCTGCCTTTTATTATGTATAAGAGATTTCCCTCTAGTCCTATTTTACTGAGTGCTTTTGTCAGAAATGGATGTTGTAGTTTGTTAAATATTTTTCTGCATTGACTGGACTGACAATATGGTTTTTCTCTTTTACTGATCTAAGTTATATTGATTGGTTATTTTAAATATTAAACTGACCTTCCATTCCAGGGATAAATTCCACTTGGTTATCAGTTAATATTCTTTCATATATTATTGGATTTGATTTCCTAATATTTTGTTTAGAATATTTACATGCGTTTCCTGAGGTGTATTGGTCCACAGTCACCTTTCCTTTTAATGCCTTTATATGGTTTTGGTGTCAGAACTTCAAGAACAGCACAGTAGCTTGGACCTGAGTCAGTGCGACATGAGCTCACACACTTCGTGGTGGCCCACATTATGTGTAAACCATTATAAAAATAGTAACTTTTACTCTAAGAAAGATAGGAATCCACTTTGAAGTTCTGAAAAGAAAAGAACATGATCTGTCTTACGTTTTAAAACATTTATTCTACAGTCTTGGGTGGATATGCTATGGAGTAAGATGAGATACATAGACAGATAAGTAGAGATGTTATTATAATAATCTAGGTGAGCGACGATGGGCCTTGGACTTGGGATGAGTGAGACATAATCAGATTCTGACTGCATGTTCAAAGCAGAGTTGACAATATTTGTTTGTGGATATAGGCAATAAGAAAAATACAGGAGTCAAAGTGGGGTCATTGTTTGTAACCTGAGTGGTTTAAATAAAGTAGCTACCATTAAGGACTTAGATCTAATCCAAACTATACGTATGAATTTAGCCTGTAAATGGTATTTAAAACAATAAAACTATATGAGATCACCTACAGTGTGAGTATAGAGAAAAGAAGATCTCTGAGGATCTGTCCCTGATGCTTACAAGAGTCCAGACGCATTGTGAGAGTTTTTCATAAGTTATTTTGTGGCCATTAATAGTATTTTAATATGCAGCTTTGAGATTGCACTAACAATACATCCAAGTTGACTCAGAAGATACCAATGAAACAAGTCGACGCATAACATTTTAGATATCTATTCTTTTGTCAGCAATTATTCTTATTTACGGCGGCAGTGTGTATGTGTCATGCACTATATTTAAATTTTGAATACTTGGCAGTGTTGTTGGCTGAATATCAAGAGTGAACGTTTTTGTTAACTTATGACTCATTAGGATATTTCTGATTAAATGTGATCTTTTAAAGAGGAAGTCTTTCATTTCTGTTAGTCCTGACTGTAATTGTGTTATTCAGGTTCTCATTACCAGTGACATGATAGGCCACTGAACAAGATAAATAAACCTGGCAGATAAAATGAAAATGGAAGTATCCTTCAATTTAAACAAATAGTCTCTAAATTATAAACAAGTACAATAATAATACCTACCATGGTGAGCAACTCTCTTTACATCACAGTGAAATATAGAGAACAGATTTTTCAAGTTTCAGGCAGTCTTCCTGTTCTCAGTCAGTTTAAAAGACAAAACTAACAAACTCCATCACTGTCATTTGTCTCAAAAATTCATGAAAATATTGCATAATTTCAGAAGAGCAACATTCATACTATTGTCTAAGTAAACGAAGACACTGGGAGACTTATTTAGAAGTAGATAAATAAACGTTTTAAAGTATATGGGTACTAATTTTTGAAATGGAAAGTGATGCTATTTATTAGTCAGAGATGACTACAGGCAAAAGTATTGGTAG
The DNA here is from genome assembly GCF_009873245.2 of Balaenoptera musculus. Classification (NCBI taxonomy): domain Eukaryota; kingdom Metazoa; phylum Chordata; class Mammalia; order Artiodactyla; family Balaenopteridae; genus Balaenoptera; species Balaenoptera musculus. The sequence goes on along the minus strand of NC_045789.1, from coordinate 54,909,232 downwards.
CCACAAAGCTCTGCTTCACTACATTTGCATTATTTTTTCTACTCAGTGGTTCTCAAAGTGTTGTCTCTTGACTCAAACTGTCAACTTCTTAGAAACAGGCAGAGTCGAGTCCACTCCAGACCTACTGAATCAGTAACTCTGGGGACAGAGCACCACAATCTGTGTTTTAACAAGCCCTTTAAATGATTTTGATTTAAATTAAAGTTTGAGAACCACTGATCTAGATCAAACACGGAAGAAGCAGAAAAAGGAGAAAGAGGAGAAGGAAAAGAAGACCATCCAGTATTAATGAAAACCTTACGTGAACTACTGTAGGTACTGTATTAGATACTTCACACATATTTTTGGTTTTACAATCATTTTGCAAGGTAGCTATATCCCAGTTTAACAATGAGGAAATTCAGTCTCATACAGGTTGAAATAAAAATTTTAAAAATTGTTTCACTCTTCCAAAAATGGTGATGTTTTTCTTATTCTAAAGTTCATTAACTTTCAGGAGGAAAAATTGATAAATAAGCTTCAAATCTCTAAAAATAGGAAAGCAGACGCATCCACTGATGCAAATACATTCTCAGAAGGATTTTTCTGGGCTGTTAAATGTTTGCTATCAAGTGTCAACTTAATTCAATGATGTTCCACTGTAAAGGATCCTACTGAAAGTAAGAATCAAACTGGTGCAATCTACAAAATTTAAGAGCCAGTAGCAATGATATTTGCTTGACAGGATGATCTTTATTCTCAGTGAAAGAAAAAAAAAATTAAGTAAGAATACACAACAAATCTGTTAAGTAAAATAAAAAACTCAAAGACTTTTTAAACCTATCTCTTTCAAACTTTTCAGACAAACATAGTAGGTGCAGATTAACTTTTCCTTAGAAAAAGTATGTAAAGAAGTGCAAGGCTGCACTTACGAAAGAACAGTCACTTTAAATAGTAATAGAGAAAAATGCAGACACAGAATGTCCATTGCATCTAAAAATGCCACAAACATTCAATAATAATTTTTATTCCAATCTATCAATGTCACTTTTGACTTGACTCTCAGTAAAAGTTAGGATATAATCTCTTTCTAAAAGGAAATCCTGTTATAAATTTTCTGCCTATGATATATTTCTTAGTATTCCACAGCTAATTGCCCCCTGGATGCAGTAGATGTCCAAGCATGCTAATGTAACTACAATGCTGGGAAGCTCTTTGGAAAAGATAATTCATTTGAGTCATGTCTGGCATCAATATATATTTTTCTTTTCTGAGTCATTTTCAATAATAATAATAACAACAGAAATCATCATTAGGGGTTTCCCTGCTCACCAACTGCTACTAAGCAAATCACAGAAAGACCTTACATGTAAATACAGGTCATGACTTGAAGTAGAATGCAGAAATAAAATTCAGGTGAACTAATGCAGAGGATGTACATCTAAGGAAAAGAAACATTTTGGCAGAAATGCCATAATCAATTGTGCCAGAAATATTTGGAAACATTCTTCACAGTTTTCTGACTTCATGTGTTGGCTTAGAGAAATAACTTGAATCAAATATTAACAAATACATAAAAATGCCCTGAGGAAACCAACACTTCATTACAGGTTAAACATATGCTTTCTCTCTTATGTCTTCATTTTTGTGCTCTTAACTTGGAACAAATCTCAAGACCCTGAAATAAATCACTGGACGAGGAATAAGGGAGTCTCTTTTCATCAGTTTCCATCTTTAAAGTAATTGAAGGGGGAGGGAGGGATGAAGAGGCAGAGCACAGAGGATTTTCAGGGCAATGTAACTACTTATTCTGTGTCATACCGCAATGGTGGATACATGCCATTATATATTTGACCAAACCAATAGAATTTGCAATCCCAAGAGTGAACTCTAATGTAAACTGTGGAATTTGAGTGATAATAATGTGCCAATTCTAGTTCACTGATCGTAGCAAACATACCACTGTGGTACAGGATGTCCAAAGCAGGAGAGTTTGTACATGTGTGGGGACAGGGGATATATGGGAACCGTTTATGATTCACTAAAACTTCTCTAAAAAATAAAGCTTATGAATTTAAAGGGAAAAAAATGTAAAAAAAAAACCAACAAACAACCAAGTATTAGAAAACTAAAGTATGAAGTTAAAATATTTTATATACAATATTTGTTTTGATAATATCTATACTTTCTAAACTATATTTTCTAACTTTATTTAAAATGTTTATGTATGTAAATTCAGTAATTCTAAACAACTCATTTAAAAGAAAAAATACTTGGTACATGTTCCATGTCAAGTACTGTCTAAGGTACTAAAGATTCACTGATGAATTAGATGTGGCCATAGCCACTATGAAGCAAATATATTTGTGGGTGTATCAATCAAAGAAATAAAAACAGTGGATAAATGGTGACTCCATTAACTTTGATAAATGGTGACTCCATTAACTTTTGGTTTGCTTGTCTTGTTTTATTTTAAAATATTCAAGGCATGTCTCATATTAATAACATAAAGATGATAGACATTATTTTTCACAGATTTCTTGTTCCCTATGTTGGCTTTAAATTTTGGTGTTTATAGGTATCTATCCTAGACCCTCTTCTCTGAATTATCTCATTATACTGTATTAGCTTTAATTATCTTTTAAATGCCAATGGCTTTCAGAACTATCTCTCCAGATAAGACCTACCTCACATTAAGGAAAATCTGTTGGTGCCTCCAACACCTGTATACAGTTGCTTATCTTCTTCTTCCTGCCAGGATCTGTGACTCTCTGTGTGAGGGCATACTTTGTTGGCAGGAGCCTGCTGTAATCCTGAATGAAGGTTAGGCCACAGGTGTGATTAGCTAGGTCCCAGGACAAGCCTCAACCAAGTACAGACCAGAGGTAGTGGATAAATACCCCAGCAGCCTCGCCCTTCAGGGGGGACCACTCTGAGGCATGCTCTACACAGTCTGTCATTGGACCTAAATGGGACAAAACCTCAGCTGTGCCACACAGGTAACTTGCTAATAGCACACTCTGTATTAACTTATTTCTCTTTCCTTTCTCGATTCTCCACTCCTCTACCAGTGTTTCCTGAGATTAACTCCCAAATAAACTATTCATATGCAAATCCAAGTCTCAATTAAATATCTATCTCTTAGGCCCTTATATCTGGACGTTCCATAGGCAGCTAAAATTCAAAATGTACAAAACCAAACTCATCATCTCCAGATATCTTGATTGAATATTTTTGATATCAATAAAAAGTGCCAACATTCACAATGAGAAACAAAATTGAGTATCATTTTAGATTCTACTCTTTCCCTTATCCTCCAGTTCCTGTCACCAAAACCTTTCAATTCTAACTTTTCAATATCTCCCAAATCTGCCCATTTTCTGCATTATTGTGACCTATACCTTAGTTTGAGTTCTAATTAATATTGATGAACTGCAGCAATTGGTCTTCTTTATAGAAGATCCAATTACCAGTATCCTACCTCCTACAATCTTATCCAAGCCCCAATATATACACCCTAGCATGACATTGATCATTAGGAAGAAGGAAAGTAAGGAAGGGAGGGAGGGAGGGAGGGAGTGAGGGAGAGAGAGAGGGAGGAAAGGAGGGAGAATAAAAAGGGAGACAAAAGAAAGAAAGTTTATCATCAATCTGCTTAAAACCAAACAATGATTGTACATTGCTTTCAGGATAAAATTCAAGTTCCATGAATGTGGTATACAAGCTGTGTGCAACCTTTCCTCAACAAAAATTTCAATCTATCCGCTTGACACCATAACCACATTGAATACTATGCAATTCACAGAATACTCCATGCTGTCCTTTACCTCAATGCTTTCAAAGAGTTTGTCCTAAAATAAAAGAGAGCAGAAGGCCCCACTCTCTTTGAGCTACCTCATTGATTAAGACTCAATTCTAATATGACCTACTTGAGGACATCTTTTCTGATTCACTTCAAATCCAAAGGCTGGCTTACATGTGCTTTCTGTTTGCCCATACTGTGCCACGTGCAAGACACTGGGCAAAATGTTGGAGAAAATATGAAGAATAAAATATAGTCCCTGCTTTCACAGAACTCACAGTCTAATATACAGTCTAGAATACAAATTTAAGAAATTTATTTGAAGTGAGGTGAGGAAAAAATTGACAGAAAAGTACAAAATGCCATGATTTCTCACAAAAGAAATCCAGAATTTTCAAAGCTGATTTAAAAAAAAAAATGATTTTGAAATTATAACTTGACATTTCAGCACCCTCAGTAATTAATAATTCATGTAAAATATAAGCCATTCATTAGTAACATCCTGTCTAGAAATAAAGAGGGACATTTAAGAAAATAAATCATTTTCAACTGAAGAATAATATTAATAATCCTAAATTATTGAATACTGAGGAGTGCTAACAATGTAGGTAAGAATTGCAAGTATATGAATTACTTTAGGGAGAGGAATTCACTTCCTGTTTTATATTTATTGAACATTTTAAAAGAGAAAATAATAGAACATTAAATAAATATAGCAACACACTAAAAAAATTTAGGGAATGTTAAAAAAAAAAAGAAAATCTCTTCAAACTCTAGTAGAAGGAATGCTTAGTAAAGGAAAATTTGTGTGTGTAAGGTACTCTGGAGAAATCAATTGACAGAACTGGAATCATAATTTCTCATGTTTCCAATCATTGAATAGGAGTTGACTTGGTGCCCTCAACCGTCTCTGTCCGAATCTTTCCCTTTGAGTTAATAAAGGTCTGTATAAATTTGCAACACAAGCTGCAGCCCAAAGCCCTAGTGTAATTAGTTGATGTATTAATTTGCCAGCTAGATGTGAATTGAGCACTACTATCATGGATTATCATGCCAAACCCTAGCAATAAAAGCCCTAAAGGAGATAAAGAATATAGGTCATATTCAGTCTTGAACTACTCACTGAAATTTTTAACACAGTCAACAAAGAATTTTCTATGAGGAGAGTCAAGCCTCTATTCTCAGCAGAAGAGCAGGCATCCAGCAACATAAACAAATATGTTTGAAGAATTAGAAGTCAGCAACACCATGACTATCACAGAAAAAAAAGAAAAATGCTAATAATAAAATTATCCCACAATAATTTAACTCAAATATTTAATGTGTTACTAACTGACGTATTATTAAACTTCCATTTAGCTAAATGTTAAATCTGCAAAGGGAGAATATGTGAACTGCTGCATTTGATTTATGTTTTTCTCTTAATTTTTGTATCTTCCTGTAATGAAAGTATTATTTTATGTAGAACAGAAAAAATAAATATAGCCATTAATATTAAAAACCATAATTTAGTTAGATAAATGCAAGTCATCAATAACCTCACTGTAAATAAAAAATTGAATTAATCACAAACAATTTGGAAAATACCTTTACGAGTCAACTTCATAGGAAAATGGATGAGAAATTCATTAATCTATTTCTTTTTCCCCCCTCTTTTACTGCCCTGTCTTCAGTACTTCATTTTAATTTTGCATTATGATATAGGAATGAATATGACATACAAGACCACAGCAATATGTCACTCATAATTGTGCCTCAGACACAGTAGGGACTTAAATATTTATGGAAAGAATAGTTAGATGAATGAGTATAGAGCTCTAGCTTTGTTCATAAGAAGCTAATGAAATGATATCAATACAATTATATAATGAATACAGATAGGTGATCTCATGAATGGGTTGTTTGGACTCATTGCCAAGAAAAGAATTAATGTTCTGTTTCAGGCCATGGAATTAATACACACATTTGGGAAGCACACGGTACAACCTACAAGATTAGACCGACAAAACTCAGAAAAACATTCCTCTCACCTCACCCCAACCCACAAAGCCAAAATGAAAAAACAAAGTCATTAGAAAAAATAAATATAAACTAAACATTGTTCTAGTCAAAGTTTAATCAATGGTTTGAGAATCTGCTAATAGGGACACACAAAAAATCCATAATAATCAGCTTCAACAAGTCTGTTGGTTTTTTTCACTTTGGATTACATAGTTTCCAATTGAGAATATGGCCTGGGGACCCTATTGATTTCCTAATGTTCACTGGATTCTTATCTCCTTATTTTAAAGTAAACAAACAAATGTGGTTTCTAAGTACGGACTCAATATACAGAGGGGTATGGTATCTTGAAAAACTATAACATTAATAATCTGGAATCAGGTTAGGTAAATGAAATTCTAACCTGCAATTCGTCAACATGTAAGATTCCAGAAGCCAAATCATGATTCTGGTTTCTTCCCCGTATCTAAATTTCTTATGGTTCCGTTTCTCTCAATATCTGCATCTACAAATTATATTTACCCCGTGCTAACGTAGGTGCAAGGCTTAACCTTGTCATAGTTATACGGAAATGATCCCCTAACAACAAAAATTTCAGAAATTTCATATTTTATTAATGATTTGAGGGGCTATGGCAAAAGGTGAGACAGGACATTGCAATAGACTTTCACTATTACATTTATTCTATTCCCCTTTCTCTTTCTATTTCCCAACTATCACCAAGTGTAGCAAATAAATTCTCTATTTTATTCTGATTTTCTGTATATTTTATACAGATTTTCTTTTATTTTTTTTTCCCAAGCCACAATAAGACAAAAGACAGAATAGACTTCTGTTGATATTTCTCACCTACCAAGAAACAGGAGTAAAATAATCAAGTATTCTGGTTATTTACAATTTGTCATCCCCTGATCCCAAATCCTTTCACAAATGTTTCTTCTGATCCTTTCTTTCTTCTTCTATTACTCCCATTATATGTACATTACACCTTTTGTACTTGTCCTGTAGTTTTTAGATATTCTGTTCTTTTTTTTTCAGTCCTTTTTCTCTTTGGTTTTCAGTTTTGGTAGTTTCTGTTGAAATATCCTCAAACTTAGAGATTCTTTGCTCAGCTATGTCCAATCTATTAATTAGGCATCCTTCATGTCTGTCACAGTGTTTTTTTTATCTCTAGCATTTCTTTTTGATTCTTTCTTAGACTTTCCATGTCTCTATTTACAATACCCATCTGTTCTTGCATGTTGCCTACTTTTTCCATTATGGCCCTTAGCATATAAGTCGTAGGTCTTTAAAATTCCTAGTCTAATCATTCTAACATTCCTTCCATATCTGAGTCTGGTTCTGTCTCTTCAAAGTATGTTTTTGCCATTTAATATGGCTTATGATATGTTGTTGAAAGCTGGTGAAAGGAACTGTAGTAAATGGGTGTTTAGTAATGTGGTGGTAAGTTGTGGGGAGAGGGGAACATTTTGTAGTCCTTGATTAGGTCTCAGCCTTTTAGTGAGTCTGTGCCCCTGCACTGTGAACTTCACAAGTGCTTCTCAGTTTTCCACCACTCCTTAATGCAGGACAGGATGGCTAGAGGGGGCTCGAGTTGAGTATTTCCCTTCCCCCAGATCAGTTAGGCTCTCATAAAATCCCAACAGGTTAGGCTCTGGTAAAATAGTTTCTCTGAAAGGCAGGCTTTGCTAAGTACAGCATGTTCTAACATATTTCAAATGGTTACATTTCCCCTCTCCCTGCTGGAAACGCAAAAGGATTTTTCTACAATCTTTATGGTGATAACCTGGCAGACATCCTGGAGGTAAAACTCACGAAAGGGAGGGTCTGCCCTCCTCAGTCTTGGCGCCCCCTAAAGTGTTTAACTCTCAGACTTGTCTACACTGAGCCTCCAGCAATTTGTCAGTTACATTTAGGTTTTTCTACTTCAGTTCTACTTCAGCAGTTCCCACAGAGGTTTCTGCTCTGGTAAGAAAAATGGTTATTCTCTATATCTGCCTGTCTGTCTTTCCAATGTTTGGAGCAGTGGTTTGCCTTGGGATCTCAATTCTCTGAGGGATCTAAGAAGAGTTGTTAATTTTCAGTTTGTTCAGCTTTGTAACCTATTGCTAGGATGGAGTGATAACTTCTAAGGACCTTACATGCTGGACTGGACACCACAAGCCACCCAAATCCTTTTTCTAATTTTCTCTCTCTTCATCTGAATTCTGAGTGGTTGAACTCTGCAGACTGTATCACCATGGCACTTTGCCTCTGCTTAGGTTTGATCAATGAGAGGTGCAGGTATCAGAGGATGAAATGAGAAACAGAAGGGGCGATTTCTTTCCTGGTTTCCTCTCCTTTTCATTGTAATGTCCCTGGCAATAATTCAGCATTTCGGGACTGACTGTCCTTTCCACTGAGCACTCTGCCTCCCCAGCAGTTCTCTGGGCTCCAATAACACTCTTTCCTCTTTTAGTCCCAGGAGCTCTAGGGGTAGCAGTAGTTTCCCTTTGTTGTAGGTCTTCTGTGTGTCTCACCATTAATGTGTGTTTCCTGCAAATAATTTGCTCACTAAAATCATCTTCATTTGAACTACTTGGGATGCATTCTACTTCTAGCTGCAATCAAGTAAATAGAAATAGGACACAAAACAATAACCCAACCCAACATTAGCTATTTCTTGACTCTTTGCCATCCAACCTAGATCTAGCAGAGGGAACAGCATGATGTTAGTAATAATCTCAAATATTTTAGCAAAAAAGTTAGAAAAAGTTCTATGAGTTTAGAGAAACTGAGTTAAAATCTTGTAAGACGTTTCCATCCAACTTTCTGGAATCAAATTGGCTATGTTTAAATAACGTCTATTTGTCTTTCACAAGATCTATGGCTCCCCATGGTAATCCCATATGCACACCTGAGCTTACTATTTACTATTATTTTTAGTACGGAGTTGACTAGAGCTGAGTTTGTAGAATAGCAAAGGTATATGGCACCAAAACAGCTCTTGTTAAAGTCACTTTCATGCTGCCAAATACTCTTCGTCTCATTTGCTCTGTCTGAAGCCCTCATCAGAGAGGGCTACCAGTTACTTCTTGAAATAATCTCTTCTCTCGGCACCACTCTCTCCAGGAGTTCCTTCTCCTGAACTGCCTATTTCGGTTCAGCCTCATTTGCTATCTCCTGCTCCTTATCTTGAACTTTCTCCTCTTCTTCTCCTGTTACAGTCCTCCTTAGGTGAACGTATTCAATCACATGACTTTGGAATAAACCCATTCAGTGAGATCCAGATTTGTATATTTGCCTTCTTCCTTGACTTTGTATTCAAATGCCTCATATATTTCAAACATAACATGCTTCAAATAGAATAAAACCTGCTCCTCAACATTCTCCCAATTGAGTAGTTCATGCCAAACTTCAATTTGCCAGGTCTGAAACTTAAATCATCCTTAGTTTCTCTTCTTTGACTTCACCCCGCCTTTGCATCACACCCAACACATTAACAATTCCAATTTATGATTCTGATTCTAAAACCGATCTCAATTTCATCCTTTTCTCTTTATCTCCAGTGACAACTCCCTAGTCCAGATTACCAATATTTCTGGCCAAGCTTCAGTAAATGACTCTAAATAAAATCCATGCTTCCATTCTTATTCTCCTCAAATTAATTTTACAAAGAGCAGAAAGTAGGTTCTTAAAACTCAAATTGGATAATGTTACTTCCCTTCAAAGCCTTTGCATTGCACTTAGAATAAAACCCAAAGCCTCTCCTATGGCCTGTAGGACCTATCTGTTCTAACCATTAACCTATCTCAGTCTTCAACCTCCTAGAATGCCACATTCTCTTCCCACTGCAGCTAAGCATTTCTTCTCTCAATTGCTAAAACACACCAAGCTCTCCCCAGGCTCGAAGCCTTTGAACTTCCCCCTTCTCTTTGCCTAACTAGTCCCCTTTCGTGAGTCAATCTTTTTTGAAATGTCACTGTCAAAGATATATCTTCTTTATCCTTGTTTAAAGTAAGGGTCAGATTTTAAGAAAAGAAGAATAAAAATTTCCTCCCCACTATCATCTGTCTCAGTACCATGTTTTTTCTTAATAGTACTTGATTACAATTTGCAATTCATTATTTTTTTGTTTCCTTATCTTATTATCTGTTTCCCCCACCAGAATGTAACCCAAAAGGGCCAGAGATCATGTCTACCTGTTCACATTTTCAGCCATAGCAGAATGTCTAGTCCTAGATGGTCATAATGAAATATTTTTAAATGAATTTTCAATATTCAGAAACCTGTTATCTCCCTTTGTTTCCATGTGTTTATGTATTAATCTGTCATTTTAGACTTTCATTGCTAAATAATTTATCTTCTTCTTCAGAAAAATCTACTCAGTGCTGTCACCAACATAATTTTCTACCCTTCTATTCACTCAGTATGATGGATGAATGACGTACTTGGTGAAAAAGTTCAGGGCAATTGACTTTGAGGAGGTTTCAATAGCTCCTTTTAACCATTTATTCTTCCTCTAATAAATCCAGTTCATTGAAATTATCAAATATGCACAAACTAAACTCAAATATAAAGTTTGGTTCTTATCTAATATCTGATCAATAATTTTTCTTATATTATGCTTTTCAAATAACCCACTTAAAATATCTTAATCTAATAACTAGGACTATATTCTTTAGTGCATTCTCATTATAGAAGAAAAAAATGAAATTAGTTTGCATTCTTAAATAAAATAGGATCTGTATCAGTGAGTTTATACTAAAAAGCTACAAACCTGATGGAGTTCTAACAAAATAATACAGTTTATCTAGCTGATTGGCAGGAAAGAAAAGAGAAGAAAGGAAATTATAGGCTTGTAGAGTATCTTAAGATAAGAATGACACCAACTATCAGTGACTTTTTTGCTAGGAATTAGTTACCCATTAAAAGACCCTGTATGTTGCCTCAAAGGTGTAAAAGGAAAGCATAGCAATGCAGAATTAATCCAAGCAGACCTATTTGATCATTTTTAGCAAAATAAAAAAAAGAGAAAAAGAAAAAGAAAAGAAAGAGGAACCAGTATTTTCAAGGAAAAGATGAATTGTTACTTTTTGTAACAGGTATTTCCTCTCAGCAGAATAACCCGTATAGTCCATAATAGAAACCATCTATGCTTCATTATCTTCTCCCATTTCAGCTTTTACCTGTCAACAGTCAAAAAGTTCAGTAGGTTCAGATAGCCCTGCTCTAAAAGATCATTAAGACTACCAGGGAAAGATCATCATTTATTTTGAATTGAATTATTTGAAACTAAGTTCAGATTGTTAGTTGCTTTAATTCACCATTAAATAGTTATTATATGTTATACTGCACATTCCTAGGTACCACAAAGCTCTTAGAAAAACACTGAATGTACTGATACTAAAAAAAATTTGTTAAATTCAGAATTCAAGGATTCTCTAGTTATCTTTAAGAAGTAATTGAACCTTGGATATACTGCATCATGTATACTCACTTTTAAAATCTCCATCCAGACTTTTTTATAACTTAGATAAGTAACCATTATAAGGGTACTATTATAGCCTTATATATGACGGGTAGTACCACTTCATCGCTGTAGTATCAGGTGGTACAAACTAGAATAGTTTCATCACAAGTAAAGTTCACCCAAATCTATGAATTAATGATTCTAATACATAATTAAAATCATAATGACCAAGGGACTGAATCAAACTTATAACCTTTTGCATAGCAAAGGAAACCATAAATAAAATGAAAAGACAACCTACGGACTGGGAGAAAAACTTGCAAATGATGTGACCGACAAGGGTTAATTTCCAAATTATACAAACAGCTCATACAACTCAATAACAAAAAAACAAACAACCCAATCAAAAAAATGGGCAGAAGACCTGAAGAAATATTTCTCCAAAGAAGACATACAGATGACCAATAGGCACATGAAAAGATGCTCAACATTGCTAACTATTAGAGAAATGAAAATCAAAAGTACAATGAGGTATCACCTCACACAGGTCAGAATGGCCATCATTAAAAAGTCTACAAACAACAAATGCTGGAGAGGGTATGGAGAGAAGGGGATTCTCCTACACTGTTGGTGGGAATGTAAATCGGTGCAGCCACTATGGAAAACAATATGGAGGTTCCTCATAAAACTAAAAATAGGGTTGCCATATGATCCAGCAAACCACTCCTGGGCATATATCTGGAGAAAACTCTAATTCAAAAACATACATGCACCCCATTGTTTGTAGCAGCACTATTTACAATAGCCAAGATATGGAAGCAACCTAAGTGTCCATCGACAGATGAATGGATAAAGAAGATGTGGTATATACATATACAATGGAATATTACTCAGCCATAAAAAGAATGAAATAATGCCATTTGCAGCAACATGGATGGACCTAGAGATTATCATGTTAAGTGAAGTCAGACAGAGAAACACAAATATTATATGATATCACTTATATGTGGAATCTAAAATAATGGCACGAATGAATATATCTACAAAACAAAAACAGACTCACAGACATAGAAAACAGACTGTGGTCGCCAAAGGGGAGGGGGAGGTGGGGGAAGGATGGACAGGGAGTTTGGGGTTAGCAGATGCAAACTATTATATATAGAATGGATAAACAACAAGGTCCTACTGTACAGCACAGGGAACTATATTCAATATCTTGTAATAAACCACAATGGAAAAGAATATATATATATATATAACTTTGCTGTACACGAGAAACTAACACACTACTTTAATAAAAAATAAATTAAAAAAAGAAAAACAAAAAAGTATATTAACTAACATACTCCTCTCCCAAGGAATATCTTTATGTTGAACAAAGTCTGACAAAAACCAACTGAATATTATCTGTATTTGAATTATTAGCAAACACTGGCATTAAGATAACCATGCACATATGAGCATCCTTTGTTTAATGGTTCATTATTTATCTAAAAGTATTATTCTAAAAAAGGTAATAGAAATGATGCTATTTTTAGGACAGAATTAATTTTCCCTAATTCATATAAGTTCATATTGCACTTTGCATTCATCATTCTAACAAGAACATTTCAGTGTTTTGAGGCATGCCTTATCCTATAAAAATATTTTATAGGATATATATTTTTTCCATGCCTAGGAGAAAATGAAAGAAGAATTCCCCTTATGTGGGATCTGGAAGAAACTCACAAGAATTTTCAACAGCTCTTTCTGTTTTAAGTTCCTCCTCCAATTTTAGATGTACCTGCTGGCTCCAATTCCTGAGCATTTCAAGGTGTTTTCAGAAGGAAATGACTCACCCCATTGTATTGTAAGCCTCCACTACAGGCAGTCTGATTTCTCCTTTCTTTGATCTGTTAGGTCAGTTACCATTTGTTCTTTACTTTCTCTCTTCTGTAATTTTGTTGACACCTCTTTTCTGCTGTCATCTTTTCTCTCATTCACTTTGCACATATGGATTTATTTTCTCTTCTCTTACTCTCAGGGAGCATAGATAAATACATGTGTTTAACCAGAGGTCTATGGCTATTTTAAAAAATATGGGAATATAGATATAATTTTCAATACAACCACCCAGATAAAATATGTTATGTTAATAAGTTCTTAAATATATTTTAAAAATATAGAGAGGGAAAAAAGAATACATGGGAATATACCAAATGACTACACTGGTTGTACTGGTATAGTTGTTCATATTCTTTTTTCATTTTTATATCTTTTTAAGTTTTTGAGAATGTATATATTTACTTATAATATTGGAACATAAATTAAACTGTTCTTTTAAAGTACAATTAGATTAGAATATTTTATACTATTCATTCTAAAAGTAGACAGTCTCTCATGGGCAATCGGAAAACATATATATAAAAGAAGAGAAAAAAGTAGGTGGTAAGGTGGTTTGGCATTTTAGGCTTAGTTTCATTTTCACTGTTTTGGTGGTTTGGCTGTACATGATTCTTTCCCCTGTGCATTAGTTCCCCTGTGCTACCGCAACAAGGTATCACAAACTGGATGGTTTAAACAACAAAAATGTATTGTCTCACAGTTCTGGATGCTAAAGTCCAAGATCAAGGTGACAGCAGGGCACGTTCCTTCTGAAGGTACTAGAGAAGGATGTGTTCCAGCCCTCTCTCCTAGCTTCTGGTAGTGTCTGGGATTGTAGCAGCATAACTCTTAAGCTTCACAGGTAGTGTATCTGTGTACATGTCTATTTTTGTGTCCTAATTTCCCTTTATGAAGACACCAGTCATATTGGATTAGGGGTCACACTGATGACCTTGTCTTAACTTGATCATCTGTGAAGGCCCTATTTCTAAATAAGGTCATATTCACAGATATTGGGGATCCAATATCTTTTTGGGTGACCCAATTCAACCCATAACACCTGTTAGTGTCAAAAGACTCTTAAGAATCCTAAAATTCTATTCACTGCATCCAGCTGGATTTCATGTTGGTGCTCTAAACTGTGGGCCCCTCTGAAATACATCTGCCCTAGAGCAGGGAATCCCACATACCGCAGATCATCAGAATCATTGAGAATTGTTTACAAAATACATGTACCAGCACCTTCCAATCTCAATTAGAGATTCTAATTGAGTAGGTATGGGGAGAGGGACAGGCCATATAAATTTTTAACATTTCTCCAGGCTCTTCTAAGGATCAATCAGATGTGGGAATCACTCAGCTCCAAAGTATGTACCTCTGGGTATGCAGAAAATAATCTACAAGAATGCAAGGAAAAACCTCAGAACTTCTATTTCTATTCATTCCACTGAAGACTTTTAAATGTCTGTTTATATATTTCTTCTATAATGTGCCTTATGTTACAGTAGTAATCATGTATTATATATATAAAGCTATATAATTTATAAATTAAAAAATATATATAGGAGGTACACTTTCAAAACATCTAACCGATGGGAGACTGCAAGCCAAGGCTTTTGGAGATCACTGACCTAAAGGGTACTGAGATAGATGATTATCTGGTCTTCTTTATCATGCAGGTACTCACTAAAGATAAACATAGTTGTGAAGAAGACAATAATGAGCAGGGCTCCCATTGGACTTGTAATAAAAATGTTTATTGGACATTATAATAGATAACTTTGTACTTACTATGGGGCCTTTAATTTGTACCACTAAAACGTTCTGTACGTCAGCCTCATTATATAATGTGGACATTTATTGCTAAACAATGAACAAACGGTATGCATAAATCTGCTTATGCATAAATCAGTATTTCACTGGTGCATTTTAAAGCAAGAGAAATACACTGAGATGAGGCATTTTAAAAATGTTTACCTTGAAAAATAAGTTAAAACATAGACACCAAAAGTAAAGAACAATAGAAGTTGGGAATTCAGTTACATGATAGGTTTTTATATAGCTTGAAGGAGGAGAGAGAGAAAAGAGAAGAACATAGGAAAGGGACAAAGGAAGATTTTTTTTAATGGAAGTGACATAGAAAGATTCCAGGTATTAAATTAGCGGGAAAATACCTTCCCTATAAACAACAGAGTCCTGCCAATTGCGCTGAGAGAGAATGAGGTGAAATTGATTATGCCAGAATTAGATAAAGCACTAGCTAAACAAAGAGCTTCTGGCATCCTGCAGAAGGAGCCAGAAAGTACAAAAAAAGAGATCAGCTCAGTGGCAGTCAGCCATTAGATACCGATGAAGTTAATCCACACCACAAATTTGTGAACAAAGTAGATTTTCCTCCTTGTCTGTTCTCACAAATAATCATTAATTTTAAGTGCAGCTTGGGCAGGTGCACAGACAGTGCCTACTGTTTTGACACTGTGCTGGAGAGTTTCCAAGAAGCAAGCTGGTGTAGTCCTCGAGTCCCTTCCACTTCACTGCTTCTCAAATTCACTTACATCTACAGACAGCCTGTCTCCTACCTGTAACATGCAGGGGCAGACCAGCTATTCTGGCATCCAGAGAGGTTCAGTTTCAAAAATCTGGAGTCAAAACATCCATGAACTTATTCAGCGAGTGGCAGCAGGAGTGTCCAGTCACTGATATGAACTGTCTAGGATGAGTGTACTCAGCTGATATGCTTATTGATCGTCTGCCTATTAGATCAGCTGCTGTGGACTGAATTGTGACATCTTTATGCTCAAGGAGATGTGCTAGGCACTCTGACTCATTGCCCTTAAGAGCAATGTAAGTAATATATGAATTTATACTGGATGCAATATAGAGAAAGCATTGAAGAGAAAAGGTCTTTAACTTCTTACAGAGCTAAACCTTCATGCTATTCATTCCCATTTTATAATTCTACAGTGTTCAAGACGGGACGGACACTTACTTTGCTCACCCACTTTGCCTTTACCTCTTATGGAGAGGCAAATAAGAAATGAAAGAGGCTAGAAGCTGTTCCATCTATGTCTTTTCTCCCCTTCTTAAGGCCCTGAGTAAACAGAAATTATTCCTATAAAGAGCATTAGTGAGTGTATCAATGGTCACAGTTCATTAAATAAGAGCAGATGTCACAAAGGGATTGCGAAACCTCGGGAAACATGTCTGCACTGTGCACATAGCACTCCCCCACCCCGGAAGGTATACAGACACTGCCACCTGTCTTGGTGACAGATCCACTGTGTCCACTGCAAGCTTTCCAGGTTGTGAGCAGAGAGGGAAGCCTCATGAGGAACCATCTGTAACATAAAGACATCTGCCAACTCCCCTCAAGATTTGGTAAGGACCAATGACATATGTACAGATCAATTCAAGTTCCTTAGAAGGAAGAATCTGTGAAATGAGAGCACATTAATTTTCGCTAGGAGTTAGCAGGTGGTTGATAATCCTACTCACAACATGTGGATATAGCTACTGACACATAGATATATTGGATGGATTGCCCACTAACATGAACGAACAAATGACAAGGTTAGAAGAAAAAGATACAAAACACTATTGTTTCCTAATACAAGTAATCAATGCTCTGTTCACTAGAGGAAAGATTTATATGGATGATATCTAGGCACAGAAAATTTGAGTTCCTTCTCTAAATTTCACACACTAGGAAATAACTGTTATAAAATATACTAGATAAAGATCATCTGGTAAGTGGATAATATACCTTAAAAAGGAAAGGGAACTTGATAAATTCGAAGTTAGTGAAAAGTACAATAACATCTCACTTTCAATACATCTATGAGAAAATAAAATAATAAGCCCAAAATTGATAAAGAAAAATCCCTCCTCTTTTGGTTTGAACTCAGACTACACGCTTCTACAAACTTTGAGATTATCATGTTTAACAATAAAGTTACATTCTTCGAAATGGAAACTTGAGGAATTGTTAATGCAGTTGGACCTCTGAGTTAAAGATATTCATGTCTTGAATTTTAATTCCACTTATACAGCTTGCAAGCTAATACCAGAATGGACTTGTTTTCCTCTCTATTTTGAAAAGGGAGGCAGCAAGGGAAAACTACACATGGCATCACTGGAAACAAGCCAAGTGGCAGAGTGCTGGGGAAGGAATTGGCAGCCACACTATCTGAGAAATCAAACTGAAGACAACTTTCGATGCATTTCAAAAATAAGACATAGCGTAGTATGACAAATATAAACTTTTTAACAAAAGCACTGAAAATCCGTTCACTCCCTCCTTTTTTTTTTGCAATTATTATTCTAGCTTTGTAAATGTTCCCAGTTGATTTCAGCTACATTGCTATTTTGGTATAAATGTCAAGAAAAACTTAAAGACTGTATTTTTCTCATCTTGAAAGATGTCTCAACTTTTTGGAGAAAACAAAGTTCTAACAAACAAAGGAAATTGGAAGTAACTTCTGCTTGATCAAAAATGGAAAATATCAGAAAGAATCTTTGCTAAAGAAAAACAAACTAGCTATTAAAATTGTTAGCATTCTACAAGACCCATAATCTAGCCCATGATACCTGAATATAATGGTCCCTATTATGTGAGGCTCTTGGAGCATCTCCAAGGCAGTGATCATCTTTAATCTCCAAACCACTGCTGCAAGATAGAGAAGTGTTGTCCATCAAAACCCCATTTTCCAGGTAGTAAATTCTCAAGTGGAAGAATTTTAAGTCTTACTTAATGATCCAGAAAAAAAAAGGGGGGAAGGAGCGAGCGCTTGCTGGATCTAAACTGTGTCAGTCCAGATTGATAGGTATGGCTTTATCCTCTTATATTGCACAATCTCATGGAGGGAGGGAACTTATACTGCCCTCCCCAGGAGAGAGTAGTATTGGAGGAAATATTATATCTGGGTAACTGTCTCCACCCCATCCTCTCATTCACTGTTTCCCTAGAGAAGAGGAATGGCTCATTTTATAGATGAGATTGAAAGGAAAGCTCTGGGCAGGTGTAGCTCACACCCTTCTGGGCGCACGCTCCCATCTAGGCTCTCTCTGAATACAAACACTGTCCTCTGCTCCAAGTAGTAATTCTGTCAGGCGAGGCCCTGCCTAGAAAGGATAGAAACCTAGAGTTTAAGGTAGGGAGACTGATTCAGCTCGGGAAAGAGGAAGAATCCTGATTTTGGTTGCAGGTTTAAGCAGGCTCCTCTAACCCAGCTTTATTAGTTATGAAACTGTTGTTTTGTTCATCTTCTATGGCTGTCTTCCAATTGGTTCAGAATACGTATAGAAGCAGAAGTATGAGTGACACTTCAAACACCTCCATCATAGTGTCCTACCAAGCAGTTTAAATGAATCCAAAAAAACAGCTGCGTAGTTCACAAGATTTAGCCTAGATAATAATGCCAGTATGACAATGATGACCAGAATGAAAGTAACTGGCATGCTCTGACACAGGGCCAAACACTGTGCTTCCTATGACTGATTTACATGTATGAACACACCGAATTCTCATATCAGTCTATGAGGCAGAGACTATAATTATAGTAACGCATGAAAAAATGAGGCAATCCAGGCTTAATAACCTTTCCAAAGTCACAGAGCACAGAGTCTGCCCCCTTCACCACCATTCTTATGGTCACTATTAACTTCAGGTATTATCCAACTCTCATCTTAAGATTATCAGTCATTTTATAATGAATAGTATTTATTTTTTTAATCTGTACACTTTGACTAGTTGGCATGATACATCGATACATCTTTTATTGTTTTTACAGTGATTTTTTTAAAAGGTAAGAATAATAAAAACAGGGATAATAACCAACATTTATGTGTCAGGAACTGTATTAAGCACTTATCTGATAAAATCGTCAAAACAATTGAATGAGGTGATGGTATTATCATCCCCATTTTACAGATAAGGTTTGGAAACTGCCTACACCAAGCTTACTATCAGAGTATTGGAGAAGGTTAATGTATATGTGTCATACTCTGACAGCTACCCTCTCAATTCTATGTCATATAGATGAAATTTGAGATGAATAAATGATATCAAAACATCTTTGATCACTGATCAGTCTGTATGCCTCAGAAAGTTGTCATACAAAATTCTGATAAAACATCTTCATTGTAGATCATTTAAATATAATTAGTATGCTTGTTATTTATCTTTATATCTCAAATCATAATCATGATGTGCTTTTGCATACTTAATCATAAGCCTCATCATAACTCTCCAGTTTTAACATAATTTTGAGAAATTTGAAATGTGAGGGACTAAAGTATTTTATTTATAGTTCACAATGCAAAAATCCCAAAGCCAACCTTATGGCACCTAATCAAAAGCCTTGAGCTCATCCTGAAGCGTTTCCTGGACGTTTCTGTCTTAAAAAAAAAATTATGGTTCTTTTCTTTACCATAATAGTTTTGGTAACTCTGACTCTCATTAAAACACCCTTCTATTTTTTTCCAGAAAAGAAAATCTTGTATTTAATTATTTTCTATTATTTTCATATATCTCTTCTAGATGAACTATTCTGTTCTTGAACAGTTTATTAGCAACGTCTAAAAGTTCTACTCCTCATTAAATAGCAAGTTATAATTACCAATAAGGAGACCCCGGAATGCAACCAATCGACCTGCATTGAAACAACAAAATATAGCCACCTCTCTGCATCTTGCACATAATTGGAGCTCAATAAATATGGACTACTTTGTTGATCTACTGAGTTGGATTGGTAGGAGGATGGATGTGCACAGGATATTCAAGCAGCTTTTGGATGAGGAACGAAGTAGGGTACCTACAAACAGGGAGATTAGAAGCAAAATGTTTTTAAAGATACCCTGAAGCATAACTTCAAACATACTGTCATGGTTGTAGACCACTGGGAAACCCTTGCAGCAGATGGCTCAAGCTAATGCCCAGCTAAAATGAAATGGCTGCTTTCACAAAGATACCAGCCATCCTCCAATGGGAGGAGATAACAGTTTCAAATGTAGGACAGCCTGCATGTGTGTATGGTAAAGAAAGGGCTGCAACATATAGAATAAAGACTTGTCAGCTCAAATGTCTTCAAAACAAGCAGGCAGAAACTAACACACCACTGTAAAGCAATTATACTCCAATAAAGATGTTAAAAAGAAAAAACAAAAAAACAAGCAGGTACCCTAAATATTCCCCCTCCCCCGCCATCCCTCATGAATTAACTGCATTCCCTTATTTATATAAATGACTTATTGTTCAAATCAGCAATAATACCATAGAACACAAACACATTATAGCATAATAGTTTTAATAACATTAGAAGGAGAAAAAATTGAAAAGCATATTATTCCAGAATTCTTTGTTAAATAAATAGGCTCCTGGCTCTTTTCAGCCTACTTAGATTTAAAATAATAATAATAAAAACAAATATAGTTTTCTGTTTCTATTGGCTATATTAAGTATGCACATTTTTTTACTAAACCATTTTTTTTCACAATTGTTGACTGTCCATCATTCACAATAATTGATATCTAGAGTGAAACATATTCACATTGCCCTTATCACCCTACCTCTTGATTTTTTCCATAGGGTCCCCATCTATCTGGATTTCAAATAAAAATAATTAAACATCATAAAAATTGGCCCTGAAGCAAAATAATTAAGTAGGGGCTCTCAGCAGACTCTCCCTCATCTCATTTTTCAGTTTCTTTCCCTTTTTTCCTGTCAAGCCTTTCTCATGTACGAAATTCTGTCTCCAGTGGCCTGATGTTCTCTCTGCCCTTTGATTACCAAAGCTTTTCTTAGCTGTTAAATAAACTGGATGGGAGGATCCCCCCTGCCCCCATCCTCCTATGGGTGGTACCATTGGGGGAGTCGGGAGAACTGAACGCAGCAGGACAGAAGGAGGTCCATGGAGCAAGAACAGAAGCCTTTTTTTAGAACCAGGCAGAGAAGGGTACCCCGTTCCTGGTGCAGATGTGCTACAGAGGCCACAGTGTGCATGCTGGGCACCATCAGGAACCACACTGGAAAGGAACTAATAAAGTAATTGATACCAATGTATGATTGAGCTATGATAACTGCATGTTTTACCCCTGCAAGGGTTACATAGAGTTCAAATGGGAGAAAGTAGTTGGGGTTGAAGTTGGGAGTTTTATTTGACACCTTTTGTTTTCCATGAGAAAGGATTTTATCTAAATACTCCTGACTTCTTGCTTGCCCCCAACTCCTCTCCATGGGAGTAGAATGTGACATATGGGGGATTGGTCATAGGGATCATTCCACATTTCTCAACTGGGTTGAGCTAACCTGTCACAAGCCCTAAACACAAAGGATTTTAGGCACCTTCTGCCCTCTTCTCCCTAGGCAAGTAGAAAGGTGACCCGTCCTTGTTCTGCAGACCCAAGGTTCTCTTCAAAGTCTTGGAACAAGAAGATGAGGAGTAGTACCAGGTCCACCTCCCTCATACTGTAATGGGGGGAGAACCTTTGTATTCTATTACAAGTTAAACACTAAAGGGATGTTGCCTATAAGCTTAAATTACACATAATGGCCCATCTCTGGGAACCCTGCCCCCAGGTAATGAGCGTTAAGCTAAAATACCTTTGTTTGGCTCACAGGAAACATTGTGACCGGGCCCACCTGTGAATGACTGCAGGCAAGAGGAAATTAACACATCCTATCCTGAGGCTGACCAGAACCAGGAAATGTTTTACTTCACTCCCTCCCCTTTTAGTATAAAAGAAGCCTGAATTCTAACTCAGGCAAGATGGTTCTTTGGGACACTAGTCCACCATCTTCTCGGCCTGCCACATTTCCAAATAAAGTGGCTATTCCTTGCCCCAACAACTCATCTCACAATTTATTGGCCTCTCCTGTGGCAAGCAGTATGAGCTTGGACTCAGTAACAACACTGGGCCACAATTACATCAGTAAGACCTACTCTGCTCTCCATCTCTCTAACTCTTGCATCCATTTCTCAATCAGCTCTAAAGACAGGGGATAGAGATGTCATTTATGCAATCTGATAATAATTTTTAATCTCTAACTAGAATTTGACTTCTCCATGATGGGAAGATAAGAATGATTCTGACACTCTTTAAATCATATTCCCTAGGTAGGAACTGACTTTAAATGCCCATAAATCAAGTCTACATGTTATTGTATATTTCAAACCTGATATATTACTCATTTGTCTGAATTGTGACATTTTCTATAGAAATTAGAGATGCCTCTATGTTATTCACATTTCTAGTGCAATTCTGTGCTACCTACTATTGTCCAATCCACCATTTAAACCTCAGCTAAGGTCCCATCACATAAACTCACTTCATTACATAAACTTTCATTATTTGTCCATTTTATTTTCCCAATTGACTTATTTTGTGTGCCACACAACTTGTTCTATTTCCTATTGTGTAATCTAGATATCAGCTGTGGTTTCTTCCCAGTTTAAGATCTAGATAAGACTTTACCTTCTGTGAGGTGCAGAAAGCACAGTTTCATCCATAAACTTTCTGTCAATTTGTTAGGTTCATAAACTCCTGGTCAATTCTGGTTTCCCTTTTTGTCTTTGACTTTTGTGCTGAACTTTTGTTCTCTGCTCTTTCACTCTCTTTTATCTCTATCCCAGTATTGACCCAAACTTGAAACACTATTCTTTTATTGTGTTTCCATAAAAACAACTCAAAGAAAACTTTCATGTGCATAGCATACATACAAAGGTATTGAGAGATAAAAGGTATTTACATGGAAGAAATGCAAAATAATAATTAAAACTTAATATTAAATAGTTTTGATCTTAAAAGTCCACATTGTCATTATTCTATGATGCTTGACCATCTCTCTTTCTTATTTTCCTGTCCTATTTCTCTTTTTTCTATCTTCTGCTCTGCTAGGAAAGGAAAAAATAAAAATAAAGGGAAGTAAATATTTCTTACAACCCCTTTCCTCAAACTCAGGTCAAGTATCTGTATACTCAAGAACTCAGAAGAAGCTTTGAAAGTACCACTTATGAGAAGGGTGGAAAGAATTCAGGGTCTCACATAATGATTTGGTTTCATCTTTCTGGTCACATTTCCAATACTTACTTTATTAGAATTTCATGATACCAAATTTTCACACTCCAACTCACTGAATGAGTCTCCTAGCCAAGGTTAATATTTGCATTTCAGAAATCCACAGTAACTAGCACAGTGTAAGGTGCATAATGTTTTCTTAGGACAATAAGAGAAGTACCACCTGCCTAAGGAGATGCTCAGCTTCAAACCCAGATCAGGCTAAAAAATAAATAAACCATGTATTTAAGATATCCTACTCCTTCTACTTTCATGGGTAGTTAGCTTTGTCTGAATTCTCAAAATACACCACTCTTTTTTGATATCTTTGGTCTTTTTCTAACTGGTACTTCTGCTTGGGAGTTAGTCCCTGATTTCATTGTCCTTATTTTGAACCATAATCTCTACACAGATCAACCCACATTTAGTCCCGTAGCAGAAAGGGACAAACATATTCTTTTGAAATACTAAGAGGAAAAGAAACATTTTTGTAGAAAAAATCTACTTCATTTAATTGTTTTTTCAACTATGTCACTATTTATTACTAGACTACAAATATGTCCATGGCACAAAGAAATGCTAAAAAGAAGAGACAGATATTGCATCCAAGCTCTAAAAATCTTGTAGGTAGCAGCACAAAGATTAAATTAGGAACAGGTAAACTTATTAATATTACTGGAAATCTTATTTCCTTGGGTAATCCTAGTACCTAAAAAACAAATGTCTAAGTGTATATTGCTCCTTGACCATCTGCTTAATTTCTTAATTCACCTGCAGTATAATTTAAAAATATTAAAATCTCAGTTCACCAAAACAATTTAAAATACAATTTGACTTTTACTTTATTTCTCTGCAATTAGGGAAGATTTATTCATTAAATGTTTATTAAGGACATGCTATATACTGAGCACTTTGCAAGGTGCTAAAACACAAACATGAATGGTCTTTGTGGCAAACCAAGAGTAATAATAATTATGGAAGTTGTCAAAATTTTTGCTAGGAGTAGTTCTCATACTTCTGCTTACCTAACAAGAAAAGGCAAATTTTCTCAACAACAACTTAACGTAAGACTGTCAGACAACTAATAAGAAAATTTAGGATGGATCATTATTTATTTTAAAGAATGTATGTCTGATAAAAGAAATTCTTCTCCAATTTATGGAATACCACAGTTTCCTACATGAAACAGATCACCTGAGGGAGAGTAGGAAAATATTTATTACTTGTCCCAGCATCTTTCCACTGACCATGAAACCCAAATCCTGAACTGACCAAAAACTGGGCATTTAGACTCTATATTTAAAGACAGCATTTAAAAGAACTAGACAAAAGACATACCTTTGAAAAAGCTACTATATACTAAAAGAAACTTCCTAAAAGTAATTTCTGATTTTGCAAGATGTAACTAACCATACATCAGAGAGAAAATCATGAGAAAAGAACTTGCTCAATTGAAAAGGCAATAAGATGAGGAGAAAATGGAAACTGATAAAATATAACAAGATTATAAGGAAGTTAAAAATGTGATAAAGGAATATAAACCACCTATAATGGAAAAAATAACAAGCAGACCTAGTGCTAAAGAAAATAAAATCCCTGACAAGACCTCATACTACAGGCCATACTCTGACCACAAAGTGATACTAGTATCAGATGAATGATTTTTTAAAAGACCAGGCAGTTTTAAAAAATTTTATATACTTTGGTAAAAAGAAAATAAAGCCAAAGTTATTAGCTACTGAGAAATTAATAACAATAGAATGATTATTCATCAAACTCTAAAATTATAGCCAAAGTTAGTGTTGCATGCTTTGTACTTAAAGAAAAAAGGAATAAAAACAATTGAGCTAAGCATTAAATACAGTATGTTAGAAAAAGAACAATGCAACAATCATATGAAAAGTAAAGAAAGATTATTTATTAAAGACTAGAAATTAAGAAATCAATAAACATGCCCCTAGAACTAATTATTTGAACACATCAATAAAACAGACTGATGGTGGTCATAAGTGAGAGAAAGAGAGAAAGAGAGAGAAGGAGAGGAAGGGAGAGGGAGGGAGAGAGAGAGGAGGGTGGGGAGAAAGAGAGAAAAAGGATGAGAGGGAGAGAGAAGAGTGAGAGATTTTCTGGAATGAGAAAATTGGAAAAGGTATTAAACCATTCATCATGAAATGACGATGCTTCAGAATAGTTAATATAAACCTTTGAAAGTAAAAATAACATAAGAAGCCTTATCATGTGATATATTAAAACTTAAATAGATAAATGAAACAAATGTATAAAATAATTCCTTATGTCAGTGAGGAAAGGTGAATTTAAAATAATAAATGTTATTGAGAAGATCGAAAAATATAATGGTAGATTCTCATATCACACTTC
The DNA here is from genome assembly GCF_009873245.2 of Balaenoptera musculus. Lineage (NCBI taxonomy): Eukaryota > Metazoa > Chordata > Mammalia > Artiodactyla > Balaenopteridae > Balaenoptera > Balaenoptera musculus. The sequence continues at coordinate 54,883,703 of NC_045789.1, read as the reverse complement.
ATTCCAAAATAAATTCAAAATGTATTAAACATTTCGATAAAAAGAAATCATAAATGTATGAGAACAAAAAATGTTTTTTAGTTACTTATTTCAAAGAATAAATCATAAAGTTTGATAGTTTTGACTATGTAAAAATTCAAAGTATGTATAAAGCAAATATGTCATTAATAATGTGATTAATTACTAATTAGTATTAATTAATAAGTAATGAATAAAGGCAAAGACCAAACTTTGAAAGAAAACACACAGCCTACATGGCAATCAAATATTCAATATCTTCAATATAAATAGAATGTCTACAAGTCAGTAATCAAAATATGAATAACCCACTAGAAAAATAAGCAAAACTCCATGCATATTCTGTTTACATAAGAATACAAATGATCAATAAACATATTTTAAAAAATTCAACCTAACTATAAAGAAATTCTGATTGAAACATCAATAAAGGAAGCTCTAGACCTGTTTGATGAGTAAAACTTATATAAATGATAGTATTCACTGTTGGTCCACAATTCTCATCAGGACTGTTAGATGTATAGATTGGTAGTACCTTTTGGGAAGACAGTTTATTCATGTGTATATAATAGGACTTTAAATGAGATTCCCCTGTTATCTAAAGAATTGAAGTGGGACACAAAATTGACAGCAATAAGTATCCGATACAAAACAGTTGGTGGGCCAGATACTCCTTCTAGTACTCAATATTCTGTGATAACCTATATGGGAAAAGGATCTGAAAAAGAATGGATATATATATATGTAACTGATTCACTTTGGTGTACACCTGAAACTAACACAACATTATAAATCAGCTATACTTAAATAAAAATTTTTTAAAAAGAATTAAGTAAGTATTATCCTTCATACAAGCCTCACTCTCTTCCTGGTTATCCTTCATACAAGCCTCACTCTCTTCCTGGTTGATAAATACAGCAACCAGGGAAAGAGAGGGTATCTTGAGTGTTTAGTCTATCTAGAGAGCTATGTCTTGCTCCTCCCCTAAAGCCAAATAATGAAGTTCTGAGAGAATCACTTAAAGAGACTGGCACCTCATTCATTAGTTGGAGATCTTATTATGCAGCAGATTAAATGACTCACACAGGAGTATCTGAGCAGGAGAGGAAATGAGAAGTTGAGAGAGAAAGTAGGACAGAACAAGGAGCAGGATGGAGTGGTCTGTAAGCCAACCACTTCTGTCTTGGAGAAAGTGGACATTACAGAGAGTAACAAAGCCTGAAACATCGTGTTTGACAGAGTTATCAATGGAGCAGATCTCCCATGTCAAGGAAACTGCGCACGGAGGAGCTCACCTACTAGGATCACACAAGCTCCCCAAGAGAGCCAGCATATGAATGCCTGTCTCCGGAGAAGCAACAGCCAGCAGATGTCAAGAGGTGACCTAAACAAAAACTTATAAGAAACAGTTTTCTCTCTGTTTTTAAATTTTTATATACCTTCCCATTCTACTAGCTGGAAAAGAAGAGAGGCATAAAAGGGAAAATAAAAGAGGAATGGCTATATTAGGAGCAGACTTTGTTGCATCTCTACTCCAAATCCCCCAAGCCCCATTGGAACTAGGAGGAGAGAAGATGTGCAGTAAATTGAATATGCAATTGGACCGTTAAACCGGACTTGAATCCAGTGGGCTTATTTATGAATAGCTGAATGTAAGAAGAAAGCTAGGGGAACTGTGCAAGATGCCCCTAAGGAATAGAAAAAGGAGATCTGAGAGAGCATAGAAAAAGGTAATTTGACCCTACCAAGTTCAGACTGCTCCATAGGCTACTTATATGGTCCACAGTTCCTAAAATAGTACATTCCCCTTCACACAGAAATTCCGCTTCTGGAATTTATCTGTGCTGACACAAAGGATCGTATGTATTGTCAAATCCAACTACATAAATCATAGGTTTTACCCAATAGCAAACTTCACCAACGATTTAAATGATACAGGCAAAGAATTCTTCCCTTGGATGAGTCTGAGACCCTCTGATACAGCTTTCAATGAAAAAGGACTTTCTTCTCCCACAATAGGACAACATTTGCCTCCATGTTAACAGATGAAGCATTTGAGCGATGTATGCAGACACATCGCTGACACGGAGGAAGCTCTGTGGGCTACCTTACATTAATTACACAGCTTATGTGACCTTCCCCAGCTAGCCATGCCCCATAAATCTATAAATCGCAAGTGTATTTACAATAAGCAACTTCAACAGAATAGTTTTTTTCCTGCTAAAGATTCTTTCATGGATAAGAAATTACCGTTATCCTTCTGCTAGTTAATAGCATTAGTGGATTTATCAGATCATTTGTATGTTTACCAGGAGGTCATTAGTGTGTTTGCCAGGAGGTTATTACCATTTTCATGTTTGCCAGGAAAACTAATACAGTTATTCTTTCTCCCTGAACATCTCTAGGAGAGAGTGGATTGGTCATAAGACTGCTATAAATTCTTTTCTTCCCAAACTCTAGTGAAATGATTGGGTAAAAGTATATTTTTTAGATAAAAGTATGTTTCACTCAAATAATTGTAAACAATGTAATTATATGATAAATGAAGTTTTTTAAAATAAATTTTTCATATGTTCATATTACGGAATGGTCTACAGTCATGAATGATAATAGGTAGATATCTATGTTTTGTTATGAAATTATGTTTATGAAAGACAGCCTAATGAACAGGCAGTTTACAAAACAATTCATACCATATGATACAGTATGATATGAATTTTGTAACACATATACACACATAGAAAAAAGATTGGAATGCTTCAGAAAATATATTAATGAAAGATATGTACATTATTTCCTTTGTCAAATAGATTTGATTGTAACCTTGAGTTCTTTAGTAGTTTCTCCAGATTCATGAAGACACCAAAAATAGTCTTATACATACTTTACGAAAAGAACTTTTCTTAACCTTGTAACTTACTGCAAAAAAACAAAACAAAACAAAACAAAACTGGAAATCATTATAACTCTCCTCCCTTGCCCAGTCATCATCAGATATAGCTCCTTTCTTCTCCAATATTTCTCTGTTTACACATGTATAATCACTTATAATGTATGTTCACTCTTTAGTTTGTCTCTCCTACTAAGGTGTGAAATTCCCTTAGGCAGGGGCTACCTTTATCATCTTTATATCTCTATTATAACACCTTGCATACAGAATCTATTATCAATAGGTTCTTTTTCTAATCTGGACAGGAGAACAAAGAGAAAGGGAGAGAGTACTTTAGGGCATTGTACTATGTGCTACAGGGAGTAAAATCAAAGATACAGTGATTATTTTCATTCTTAAGAATTTAGTTTGGAAAAATAAGATACTATCAGAACTTTGTTCCCAAATTATGGGCCAGAGTTTCTACAGAGACAGACTAACTTTTACCAGACTCTTCTTTTCCCATCTCCTCCCTTCCTTGCTCCATCCACTCTAGGGGAGGAGGACTGCATCCTTTAGGAATATGTTCTCCAAGTAACAAAAAATCCAACAAAGAGTAGTTTAAACTAATAGAGATTCATTATTCATATATTACTAGAAGTCTGGAGGTTGACAATGGCTGGCATTGGTTCCTCTTTTCAACAAAAAACCACAAGCTTTCTATTTTTTGCTCTTCCATTCTTAGCCCACTGGTTTGGGGCCTCATAATTATAAGATGACTGCTAAACTTCATGTACTATATCTATGTTTCAGAGAGGAAAAGGTGAAAGGACCAGGGGTAAAGGGGCATGCCAGCTGAATATTTTATCAGAAATTTAAGAGCATTCCAGGGAACTCCCTCAGCTGACAGCCACTTATATCTCATTGAGGGAAAAAAAGAGTCATAATGCCACGTCTAGATGGAAAGAAGCCAGGAAGAAGAGGGTTGTGTTGGCCAGAAAATGTGGCAGCCATACTTAGTAAGCTAGTAAGTTATTGTGTGGGACATTTCTTGGACTATAAATATTTGTGGGCAGTGTTATCATGTTTTAAAAGTCACAAGCCCATACTAATTATTGACTCCTACGTCTATGTGATAAGCAGACTTGGCCAAGACTAGCCTTCTCTAGTATGCCCATGGCTGATGCCTCTCTTTTTTCTACATCCTTTATTTGATGTAGTTATGTAGGTAAGCAAACTAAAGACCTGCCCTTTGACAAGTCCTACCAGCTGTTCTATCTTTACCTTATTTCTTCCATCTAGATAGCCAAAGAGGACCAGTTTTAAAGATTCCATTAAAGAGGATGAAGGATGCTAGAAGAAATCCCTTAAACTTGAACATGGTTCTTTTTCTCTTTCCCAGACCTTTGCAACATTTTGACTGGGGACAACAGGTACTAAGTTACATATAGAAAGTGATATTTCCATTTTCATTTTTATGATTTTGGGGAAATCTGTGAACAGCAAAGGGAACTGGCAAGTTTCAATTATTTTAACATGTTTTCTCCATAATACCAGCAATGTCTCTCATTCCCCAGTTTCTGAGAGACCCCTGATGGGCATAGAGCAATTGGATCCATGAGTGCACAGACATATTGGATTTTCTCTACAATCAGATAGTAAAAATATAACTATTACAACATGAAGTGTATTAAGTATGTTGATGTTATAAAGGAGTTCCTAAATGCAGAAAAGTTGAAAACATTTTCCTCAATTGAGGCAAAAAAGATTTTTTAAAAAATCAAAGAAGCAAGCATGTTCTCATGGCCTGACATTCTAAAATGTTAGAGAGAATTAGGGGATACATAAGACCAAAAAACTAACTATGAAAACCAAATTATACTGGTGAAGTAAAAAGAAGAAACACATCTATCTGAAGAAACAGATGTAGCAAAACATGGAAACATTCAAACTTAGATTTTTAAGAGTAATATATAAAATATGTAAGGTTCATGCACACAAATGATGTGTTACATCAGGTATAAAGAAAAAATCACAGAAGCTGAGATTTTTGAAATGTGTTATGACAAATATTTTTAAGTTCTCATGATGCTACAAAAGAGAAGGTGTTTGCTGAAGTTGGTGAACGGCTTATTGTTAATGAATATTAGAAAGACCTTTAGCCTTACATCCTATTTTATGGCCTTTATTTATCTTCAAGGAGAATATTTGTTGGAAGGAGAAGTATAAAAAAAAAAAAAAAAATGGTAAGAGGGAATTGAAAGCAAGACATGTGACACCACCATAAGAGAATGCTTTAGACTCCCATATGCTAGCCCACAAACTGGCTGAAGAAGAAACACACCCTAGAGGAAATGTTTAAGTATAGATCCACAGACCTACCTTTGAAGGTAATGAATCAGTAGACCTAAGGTAGAGCCTAGAATTCTGCACGTTTAAAAAAATTCCATGAAGGATTTTAATGTGCAGCAAGATGGGGAAACCCCTGCAAGAAATCTGGTCTCATGAACTAAATAACTACATTCCCTAGATACTGAAGGAAAAAAAAAAAAAAAAAAAAGAAAAACTATCCTCTCTGTGATCTTTGAAGACTCTAGAAAATAGTGAAGGTATTAAAAGGCTGGAAATGAATAGGGATGTTCAAGGCAGAAAAAATCAAGTTCAAAGGTCCAGAGGAAAAAAAGAGTTTGCCAGGGTCAAAGGACAGCAGGAAGGCCCTCGGGGCTGGAAAGGTGTAAGAATGAGAACAGCAGAAAATGAGGAGGGAAGGTGGGTAGGGACCAGCACACATGGGCTATAATAAAGACACTGCATTTATTCTGAATACACTGAAAAGCCATTCAAAGATCATGAGCAAAAGATTTGTTTTAATTATGTTTTTTAAAGATAATTTTTGTTATTGGGGGAAAAGAAGTGGAATGGACAAAATTTGTTGTCTGCCCCATAAATTACTGTTAGCTTAACATGTATTTGTTAGGAGAGTAGCAGTGGAGATAGAATGTGACAAAGTTTGGATATATTTTAAAAGTGTAACTGAAAGGATTTGGGATGACTAGGCAATGGAGGAAGAGGAAAAGAGAGAACTCAAGGAAGATTCCTAGACATTTGCATAGCCCCTGGGTAAATGATGGTGCTATTTTCTAAAATAAGGAAATCTGAGAAATTAGTATGTGAGGGTGGGGATGGTGAGGAAAGCAATGATAGAATTTTTAGTTTGGACATTGAATTTGATGTGCAATAAGCACTAGAATCCAATGCACAAATGTAGAGTTCATCTACAGTAAAAGGTAGACAGACAATAACTATATGTCCAGATGCATGGCATGAGTAGATTTTATGGTAAGAAAATGAGATACCTGTCTTCTGATTATTTCTATCTTCTTTGTGCTTTAAGAGGAGAGTCATCAACTCAGAGTGAGAAAGTGAAAGGGATATTGATGTGAAATAATATTTTGAAAGAATGAGGTGAATTGATTAAGGAAACGGAGTAGGAGAGCTAGGTAGTCCTAAGGAAACACATAAGGCTTGTGATTATGATTTTAAAATTAAACTAGTGAGTCTATTTGCATTTTTCCTCCAGCTGTGTTTGGCTGCTATTGTACACATACGCCTGCAAAAGGGACTTACCCAGTGTTGGCATCTACCAGACAAAGTAGAAAAAGAGACAAGGAAGTTGAAGTGAATTCAAGAGACTACTATGAAGATAAATATAAACAGTGCAATGTAATCTGGATAAGAAGAGAAGTTTTATGAAGTTCTATTGATAGATTAAAAAGGTGGCATGTCAGAAGTACTTATGGGGTAAAAATAGTTGTAGGGTAAATGATGAAATAAGTGAGCCAGAAATTTTTGACTGTCATGAAGTGTAATCCCTGAATTCAAGATTTTGTGGAAATTTCAGTTCTTTGTAATGACAAGTTCAGAATATGACTAAGGGATGGGTGGTTGAGGATAAGTGGAAGACACAATCATTGGAGATAAAACAGTCAAGGAACTGAGGGTCCAAGGTGTTAGACAGAGTGCTTATCTGGATGTTTAAGATACTAAGAAAAATAACAAAGTGAAATCAATTACTAGAATCTCTAGGGAATGAGAAGTATAACTGGTAGTTTTGCAGATCAATGTTCAAAAAGTGTAGAGGATGCATAGTCATATGCTTCAAACAAACTGGAGGTTTTGACAAAAAAAGAGACAGACAGGAGGAGGAGAGAAGATGGCGGAAGAGTAAGACGCGGAGATCACCTTCCTTCCCACAGATACAGTAGAAATACATCTACACGTGGAACTGCTCCTACAGAACACCCACTGAACGCTGGCAGAAGATGTCAGACCTCCCAAAAGGCAAGAAACTCCCCCGGTACTTGGGTAGGGCAAAAGAAAAAAGAAATAACAGAGACAAAAGAATAGGGACGGCACCTGCACCAGTGGGAGGGAGCTGTGAAGGAGGAAAGATTTCCACGCACTAGGAGCCCCTTCGCGGGCAGAGACTGCGGGTGGCAAAGGGGGGAAGCTTCGGAGCCACGGAGGAGAGCGCAGCCACAGGGGTGTGGAGGGCAAAGCGGAGAGATTCCCGCACTTCCCGCACGGAGGCTCGGCGCTGACCAGCACTCACCAGCCCGAGAGGCTTGTCTGCTCAGCTGCCGGGGCGGGCGGGGCTGGGAGCTGAGGCTCGGTCGCAGGGAGAGGACTGGGGTTGGCGGCGTGAACACAGCCTGAAGGGGCTAGTGCACCACAGCTAGCCGGGAGGGAGTCTGGGGAAAAAGTCTGCAGCTGCCGAAGAGGCAAGAGACTTTTTCTTCCCTGTTTCCTGGTGCGCGAGGAGAGGGGATTCAGAGCGCCGCCTAAACGAACTTCAGAGACGGGCGCGAGCCGCGGCTAACAGCGCGGATCCCATAGCAACAGGGGCGCAGAGGGAAAAACGGAGAGACTCCCGCACAGAGGCTCGGCGCTGAGCAGCGCTCACCAGCCCAAGAGGCTTGTCTGCTCCCCCGCCGGGGCGGGCGGGGCTGGGAGCGGAGGCTCAGGCTTCGGTTGGATCGCAGGGAGAGGACTGGGGTTGGCGGCGTGAACACAGCCTGAAGGGGTTGGCGCACCACAGCTGGCTGGGAGGGAGACCGGGAAAAGGGAAAAAGTCTGCAGCTGCCGAAGAGGCAAGAGACTTTTTCTTGCCTCTTTGTTTCGCGGCGGGCAGGGAGAGGGGATTCAGAGCGCCGCCGAAATGAACTCCAGAGACTGGCGCGAGCCGCGGCGATCAGCGCGGACCCCAGAGACGGGCGTGAGACGCTGGGGCTGCTGCTGCCGCCTCCAGAAAGCCTGTGTGCGAGCACAGGTCACTCTCCGCGCCGCCCCTCCCGGGAGCCCGTGCAGCCCGCCACTGCCAGCGTCCCGTGATCCCGGGACAACATCCCCGGGAGAACGCACTGCGCGCCTCAGGCTGCTGCAACGTCACGCCGGCCTCTGACGCCGCAGGCTCGCCCCGCCTCCTCCGTACCCCTCCCTCCCCGCGGCCTGGGTGAGCCAGAGCCCCCAAAGCAGCTGCTCCTTTAACCCCGTCCTGTCTGGGCGGGGAACAGACGCCCTCAGGCGACCTACACGCAGAGGCGGGTCCAAATCCAAAGCTGATCCCCAGGAGCTGTGCGAACAGAGACGAGGAGGGGAAATCTCTCCCAGCAGCCTCAGAAGCAGCGGATTAAAACTCCACAAACAACTTGATGTGCCTGCATCTGTTGAATACCTCAATAGACAACGAATCATCCCAAATTCAGGAGGTGGACTTTGGGAGCAGGATATATTAATTTTTCCCCTTTTCCTTTTTTTTTTGTGAGTGTATATGTATATGTTTCTGGGGGAGATTTTGTCTGTATAGCTTTGCTTTATAATAGCTTTATTTTACTTCACTATATTATAGCCTCTTTCTTTCTTTCTTTCTTTCTATTTTTTCTCCCTTTTACTCTGAGCCGTGTGGATGAAAGGCTCTTGGTGCTTCAGTCAGGCATCAGGGCCGTACCTCGGAGGTGGGAGAGCCAACTTCAGGACACTGGTCCACAAGAGACCTCCCAGCTCCACGTAATACCAAACGGCAAAAATCTCTCAGAGATCTCCATCTCAACATCAAGACCCAGCATCACTCAATGACCAGCAAGCTACAGTGCTGAACACCCTATGCCAAACAACTAGCAAGACAGGAACACAGCCCCATCCATTAGCAGAGAGGCTGCCTAAAATCATAATAAGGCCACAGACACCCCAAAATACACCACCAGACGTGGACGTGCCCACCAGAAAGACAAGATCCAGCCTCATCCACCAGAACTCAGGCACTAGTTCCCTCCACCAGGAAGCCTACACAACCCACTGAACCAACCTTAGCCACTGGGGACAGATACCAAAAACAACGGGAACTACAAACCTGCAACCTGTGATAAGGAGACCCCAAACACAGTAAGATAAGCAAAATGAGACGACAGAAAAACACACAGCAGATGAAGGAGCAGGGTCAAAACACACTAGACTTAACAAATGAAGAGGAAATAGGTAGTCTACCTGAAAAAGAATTCAGAATAATGATAGTAAGGATGATCCAAAATCTTGGAAATAGAATAGACAAAATGCAAGAAACATTTAACAAGGACGTAGAAGAACTAAAGAGGAATCAAGCAATGATGAAAAACACAATAAATGAAATTAAAAATACTCTAGATGGGATCAATAGCAGAATAACTGAGGCAGAAGAAAGGATAAGTGACCAGGAAGATAAAATGGTGGAAATAACTACTGCAGAGCAGGATAAAGAAAAAAGAATGAAAAGAACTGAGGACAGTCTCAGAGACCTCTGGGACAACATTAAACGCACCAACATTCGAATTATAGGGGTCCCAGAAGAAGAAGAGAAAAAGAAAGGGACTGAGAAAATATTTGAAGAGATTATAGTTGAAAACTTCCCTAATATGGGAAAGGAAATAGTTAATCAAGTCCTGGAAGCACAGAGAGTCCCATACAGGATAAACCCAAGGAGAAACACGCCAAGACACATATTAATCAAAATGTCAAAAATTAAATATAAGGAAAACATATTAAAGGCAGCAAGGGAAAAAAAACAAATAACACACAAGGGAATCCCCATAAGGTTAACATCTGATCTTTCAGCAGAAACTCTGCAATCCAGAAGGGAGTGGCAGGATATACTTAAAGTGATGAAGGAGAAGAACCTACAACCAAGATTACTCTACCCAGCAAGGACCTCATTCAAATGTGATGGAGAAATTAAAACCTTTACAGACAAGCAAAAGCTGAGAGAGTTCAGCACTACCAAACCAGCTTTACAACAAATGCTAAAGGAACTTCTCTAGGCAAGAAACACAAGAGAAGGAAAACACCTACAATAACAAAACCAAAACATTTAAGAAAATGGGAATAGGAACATACATATCGATAATTACCTTGAATGTAAATGGATTAAATGCTCCCACCAAAAGACACAGGCTGGCTGAATGGATACAAAAACAAGACCCATATATATGCTGTCTACAAGAGACCCACTTCAGACCTAGAGACACATACAGACTGAAAGTGAGGGGATGGAAAAAGATATTCCATGCAAATGGAAATCAAAAGAAAGCTGGAGTAGCAATTCTCATATCAGACAAAATAGACTTGAAAATAAAGACTATTACAAGAGACAAAGAAGGACACTATATAATGATCAAGGGATCGATCCAAAAGGAAGGTATAACAATTGTAAATATTTATGCACCCATCATAGGAGCACCTCAATACATAAGGCAAGTACTAACAGCCATAAAAGGGGAAATCGACAGCAACACAATCATAGTAGGGGACTTTAACACCCCACTTTCACCAATGGACAGATCATCCAAAATGAAAATAAATAAGGAAACACAAGCTTTAAATGATACATTAAACAAGATGGACTTAATTGATATTTATAGGACATTCCACCCAAAAACAACAGAATACACATTTTTCTCAAGTGCTCATGGAACATTCTCCAGGATAGATCATATCTTGGGTCACAAATCAAGCCTTGGTAAATTTAAGAAAATTGAAATCGTATCAAGTATCTTTTCCGACCACAACGCTATGAGACTAGATATCAATTACAGGAAAAGATCTGTAAAAAATACAAACACATGGAGGCTACACAATACATTACTTAATAATGAAGTGATTACTGAAGAAATCAAAGGGGAAATCAAAAAATACCTAGAAATAAATGACAATGGAGATACGACGACCCAAAACCTATGGGACGCAGCAAAAGCAGTGCTAAGAGGGAAGTTTATAGCAATACAAGCCTACCTCAAGAAACAGGAAACATCTCGAATAAACAACTTAACCTTGCACCTAAAGCAATTAGAGAAAGAAGAACAAAAAAACCCCAAAGCCAGCAGAAGGAAAGAAATTATAAAGATCAGGTCAGAAATAAATGAAAAAGAAATGAAGGAAACAATAGCAAAAATCAATGAAACTAAAAGCTGGTTCTTTGAGAAGATAAACAAAATTGATAAACCATTAGCCAGACTCATCAAGAGAAAAAGGGAGAAGACTCAGATCAATAGAATTAGAAATGAAAAAGGAGAAATAACCACTGACACTGCAGAAATACAAAAGATCATGAGAGATTACTACAAGCAACTCTATGCCAATAAAATGGACAACCTGGAAGAAATGGACAGATTCTTAGAAATGCACAAACTGCCGAGACTGAACCAGGAAGAAATAGAAAATATGAACAGACCAATCACAAGCACTGAAATTGAAACTGTGATTAAAAACCTTCCAACAAACAAAAGCCCAGGACCAGATGGCTTCACAGGTGAATTCTATCAAACATTTAGAGAAGAGCTAACACCTATCCTTCTCAAACTCTTCCAAAATATTGCAGAGGGAGGAACACTCCCAAACTCATTCTACGAGGCCACCATCACCCTGATACCAAAACCAGACAAAGATGTCACAAAGAAAGAAAACTACAGGCCAATATCACTGATGAACATAGATGCAAAAATCCTCAACAAAATACTCGCAAACAGAATCCAACAGCACATTAAAAGGATCATACACCATGATCAAGTGGGGTTTATCTCAGGAATGCAAGGATTCTTCAATATACGCAAATCAATCAATGTGATACACCATATTAACAAATTGAAGGAGAAAAACCATATGATCATCTCAATAGATGCAGAGAAAGCTTTTGACAAAATTCAACACCCATTTATGATAAAAGCCCTGCAGAAAGTAGGCATAGAGGGAACTTTCCTCAACATAATAAAGGCCATATATGGCAAACCCACAGCCAACATTGTCCTCAATGGTGAAAAACTGAAACCATTTCCACTAAGATCAGGAACAAGACAAGGTTGCCCACTCTCACCACTATTATTCAACATAGTTTTGGAAGTGTTAGCCACAGCAATCAGAGAAGACAAAGAAATAAAAGGAATCCAAATCGGAAAAGAAGAAGTAAAGCTGTCACTATTTGCAGATGACATGATACTATACATAGAGAATCCTAAAGATGCTACCAGAAAACTCCTAGAGCTAATCAATGAATTTGGTAAAGTAGCAGGATACAAAATTAATGCACAGAAATCGCTTGCATTTCTATACACTAATGATGAAAAATCTGAAAGTGAAATTAAGAAAACACTCCCGTTTACCATTGCAACAAAGAGAATAAGATATCTAGGAATAAACCTACCTAAGGAGACAAAAGACCTGTATGCAGAAAATTATAAGACACTGATGAAAGAAATTAAAGATGATACAAATAGATGGAGAGATATACCATGTTCCTGGATTGGAAGAATCAACATTGTGAAAATGACTCTACTACCCAAAGCAATCTACAGATTCAATGCAATCCCTATCAAACTACCACTGGCATTTTTCACAGAACTAGAACAAAAAAATTCACAATTTGTATGGAAACACAAAAGACCCCGAATAGCCAAAGCAATCTTGAGAACGAAAAATGGAGCTGGGGGAATCAGGCTCCCTGACTTCAGACTATACTACAAAGCTTCAGTAATCAAGACAGTTTGGTACTGGCACAAAAACAGAAATATAGATCAATGGAACAGGATAGAAAGCCCAGAGATAAACCCACACACATATGGTCACCTTATCTTTGATAAAGGAGGCAAGCATATACAGTGGAGAAAAGACAGCCTCTTCAATAAGTGGTGCTGGGAAAATTGGACAGGTACATGTAAAAGTATGAAATTAGAACACTCCCTGACACCATGCACAAAAATAAACTCCAATTGGATTAAAGACCTAAGTGTAAGGCCAGACACTATCAAACTCTTAGAGGAAAACATAGGCAGAACACTCTATGACATACATCACAGCAAGATTCTTTTTGACCCAGCTCCCAGAGAAATGGAAATAAGAACACAAATAAACAAATGGGACCTAATGAAACTTAAAAGCTTTTGCACAGCAAAGGAAACCATAAACAAGACCAAAAGACAACCATCAGAATGGGAGAAAATATTTGCAAATGAAGCAACTGACAAAGGATTAATCTCCAAGATTTACAAGCAGCTCATGCAGCTCAATAACAAAAAAACGAACAACCCAATCCAAAAATGGGCAGAAGACCTAAATAGACATTTCTCCAAAGAAGATATACAGATGGCCTACAGACACATGAAAGAATGCTCAACATCATTAATCATTAGAGAAATGCAAATCAAAACTACAATGAGATATCATCTCACACCAGTCAGAATGGCCATCATCAAAAAATCTAGAAACAATAAATGCTGGAGAGGGTGTGGAGGAAAGGGAACACTCTTGCACTGTTGGTGGGAATGTAAATTGATACAGCCACTATGGAGAACAGTATGGAGGTTCCTTCAAAAACTAAAAATAGAACTACCATATGACCCAGTAATCCCACTACTGGGCATATACCCTGAGACAACCATAATTCAAAAAGAGTCATGTACCAAAATGTTCATTGCAGCTCTATTTACAATAGCCAGGACATGGAAGCAACCTAAGTGTCCATCATCGGAGGAATGGATAAAGAAGATGTGGCACATATATACAATGGAATATTACTCAGCCATAAAAAGAAACAAAATTGAGTTATTCGTAGTGAGGTGGATGGAGTTAGAGTCTGTCATACAGAGTAAAGTAAGTCAGAAAGAGAAAAACAAATACAGTATGCTAACACATATATATGGAATCTAAGGAAAAAAAAAAAAGCTCATGAAGAACCTAGTGGTAAGATGGGAATAAAGACACAGACCTACTAGAGAATGGACTTGAGGATATGGGGAGGGGGAAGGGTAAGCTGTGACAAAGTGAGAGAGTGGCATGGACATATATATACTACCAAACATAAAATAGATAGCTAGTGGGAAGCAGACGCATAGCACAGGGAGATCAGTTTGGTGCTTTGTGACCACCTAGAGGGGTGGGATGGGGAGGGTGGGAGGGAGGGAGATGCAAGAGGGAAGAGAAATGGGAACATATTGTATATGTATAACTGATTCACTTTGTTATAAAGCAGAAGCTAACACACTATTGTAAGGCAATTATACTTCAATAAAGATGTTTAAAAAAAAAAAAAAAAAAGAGACAGACAGGAGTCTGAAAGAGACAATGAGAAATGAGAACATCCAATCCACTTCTGGTCCCCATGGAATACAGACGAAAAAGATGTCACTATTCAGAGAGTTTTTTTCTGAGAGGATATCTGGGCTTTATTTAGACCAAAAGGTGATGAAATGTTAAGAGCAAAAGATACAGGGAATTTGATAGAGAGTGAAGTGGAAGAGTGTGGGCAAATGGGAAAGGGAGGGAGACTAATTCAGATTAGGGAACACACAGAGTCCTGTGGAGCCAAAATCATGACTGATGTCCCAGGATGCTTGGACTTGCTTTTGTGCCCAAGGTGGGGCATGATGAAATTAATCCTGATGGTTTCTCAGGGAACGTGAGGAATCAACTTGTTGCTTCTTGGGATTGGTCTCCTCAACACTGTGTAACACTAAGGAAGGTGGTGTGGCAGGTGATGGGGATAGAGAGTGAGAATCTTCCCAAAAGCATGTGGCACTTTGGGGCTTCCTAAACTTGTGCTCTGGCCAGTGTCAAAGATATGGAATCATAGACTTACCAAAGCACAAGGATTTCTTTTGGATTGCCTTAAATCCTGCTACGAGTGCTACTGTGACAGTATGAGAGGCAATCTTAGCATGGCCAAATGGAGTTTTGGGGCCTAATGGAATTTAAAGCTGACAGACTCAAGACCATGCGTGGAGAATAGTAGCCTTGAATAGGAAAGTTATTTCTATTTCTAAAACAGAAGGAAATAAGTAACTAGTTTAAAATATGTAGAAATATTGATGTTAAGAACTGAGAATTCTGAGAATCAATCTCAGAAAAGTAGTGGTTAACAATGTCTGCCACTGTGTGTGAATTGAATATAAATCTGAAGATTAAATAATTGTCTAGGAATTGTGGGATCTGCAAAAGAAAGATGAACAGGGCTTCAGAGAGATATATATTTTTAGGACAAATTTTTTCTGAACATGGATTATTGTATCTTCCCATACTTAGAAAAGCACTAAATCCATTAACTGAGATATCTATCTGTCCCCTGTGACTAGCAGCAACCTTCTACTGAGATGTGTGCTTGATTGCCTGTACCCCCTCCACCAAATCACATATGTACTGATTCCCTCCTTACCTCTTCGGAACAGTTTATCAGAGTTATCTGAGAGGCTGTCTCCCCAGGTATAGTCCTCAGTAAGACACTGAATAAATGACTCACAGCTTTTATGTTGTGTGTGTGTTTTTTTTAAGTCAACAGCTAATAAGCATGCACAAATATTGAATAGAAATACAACTATACATATATATTTGAGACACCTTCTAGGAGAATAATATACATTTACGATTTAATAAAAATAGACTAAGACAAGCTTTTCTGTTTTCATGTTGTGAAGATTCTAGTACTTTTCTACTTGCTATATGTGTATATTATATATTATATAATACTCTATAATATATGTTAGTGAAAAATTTCATCTAACTGCCAACCTAAGACCAGTGCTGATAATTATTGCTTGCCTGGTCATACACCATAAATGGCAAGAAACTAATGTGAAGGGAAAATGGTATTGCTGGTGATCTTTAAAAATAAAAACCTATTGCACTGTAAGATTTTAATGCCCAGGTGTTACCTAATGTGCTGTAAATATGTACAACAGACAATGCCAGAACAATCTATTTCATGTCCATGGTAACATCAGGGCCACAATGGAGGGTGCTGGTTAAAAATGGATACTTTTCATTAGGACCACATGACAGGAGGGCACAATTAACAGACTGAATAGAAGGCCTAATGAATTTAGCAAAAACACAATAAACCTGTAAATCTCTTTTTACTGCAAACATTTCGGAAGCAAGGCAACAAATAAAATGCTTTGTTTGATGTATTCCATCCTATTTCAAGAGACAATTCTACAACTCTTGGATTTCAAGCATTGCATTAAATATTTTATGATTTCCTGACTAGATTAAA
This sequence comes from Balaenoptera musculus, assembly GCF_009873245.2. Classification (NCBI taxonomy): domain Eukaryota; kingdom Metazoa; phylum Chordata; class Mammalia; order Artiodactyla; family Balaenopteridae; genus Balaenoptera; species Balaenoptera musculus. Next base: position 54,867,252 of record NC_045789.1, on the reverse strand, counting down.
TAGGAAAAGGAGGAACGGACAAAACTAAGTTTTATTTTGATTGTTGAGATTGCTTAAATCCCATCTAGTAAACAGACCTGTGAACTTTAATCATTGTTCAATGGAAGAAAACTAGAAAATTCAAAAGGACCAATTAAAATTTAAATAAGCACAATATAAGGTTAATAAGTCAAGCTGTAAAACATAAATTTTCCCCACTCAATTGGGGCTGTTATTGGTCAAGATTGAAAGAATTCTTTTTAAAGTCACGTATTTATTTGCCTGATATTCTCTCTGTCAGCCACCAAAGAATGTAATTCAAAGTGAAAATTGTATGAGTCACTCAGAGGTTTTGTCTACACAAGGCTAAACATCTGCATATTTGGATGAATGCCTGGCTTTTGAATTCACTAGCTGAGAGAAGATGCACCATTAGTTGTTATCCTTGGCATCAAGAACGTTAATTCAGGATGCACATCAGACATCGGTGCACTTCTTGTTTGGGGTACATCTTATCTTCTAAGATTAAGTTGATTTTATTTAGATTATACCCACAAATAAAGGATAATTTTACTGATATGTGACAGGAAAGAATCTACTATTAGGGGAAACTGCAAAAATGAAATTAACTTTCTGGATGACCTTCAGGGTACAAAGGAAAGAGTATAAGAACAAGAACAAGAGGCCTGTACCAAACGTCTCTCACTAATGGCAATGTCAGTTCTGTCAAGTCATTTAAAGGATTGGTGCTTCAATTTCCTTATATGTAAAATAGGCTTGAAAATTTTTGATTTACATATCTCTAGATACAGTGATAAGGTTAGTGATTAGTGATGGACTTAGTGGTTAAGAGTTCAAGCTCTATAGATCTGGTTTGAATCCTAATGATCACTAACTTGCTATAAATTTAGGCAAACTTCAGTTTCCTCACCCGCAAATTGCTGACCATCACTGTAGCCGAGCACTAAGCGAGAAGCTGAATCTTGAATGCTTAGCACAGTGCCGACAATACTGTAAGCAACCAATAAATGTGCATTTGGGAGAATCAAAGAGAAAACATGTTTAAAACAGCTTGGAAAATGAAGAGGGCCAGAGATTCCTCTATTCTTCAAATTTGGGATGCCAGAACACGTAAGTCACACCCATTTTCTAAACTCCCAGAGGTTAAAATGAACAAACTATCATTAACACTGGCATAAATCACACGCAAAATTCAATTAAACAAAAAGTATATGTATGTTTCTTCCTGCCTCTATTTATCTTTATGTTTCTTTCTTAAATTACTTTAACACCTGTCCAGAGATAGACCCAGAGTCCCCAGAAATCAACCTACCCTTCTACATCAAAGGGATCAAACTGGAGGTCGGACCTGACCTAGTGCTTCTTCTAGTGTCGCAGTGCAGAAGATTACCCAAAACTGAAAATTGGACGTTTTCAAATAAAGTCAAGATTCCTGGCTTAATTAGAAAACCTGCAGCCCTCAGCACACATACCCATAAGGCACCAACCTGCTGAAATATTAAAGCAGGTGCCCTCTGTAGAAAGGCATGGCCCCTCCAGTTCTCAGGGTCCTCATCTCTCCTTATTATTTCTCTTGATACTGAGGCCAAGTACCGGTCACCACTTACCATCATAATGTACCAAATTACTTTTCTTATGGCAAGAAAACTGCTCTCTGTACTCACGCCTCTATCAGAAGCCAGAATTAGAATGTTAGACCTTTAGGCCACAAATTTCACCAAAAAAAAAAAAAAATGATTGGCAAATATTTTTGTGGATTTGAAGACTTTTGGGGACATATTTTTTAAACTTTTTATTGAAGTAAAACATACAAACAGAAAAAGACACAAATCATAAGTACACAGCTATATGAACATTTATAAATTGAATTCATCTATGCAACCAGCATTATCAGCACCCCAAGAGCTCCTTTGTGCTTCCGTCCATCCGGTCACTATTCCCCGCAAGGAAACTATTATCTTAACTTCTCATGCCATAGAATTACTTTGCCTTTTTTAACTTTATGAAAATAGAATTATTCAGAATATATTATTATATATGCCTTCTTTTGCTTAACATCTTGTTTGCGAGATTCACTCATATGGTTACATGAAGTTATAATTCTGTTGCTGCATTTTTAAGGTGTAAACAAAGCTTGTTTATACCCTACTTAACTTATATTACCTTCCTGGTCCCTATTGGCAACTGAGTTTGACACCCTAATCTAGACATAAATCTTTTAAGAAATCTTTCCCCTTACAATTCTCTTAACACTTCAGAATGCATTGGCCTTTCCAAAACCATTTAACACCCTGCCTGGTGATTAAATTTTCAAATAGTTCTTCTTGCACATACACAGATAAAGTTACAACAATCACTTACTGATCTGATCTTCTCACCCATCACCAAACTAACTCCCCTGAAACATCTCGAATTGCCAAAAAGAAAAGTATGTCAGCTATGATGTTGCTTTGTACGTTCTTGACAAAGAGGAAGTGGTTTCAGATATCACAGTTCCTTTGTAAAATAGCCTAGAATCAGTGCTTAGTGAGAAAAAAATATATATTAAAATAACCCTTCTGGTCAATTCTAAATGATAAAATATTTTTCATCTAACATGTAGCCATCTTCAGTTATTGATATCACATTAATAATTATCCAAGACTTTTTAGAAGGAGAATAAAACCAGTGAGTGATTCCTAACCACAAACTTACAATCTGTCCAGACATTTAACAGCTAATGAAATATGATATCCACACGTGGTATATGTGTACTTTTAAGCACATAAACTAATGTGTTATGATTCAAAATATTATTTGGGCAACAAAGAGGAAAGGATTGCATTTGCTAACAACCAGGAATAATTTCATTGGGAGTCCTCTACTTCTTATTTCTCTTGAGGTTTTCAATAGGCTTTTAAAGCAGATGATGAACAGGAAACTAATCCAAGAAATAAAGAAAGCCAAGGGGAAAAAAATAATAATAATGGACAGTTGTACTTGATTGTTTCCATGGTCAGGGCATCCTCCTGAGTGACAGATAATTCATCTTTTGTCAGTTTCCATTGACTAGAGATCATCCTGAGCATTGTTATCAGCAAAACCTCCACAAAGTGAAGGATTTTCAAACGGGAAACCAGATGTGATGGGGTCAGGCCCTGCATGTGATGGAGATATTTGGGTTAATGATGATTGATGTCATATCACATTTCATAAAGTACACACTTGCCAAATCAGGTATTTCTGCCATCACGTAGGAGCAGTTGCTGAATGCCTTTACAGTAAAGCACCAAGGTCAAAGATGAAGAAGTAGACGCAAAAGAGCCCACTGCTCTTAGAAGGGTGGCATAATCAATTTAGGATAACCAAATTGCATACTGCATAGGATTTGTATGACATTCCTTTCCCAATGTCTGCTATTCATGTGGGAAATCGAAAACATTCTAAATTTCCCATACCTATTACGTGTGCATTGTTGTTTTGTTTGGGGGATATATTTTTACTTTGTTTCTCTAAATTACTATATTAAGGAAAATCTTAATGGTATTACTTTATCAAAAACAATTATTCAGGGGACTCCCCTGGCAGTCCAGTGGTTAAGACTTTGCCTTCCAATGCAGGGGGAGCAGGTTTGATCCCTGGCTGGGGAGCTAAGATCCCACATACTTCCCAGCCAAAAAACCAAAATATAAAACAGAAGCAATATTGTAACAAATTCAATAAAGACTTTAAAAATGGTCCACATCAAAAAAATCTTAAAAAAAAAAAACCTAATTATTCAAACGGTGAACTTTTAATTTTTTCATAACACATTTGCTGATTTGGTACAAAAAAGTCACATAACATACAAATATATACCCAAACAGTACCCTCTTTTATTTGATGGTATATATAAAGAGAGTTATTTTATAACCATTCCTGCTTTAGTAAGAAATACATTTTTCTTTGATTTGTATGATATTTCAACATGGACATACATTTACAAGCTATAAAGGAACAATTTCAAAACATGCTCAAGGGGAGAAGAGCCCTCACCATTTAATCTAAGAAATAACTCTTTGCAAAACCATTATGCTGTTGTTTCAGAGTTTGATGTTTTCAAAGGAAGGATAATGAATGTTGCAACAATCCTAAAATAGCCCTGGAAAAGCTTAATAGTTATTATTAAGTTGATGTATTTACAAGGCTCTTAAAGCATTCTTGGTTTTCTATAGCTATTGGTATAATATTAACTTTTCCAAAACAGGCATAGTATTTTAAAGAAGCTTACAGCCAGGGTCGATGTAGAAGCCTGCACAGTTGACTCTACAATTGGATTTTTTGCTGAAGAGAATTCTAAGCAAAGTGTTGATGGAATAGCTTGGTTTCTCCTGTCTGCTTTTAACGGTAATATGTAAGAAGAGAGAAATGAATTGAATAAGGAATTGTTAAACAAAAGATCTGGAAAATTTTCAGACTGTCCATATTGCAAAAAATGAGAAAATGGGTTCACAAGAGAACACCAAAGGTGAAACTGACCGATTATTCAATAGAGAGATTAGTGTGGGGGAGAACCATGGATTTAAACAGCCACCTCAACAGAAGCCAGGAATCGGGATAAGACTATACCAACATTAACACTGCCTGCTAGGATTAAAGGAAACAGAAAGTGGGATGGAATGAAGGCAGGCTGAAAACATGTATTATCCTGCAAGAAAAGGACTCCAAAGGTGATTCAAGATCACTATTCCCACCACAGCCCCAAGAGGCAAGGCTGCCTCCACCTTGGTTTCAAAGGACAGGACTGTTACCCAGCAGAGCCATCTAGGCAGGATCCTTGCAAAGATTTGCATGGGCAGGGCTCTGCCAGGCCAAAGAGATGGGGTGTCCCACTGAGCCATGGAGTTGATGCCATCATCCCAGTGGGTCTAATAGGTGGGACTACTGTGCAGTGAGTCTGGATAGCTGAGCATCAAACCAAAGAGGATTATTCTCAAAGCTTAGTAACTAATGGCATTTGCTCTGTTAGGTTTTGAACTTGCTCGGGACCCATCACCCCTTTCTTCTTTCCTATTTCTCCCTTTTGGAATGAGGATATCCCACCACTGATTTTGAAAGCACCTAGCTTATCTGGTTTCAGAGGTTCACAGCTGGAGAGAAGTTCTGCCTCAGAATGAATCATATCTCTAGTCTCATCTATATCCAATTTAGATGATATTTAGATGAGACTTTGGAGTTGCTGCTGGAACCAGTTAAGACTTTTGGGGTTGCTGGGATGGAATTAGTATTTTTTACATGTGAGAAGAAATTAATTTGGGCGGTCAGGAGCAGAATGCTACAGGTTGAATGCTTGAATCCCCCTAAAATTCATATGTTGAAGCCCTATCCACCCAATGTGATGGTATTTGGGGGTGGGGCCTTTGGGAAATAATTGGGTTTAGATGTGGCCATAAGGGTGCCGTCCCCATAATAGAATTAGTGCCCTTTTAAGATGAGCACTTGCTTGTGCTCTCTCTCTCTCCTGTGTGAGGTCACAGCAGAAAGATAACAGTCTATGAATCAGGAAGCAGGCTCTCACCAGACATCAAATCTGCTGTTCCTTGATCTTGGACTTCCCTGTCTCTAAAACTATGAGAAACAAATTTCTGTTATTTGTAAGTCTATGGTATTTGTTATAGCAGCCTGAATGGATGAAGACACAGGCCCAAGCTAAGGCAAAAGGAAAATCCCACAGAGAACCTTGATAGCCATAGGGGTTATTAACCACCTCCCAGCTGATTAGAATATGCAAGGAGAATTGAATCATAGGAGACTCATGAGATCACAAAGATTAAATATTAAAATTATCTAAGCTCTTTGGGGTTAAGCCTTGGGTCCTTTCTTACACCCTTAAAATAACAATCTTTAAACATTTAATGTATTTGAATCCTTCAAACTAAGAATTCCAGGTAAACTCAGAGAGAAACTGCAACCAGAGAGGAGTGTAAATGAAACAGATAAGAACACAGAAAAGTATTGTTCACAATTACTTGTGAGAACTCCATGTAAGGCTCTGTGAATTTTTCTCTTGGAGATCTTGTTTTGGGCATATATTGATTAATAAAAGCATACATACCTATCATGATCTTGGTTCAGGGAAGTGCCTAAACAACTAACCCACTTAATAAAATATAAACAGAACTCACTTCCTCCTTAGGATAGTGACAGTCAAATTAATATCTTAATCATATCCTGCACAAAGATATTATGGTGACATTTTTCAGGGAATATCTGCACAGTATCAGAACTAGAAGTACAGAAAACAAAGTCTTTCAAATCCACTCTCACAAATCTCAGATAGACAGAAATCCGAAGAACAAAAGCAGCAAGGAGGAGTGTTCATAGTCTTATGCCAGAGGCATGGGGGGAAAAATGAGATTTTTTACTTTCTCATTGCTCAGGGTAAAATAGCTCCAACCTGAAGATAACATGAGAAATGGAGAGAGGGGTTAGCGTAGAACAGTAACCCTGAGAATCATTCCCTCCTGAAGCCTTCTCTTTTTCACAGTGACAGGTTGGCTAGAATAAAACTGGCAAGCCTGATAGACATCACCACAAGCCACATTTGCTGCAGATCTGAGGGTTTCTTCCTTCCTTCAGATGTATTCTAAGATATTAGCCCTTCTGAACAAAAAAGGCCTCTGCATAACTGTGTGCAAAACCTAAGAGTCTGGTATTTAGAGTCTAAATCTAATCTAAAATATATATATTGCACTACTGCATTCGTTTAGCATTTCCAAGGAAGAGCACATGATATGCTGTGTGCAAGGCAGTTTTTCAGTGTTTTCAATAATAAATCCATCCTAACATAAAAAGGAGCTACAGATGATGAGCTTCACAGTTCAGAGGAATGAGGAACAAGAACAGAAATGTATTCTATTATGCGTATCTTTTATACCATTCACACAAGCATACCAAAACCTCTCAACAATATTCCAGAGAAAGGACAAACACATATAGGAAGTAAAAAATAGAAAAACCAAAAGGCTTGTACGTATTATGCAAATACACAAGTTCTGTATAAAAAATTCAAACTGAGATATCTAAAAGCAACTCACAGCAAAAGCTGTCCCTTGATAAAAGCTCATAATGCTTTTAACTTTTGGTTTTATTCTTAAAACTAAAATTCCTTTTTATTAAATTACTGCACACACTTGGATAAAAATCAAAATATACTAAAGGACTTGTGATTAAAATGATTGATTTCCTACTTTCCTTCCCTTCCCCAACCTAAGCTTAATTTTACTGCTCATAATATAACACTTTTAACAATGTTTATTGTTATTGGCTTTTATTTTTCATGTGATCCATATTTATAAATAATACACTTATGCAACTGTTTTGAGTTTTTATTTTGATTTACCAAATTTAGACCTTATTCATTGCCTTCCTACACATAACTCATACATAACTCATTTATACCCTTGCCCATTACCTCTTAAATTTCCCTCCCCAATACAGTAATATTATTAGTTCTACTACTGGTTAATTTATAATTAAATAATCTGCTTATAACCTTATTTCTTATTCCAAAACATAGAGACAACTTCTCTTGTACAAGACTATGTGTGTCTCCACCCTCCCCTTGACTTATCCTTTCCTACCTTCTAGCTTCTAATTTTGATCATCTCTAATTTTATACTTCTTAAGTCGATAATATTTACAGTTTGTTCTCTAATTGTAATCAGTTCTTCATTGTTCTAAATGCTGAAAAATAACTAAAGAGTAGTTAGTGCTGGAGTTTTTGTTCACTGTACTGGGTTATATTTTTCTCTCATATAGCTTTTTTTGGGGATTCCACTTTTTCCTAGAGTTATCAATTGCCTTTCTATTTATGTATGTATTAATTATCTTTACCATCTCCTTAAGTTGTTCCAGAATTTCAAGAAAAATATCAAATCTTTGGAATCCCATTTTCTTTTACCATCTACATCCCACCATATTATGACTTTAAGTAACATTCTAATAAAAAGTGAAGGAGAGGTTTACTTTCTGAGTCCTTGAATGCTAAAAGTAAAATTTTTGCTGATACAAAATTCTAGGTTAAAATCATTTTTCTTTAGATCTTTGAAGCATTTCCTGTTACCAGAATGATTCCTGTTTCCTTTTCATCTATTTTTTTCTTTATCTACAGAAGCTTTTAAGATCATCCTTTTACTCTTAGTATTCTAAAATATCACAGTGCCTTGTGATTCTTTTTACTCATCTGACTGTACACTTAGCAAGACTTCAGCCCTTAGACCATCTCTAGCTCCTTTTTTAGAGCATTCTATTCTTGTTTTATAGACTGCAATATATTCTCAAATCTATGTAACTAAAAATATCTTTCAGTTTCTCTTTTGTTCCCCAAATTATCTGTTTCCCCTCATTATTTTTCTTTTTTAAAATATTTTTATATTCGTCTTGGATATCCAAGAATCTTAGTTGTGTTGTTTTGTTTTGTTTATGCAAGGAACAAAGGGTACCTCTCTGATCTTCTACTTATTTTGAAAATAATTTAATTTTTTCAATTGTCTAACATATCTCATGACATTAACTATTATCTATACACAAATAATGACCCTCCAATTTATATCTCCAGTCAGGATGCCTCTTCTTAATCAGAATCAGAATAAAATTGCTTACTCAAAGATTACTTGATTTCTAATTGACATCTCATTCTTAACCTGTCCAAAAATAAATTCCCGATCCCACATCCCTATACCACTAATTCTTCTTCTCCCACATTTTTCTCATCCTCCAGAGCTTAGCCCAAAATCTCTGGAATCTTCGTTAATACTTTCATATCTACCATCCAATCCATCAGAAAATTATCTCAGCTCTACCTCCTAAATACTTCCAGAATCTAACTATTTCTCAGGATCCCCACTGCTGCCCACCTGACTCAGGTTCCTATCATATCAATCCTGGATTACAGTTGTAGCCTCCTCTCTGGTCCCCCAATATTTCCCTAAGGCCTGTGCCCTGCACAGCACTCAGAGTTAAGATTTTAACACATAATCAGATCATGTCACGCTTTTGCTAATAATTCTACAAATATGTAAAAGTTCAAAAAGTCCTCCCTTATCTGATGGTCTAAATTCACACACACAGATTTTCCTCTCTCTTCACATCTCCAGCCACTGTCTCACTCACTCACTGTGTTTCAGCCACGCTGGCCTCCTTGCTATTACACAAACATCTCAAGACCTCTCCGACCTCAGAGCATTTCTACTTGCTGTTCTCTTTGCCTGGATACTCTTTTTCCAGATAGCCTCATAGATCCCTCTGGTAGTTTCTTGGATTATATGCTCAAACATAACCTTGTCAGAGAAACTTAACCACTCCACCCTATAAAATAGAAACCTCCTCTTACTCCTTCAGCAAAGCTTATTGTTCTCCACAGCACTTACGAATATCTGACACATTTTATATTAATTTAGTTTTTTCTTCCTCACCACCCCGAAACTAAAATGTAAGATCCTTAATAGCAGATCATTTTTTTCATTTTGTTAACTGCTATATTTTCCAGCACTCACAAAACTTCCTGACACATAGTAGGAGCTTCCATAATATTTGTTGAACAAGTGAATGAAAGGATAATAAGACAACGAATAATGAGACAATATTAAATATGTCATAAATGATCTCAACAAAGTGAGTTAGGGAAAGCTGGACATATTTGGACCTGAGAGAAGTCCAGAGAGGCTAGCCCAATGAACAAGGAGAAAGAGCCCTTAAGATGTCAATGATGAGTCAAGTGCAGGTTGATCACCCTGGGGCTTGTACAGGCTGAAGAATTTTAATTTTATTTTAAGGAAACTGCTAAGTCATTAAAAGGTTTAAGCAAAGAAGTAACATGTTCTTGTTTTTTTCCCCCAAATTTTATTTGGTCTACTGAGTAAAATATAAAATAAAATAGAGCCAAGAGAAGGAAACCATCAATAAAGTCATTGTCAGAGTTTGGATGAGATAGGATGCCTCTTGGACAAGAATGGTAGCAGTTGGAGATGGAGAGTAAAGATAAATTTGGAAAATATTTTGTAAGTAGGAATAATAGGAATTACTAATCATTTGCATGTTGTAAGTGAGAGAGAGGAATTTTAGCTTGAATAATTGGGAATGTAGTGCTAAAGATCAAAATAGGAAAAACTAGAGCAAGAAAGGTTTTGCAGGCAGAAATCGAGCATTTGGTTTGGAGGTATTAAGTTTGAGGCCCTTTTGATGCTTTAAGACTCTCTCCATCCATGGAAACTTGCTTCATCATTGTCCTCTGTAAAAGTAACCACTACCTCTGGAAACTTCATAGGCACCAGACTCTCTGCCAATCACCTTGCAAGGAATGAAGCACAAGATCTCTCTAAGTTTTAGGATATTTCAGGCTACCTTTATTTGGAGATTCTAGAACCCAGTACAACAGGAAGTCAATACAGTCTTAACGTAGATTTTGTAACTGAACTCAAATGTGAAGCAACTATTCATGACTTAGCCCCTATTCCTCCTTTGACAGGAGGTGATGTCCTAGAAGGAAATCTGGCCTGAAACCAAAAGACTGTTACAAAATTCATATTTAATTGCCTACTCTATGTCAGATAACCCTAAGTGGCCACTAAGAAATTGCATCCCCCTTCTTATATAGAGGGGAAATGAAGAGAGTGCATAGGGCAGCCACAATTAGGCAGATGACGGTCTCTTCATTAGTCACAAAATGGAAAGTTCTCAACCTCCAGTCTTTTTTTTCTAACCCTCAAACTGCCAGCTGCAAACTGTCTGGGGTCCCAAAAAATTGTTTGGGCATAAGAAATACATTTGAAAATTTTGAGCTCAAAGGAAGCATTTAAAGCCATGGGAAGAAATAAATTACCTAGGAAGGATGCGTATAAAGGAAACAGGCACACAGAGAGAGCTCTGGGCTTCACAGTACATAGGATCCGGGTACAAAAAAGAACCCTATAAGAGAGACTGAATTCTACATATACATGTATCTATTCTTTTTCAAATTCTTTTCCCAATTAGGTTGTTACAGAATACTGAGCAGAGTTCCCTGTGCTATACAGTAGGTCCTTGCTGGTTACTGAATCACTTTGTTGTACACTAACTACACTTTGTTGAAACTAACACAGCATTGTTAAGCAACTGTACGCCAATATAAGATAAAAAGCTAAGAAAATAAAAAGTACTGTGAGAAAAAAATAAAATAAAAATTTAAAAATAAAATAAATAAATAAAAACTGGTCCTTACGCTGAAAAAAAAAAAAGAGAGAGAGAGACTGAGAAGGAAAAGTTGAAGAAAAAGGATGAAAATCAGAAGAGGGTGATGGAAACTAAGAGGAGCTAGTATTTTTGATAAAGAGGAAATGGGCTTTTATACCAATTTTGCTGAGAGGTTAGATAAAAGGATAGAAATTGAGCATGGCAATATTGGAGATTATGAAAAGTACAGAGTCAGTGACACAGTGGGGGAGGGAAAGAATCACAATGGCTTAATGAGTGATTAGGCAATGAGAAAGTGAAGATACCTTCTATAGAATATGCCTGCCAAAAAACTGGATGTTCAAATGAGCAGAGAAATGCAGCAGTAGCTGAAAGGATGTGGGAGTCAAGGAAGTAATTCTTAAGCAAGTTACCACAAGGTCAGCAGAGAATGCACAGCAGTGCCCAGCAAGCTGAACAAACCCTACCACACAGTGCTGGCCGAGCAAATACAAGCACACTGTGGAGCTGTGGCCAGAGGCGACAATAAGATCAATCCACTGGCAGAGGACAGCATTAGGGCCTGCGGGGTTCTGGGCTGGGAAAATGTCCTCTAATAACCTGAGGTAACTTTGAGTCAGATGCTATGGGGGCAGTCAAATATTGTGTGAAACATAGACAAGGGAACTATGTGTAAGACCTTTAGTTACTACAGTATTTTTACTGATATTTGCTAATGTTGTTATTATTATTATTACTATTACTATTATTACTATTGTTATCATCATCATCATTAAACCTCTTCATCTGATACTATTTGTATAGTCTCACCAGGTGTCTGGCACTGTCCTAAGTGCTTTACAAATATTAATTCATTTAATCCTCATTACAACCTTACAAGGTGCATAGTATTATTATCTTTATTTTACAAACTGAGGCCCAGGGAATTCCATATGAAAAGCAGTCTGTTTTCAGAGGTCTTGACTTCAAGCTCCGCATTAAGTTGTTCCTGTTTCATATAACTGCTTATTTGCAAATGAGGGTTATTATAATGTCAGGTAGAAAGCACTTCACCCAACTTCTGGATGAGTGATTCAAGCCAAGTGAAGAACAATTCCCCCATTAATTAACATGGGCCCTCTTTAGGACTTTGGGTATTGCCCACATAAAGGGTCTACAAGCAAGCTGCACTGGCAATGTGTTTTCCATTATTCATTTTCTTTAAACCTCATTTGATGTAAGCGCCTAGTCAAAAAACTTAATCTTTGTAATTAATAGGTATGGCTACTTAAGAATTAATTACTATTTCTGTTTTGTTTCATTTTAGGGGACTGGATTCCTATTTGGTACTCTGACTCCTTTGCACAATTCTCCTCTAAAAAGTCTGGAAAAGAGCATCTGAAAATTGTTGCACCTCAGCATCCCCTGTCTGACAAGCTGATTCTTTCCCTCACTCCCACTAAACATGTCCTTTGACCTCAAAATACTTGATGCCCTTGACCCTTCTTTTTTGCCCTACCCATCACCTTATTTCCAACCTTATCTCCTGACCTGTCCATCCTAAATCCGTCAGTATCAATTTAACGATCCTCTTTCCAGTACGCTCAATTTCTTTACGTTTAAGTGTTTCGGGTTCAACATCCTAGAAAATGATCACTTAAATAAATCCAAACATCTGGATTCTCTCCTCCTCCAGCCAGACTTCTGCAGACCCAGCCATGTAAAAAGGACAATTATATGGACTGATGATGCTATAAGCATCAGTCCTTTTAAATGGCTCAGGGCACTCCCTTTCTCCCTATCTTTTCTAATTAAGACATGGGCTGGACTCTGCCTGACTCAATTTCAGCCTCACATGACAGAGGGAAGTGAAGGACTTCATCTGCTTCCTCACCACCCTATCACCTTCATCTCCACATCAGAGGGAGAAATATTGCTTCTTTTTTCCAAGGCATTCCTTTCATAAATGCTTTATATGTCATCTTCCTCTGCTTCCTCCAGGATCTTGCTCCAACCATTATCCAATCTTCCTGTATGGGCAACGTTTCCCATTCCATTAGTTCCTTCTTATACGTATTAGCCAAAATAGAGCCAAGCAATGAGACATAAATAAACATAAATCAATAAAACACCTCCTATATATCCCTATTTCCTTTCATCTGGTATTTAACTTTACACATCACATCCACCCTTCCCAAAATATGAATGCTTGCACTCTCTGTCAGGCACGGTTCTAAGAATTTCACATATGTTAACTTACTTAATCCTCCCAACAACCCTATAGGTAAGCATTTTTATTATCTTCATTTTACAAAAGAAAATCTTAGTCATAGCAAGTTTAAGTGCACTGCCCACAGTCACACAGAGGTACTTCCCATTGTGGCTTTGACTTATTAATAAATCTTACAATAATCATCATGAGCAGTCATTTGCTGACTTTCATAGTTTCCAGCTTTAAAAAATTTAAGCAGACCACCTCACCTCTTTGAGGAATTTTTAAAATTCCTTTTCCATTTTCTGCTTTTTAGATTTTTCTGTGCACTGTTTTAATATTTTCTATTTCTATCACAATCTCAATTTGTACTCATTCTCAATTACTTAACATTGTTAAAAAGTAAACTGTAATTAAATTCAAAGTACATAAAATCTGAATATTTTTTACTCATTCATATAAAATACAATATTAAAAAGTATTATTTTTCATGTGCTAGCTCCCAAATTATTTTTCAGTATTCAAGATTAACTATTAAAAAACAATTAGGAATATCAGTTTTAAATTAAAATATTTAAATAAATCTGAATTTTTTAATTCTAAAAAGTTAATTAAATCTTATTAAATATCTTACAAAAATACAACTCATTACAATTTTGCATCTCATATCTGTCTAGCTGCCAAAGTAAAGCATCAGCATCATGCTTCATGAAAGTTATATCTAAACCCAGGTAAATACAAATTTTAAAGAAATATGAATCATTTAATGTTATAAAATATTTTAAGCTCTGTAACATATTGTGAATACCTGCTATTTGTGAGTATCTTTGGAAAAACAAACTGGAACATGAAAAGTAACAAGAAAATAGATGCTCAGCACTACTGAGAAATGATGCTATATTTTTCAAAAATCTACCGGGTTTATGCTATTTGAGAAGTGGTATTTGACAGATTAATTAATCTATCTTTTCTCTTATCTAAGCCCTTTTCCTACTCTGATCCTTCCTTTACTCAGAAGCAATGCCTATCTCCAGCGTCATCAGTGGCACAGCCCACAACTTTCACAGCATTTGGAGAAAGCTGCCTTTGCAAGAGATGGAGAAAAATATTACCCTGGGATGGGAGTGATATTAGTCAGCAGAGCAGGTGTTTGGTATTATAGGTATGTAAGCAGTGAGTGTTAGATTCCACGTGTTAGAAAAACCTATATGTTCTTTAAAATTGGTGGGTACACGTATTTAAGATATTTAAGGTCTTCTAAAGTACAGGGCTCTGGGCAAGAGCCACTCTGGCCTGGATCCCAGGGAGTCTTGCTCAAAATAGAAATGAAGTTCAGTTGTAGAAAAATGAAGAGAGATACATTTCGTGTATACCAAAATTCATGGCTTGAAAATATGCCCAGGACATACTGCTGTAAATTTCACAAACTTTATAAACCTTTATTGACAAATCTGTTTTCTTACTAAATTGGAAGCTTAGTAAAAACTGGAATTAGGTCTCAGTTGATTACTGTGGTCCTAAAAAAGAGCCTATCTTCTGGCACATACTAGGAAATACCACTTTAAATGGTTCATTGCTTCTAAGAAGGTTAAACTGGGATCAAGCATATGTATGCACTGGGTATGCTGAGGGCAAAAATACCCCCAAGGGATTTAAATGAGAGTATTTCAAGAGATAATTAGATAACAAATAGCAAATATAATGATTACTAATGTAATATGTACATTTTTCTCTTCTTTCCTCATTTTTTCTTCTTTGAACGAACAATTCCCAATAGTAAATATAGAAAGCCAAGAGCTCTTTAACCATTAAATTTTCTGATAGCTTTTACTTGTATACAGTTGATATATAAGAAAAAATGTTGCTATTAAACTAAATTTTAAGTAAAAGCACATTATAGTAGAAATAAGACCCTCCAGAGAATAATTTTATGAGACCATTATTGCACAGTAGCTTGGGCAGTTGAACTCTCATGAAACAAATGGCCCTATAAAACAAGTCCCAAAGTGGCCTATTGCTTAATTAAATTCATATACAAAGCATCCCTCTGCCTTGACATGTGTACATACATATATTAGATATATTTTAAAATTCAATCTGAAAAATATGACCTCGTAAAGATGCAAAGCTTTAGACACCACTTCAAAGCCAAAGAACTTCTTGAAGCAATATTTTACATGGAACTGTGACTTTTAAAATAATTGCTTTTTTTTTCCCTTAAGATAGTGAGAACACTCAGTTTGATATATACAATATATTTAAGCTTTCTGCCTATAAAAATATGCCACAGTCTATATGAAATGCTTGCACTGAATGCCAGTACTGCTAATTCTTCCTTCCCATATTTCACCAAAATGGAAGCATGTGTAGAAGAGTCTGAGTGTGCACAGGAAGAAACACATTGACAAGATCCACAGCCCAATCCTTCAACTGAAATGTGTCAACTTAGAAGAATGTTAATTTAATGAATGCAAATAAATTAAGACATGTTTTTCCCCTTGCATATAAAATTGTTTTACCACAATGTATTACTCTACTCTTCTGTTTCATGAACCACGTACATGTGGGTAACAGCCCTCCAGGAACAGAATGTGGTCCAGACTGTTTGACAGCCTAAAAACATCCTAAAGCCATCTGGTATTAAATGTGTTCAGGGAAGATGGAAGCAAGGGAGTAAAATGAAGAGACATTATTCAAAACACGTTACTAATTGATTATAAGATTTTGTGTCCCAAAATGTTCCATCAGTTTCAAATTTCACATGAAATAATATGGGATGAACAATTTCAGCCTCTCAATTTTCACCTATTCTTTTGGGAAACTCCTTAATGATACCTATTTAACTAGCACCCTAAAGAAAAATGGAAAACAATGTATAGAATCTGGAGACGTACAGGTAATTCTCAAATATAGAAAGTAAATCAGATGAGTTTTAAAGAAAAGGAAAGGAAAGATATAGGAAAGATGTTCTAAATTTGGGTGAAATTCCTTGGACTTACAAACAGAAAAATGAGGAGGGCTTTACACTGGTTTAAATAATTTTTATACTCAGAAACTGAAAATGTCCAGCTAAGAACAACAGCAATCATGATAGTAACTATTATTTATTAAGTACTCACTGGGTATCAGGTACTATGTTATGCCTTTCACACTATCTCATTTTAATCCTCATGACACTGCTATGGAGGTATTCGTAGTTTAAAGGTAAAGAAACTAAGGCACTGAGACATTAAGAAACTTGCTTAAAATCACCCAGTTAGTAAATGGCAGAGTTAAAATTCCCTTTTTTTGCTGATATGAAGGCCCAAGTTTTTAACCCTTGGTCCCTTGCTGCCAACTTTAACAGCAAGTCATGATGTGACCACGGGATAACCTTAGCACCTTAGAACCTCATAGAGTTAACTCTGAACTTAGGCCACTGACAAATAAAACAACAGGTCAGAGATATATCCTGAACCTTCAAGGTAACCTGTTATTTATGTAACAGAAGAGGTTTATGTTTAAAGGCAGTAGGTGTCTACCTGCATGATTTGTATTCACAAAGAGGATAAGCACACAACCTTTGCTCTGAGCCAATCCTCTAAAAGTGTGTGATAACCAAGGGGAGGTCACAGAACAGGAACCATTTGCACTATACAGGGAATAAGCCTGCACAGATGGTGTGGGACTCCAACAGCAGAAAAGCTGAATGAGCTCCCTGTCTGCATGAAGAGCACATGTGAGCTGTTATGGCCCTGTTTATCACTTCCACCTCAGTCACCCTCTTCCCGAATGCCATAGCTGCAGAGTAAGGGGTAGACCCAGTGTGTAAGAGTAGATATTACTAGTGCCCTGCAAAAGAAACACACCCCATATTCAAAAGAATAGCACAGAGAGTACTGGGTAACATTTACCAGCCATGCACAAGAATTTAGAGGCTTTTTACGAGGGGAATGTAATGTTTAATTTAGATAAATAACCATAATGAAACCAGAGGCTCTTCTGTTTTGCCCACCACTGAGTATCACTTTTCAGCAAATACAGAGCTATCATGTTATACTGGCTGTGATGAGTGGCCCTGACAAGATTAAAAAAAAAAAAAATCTTGATGCATATTTCTCAAAAAAAGTCTGTAGACCTCCTAACAACTACCTCCATGGAGGAGTCAGGGGACAGGGACCTGTTTGTCTCTCTTTGAAACTGGAAAATGTTACTTAAAATATTTACAACAAGGATAACTAAGAGTAGATACCTGGATTCTTGCTCCTCCATGTCATCATCGTTATGCATCCATTATTATTTTGGCACTTCGGCAGGAAAAGAAACCATGTGACATAGTAAGATTATTTGTGTACTTTAGAAATTTAAATACATCTTTCAGTAAGGTTTGAATCTTTTAAGATATATATATATGTGTGTGTGTATACATATATATGTGTGTGTCTATATATATATATAAATGATGCAGATATTTTTGAACTCAAAGAGAGCTGTCAAGTAACAACACAAATAACCAAAGTGATAATGTTAAACAGCCCAAGGAAAGTGCTATTTGAATGATAGAAAACAAATGCCTAAGAGAATTTCAGAGTTTCAATTTGGCTTCAGAACTTCTGAGTGACCTTACAAACCCTCCATTGTGGCCAAGTTCAAGGCACTTGAGATAAGGAAGGCTCTTTGTTTTAAAGGCCCTAGAATGTAAATTTCTTGATATTCCAGGGCTACCAGGATCCTCTTTGGCTCAATCCACATGATAATGAAAGAAAACAGCCAGCACAGTGTTTACTATTAAATAACTTTGACTCAGTTGTACTGTAATGTTACTATTGTCCTTTGCCAAAACAGCAAATATTCACTCAACATTAAGAGAACTCCTCTCTTAATATGCTTGAGTATTATTGTGAATTAAATGGTATGTGTTATAAAGAATATTTAGGCTGCAAGAAAACTTAGAAAAAACGTTAACTCTACAAATGACATGCTAAAACCCAAGTAAGTGAGATGAGTCATGGGCAGAGAAGAGATTAGAATTTGGGTTTCCTAATTTCTTAATCCAGTGTTAGTTCTACCACATTATCTTGATTATTTATGAAGTTATTCAACTTCATTCAGTTATTAAAAGTGCTATCTACAGGTATTTTTGTTTTGATCCTCTTTAATTTTTATTGACATTGTTTTACAAGTTATGTGTCTACGCCTGGGATAGAAATATTTGATTATAGAACTCTGAAAGTAAGTAAAAGGATAAAGCAACTAGACATAAAAAAAGAACTGCTTTTGACTCACATTTTATGAAGCATACAAATCTCTCATTAATATGAGAGCTGAGGTCTTAATCTGTTTTAGGTTTTGAAAGATGAACCCCATAGAATGATAGGGACTAAATCTGACTTTACTGTTGACGCTGATTTGGAGATCCTCAAATCTTGTCCAAGACAGAGTCGAAGTTGACATTTCATTTGCAAATGAAAATCATCTGTCAAGTTCACTAAACCAGGTTTAAGTGTTCCTTAACCTGTTCTTACTTGATCAGCATGCCTATGCTAATCTCTCTGCTGGCATTCTGTGACATACTATTCTTTTCATTCATGACACTTTTCTCATGGCAATATCATGATTTGAAATGTTATATACACATAAATATATTTTGGTATTCATTAGTTTAATATCTGTCATCTGACACACTGTAAGCTCTGCAGAGAAGTTAGTCAACTGTGCACCAATTTCATCCCAGCTCCAGTAGTTATTCAGTAAATATTTTTTGAAGGAACAAAGGATAAATAATTGGGTACCTTTCTGAATTTGGAAATTGATGGATATTCTTAAATTTCAGCTAGGCACAATTAGTAAAGAAGGAAGAGTACCGTGGCATGCAACACAGATATTTTTTAAGTCTATTACTGCCTGTGTTAGGCAGGGTCATTTTAGGTCCAAATGATAAAACACAATACAAACTCATTTAAACAAAATTAATAACTTATCAACACAAAACTGAAAAGCCCAGGATTGTCTTGAAGTAAGATTTGATCTTGTCTTCAACACACAGCACTAGAAGGAATACTCAACAAAATCAGGGATATGCGTCTGTTTTGTTCAATGATTTATCCCAAGTTCCTATATGAGTGCTGTCATATAGTAAATGCTTGATAAATATTTGTTGAATAAATGAATGATCAATCTCTGTCTCTTGGATAAACTTTCCAATCCCATGGTGTGGCAGGCAGAAAAATCACTCCCAAACATATTCACAACTGGTCCTCAGGGTCTGTGAATATGTTTCCTGACATGGCAAAAGGAACTCTGCAGATATGCTTCAAGTTAGGACCTTGAGATGGGGAGAATATCCAGGTGGGCCCAATCTAATCTTTTTTTTTTTTTAACATCTTTATTGGAGTATAATTGCTTTACAGTGTTGTGTTAGTTTCTGCTATATAACAAAGTGAATCAGCTATATGCATACGTATATCCCCATATCCCCTTCCTCTTGCATATCCCTCCCACCCTCCTAATCCCACCCCTCTAGGTGGTCACAAGGCACTGAGCTGATCTCCCTCTGCTATGCAGTTGCTTCCCACTAGCTATCTATTTTACATTTGGTAGTGTATATGTCAACGCTACTCTCTCACCTCGTCCCAGTTTACCTTTCCCCCTCCCCGTGTCCTCAAGTCCATTCTCTACATCTGTGTCTTTATTCCTGTCCTGCCCCTAGGTTCATCAGAAACAATTTTTTTTTTAGATTCCATATATATGTGTTAGCATATGGTATTTATTTTTCTCTTTCTGACTTACTTCACTCTGTATGACAGACTCTAGGTCCATCCAGCTCACTATAAATAACTCAATTTCGTTTCTTTTTATGGATGAGTAATATTCCACTGTATATATGTGACACACTTCTTTATCCATTCATCTGTCGATGGACACTTAGGTTGCTGCCATGTCCTGGCTATTGTAAATAGTGCTACAATGAACACTGTGGTACATGACTCTTTTTGAATTATGGTTTTCTCAGGGTATATGCCCAGTAGTGGGATCGCTGGTTCATATGGCACTTCTACTTTTAGTTTTTTAAGGAACCTCCATACTGTTCTCCATAATGGCTGTATCAGTTTACACTTCCACCAAGAGTGCAAGAGGGTTCCCATTCCTCCACACCCTCTCCAGCATTTATTGTCTGTAGATTTTTTGATGATGGCCATTCTGACTGTTGTGAGGTGATACCTCATTGTAGTTTTGATTTGCATTTCTCTAATGATGAGTGATGATGAGCACCTTTTCATGTGTTTGTTGGCAATCTGTATACTTCTTTGGAGAAATGTCTATTTAGGTCTTCTGCCCATTTTTGGATAGGGTTGTTTGTTTCTTGATATTGAGCTGCATGAGCTGCTTGTATATTTTGGAGATTAATCCTTTGTCAGTTGCTTCATTTGCAAATATTTTCTCCCATTCTGAGGGTTGTCTTTTCATATTGTTTATGGTTTTCTTTGCTGTGCAAAAGCTTATAAGTTTCATTAGGTCTCATTTATTTATTTTTGTTTTTATTTCCATTCCTCTGGAATGTAGGTCAAAAGGATCTTGCTGTGATTTATGTAATAGACTGTTCTGCCTATGTTTTCCTCTAAGAGCTTTATAGTGTCTGGCCTTACATTTAGGTCTTTAATCCATTTTGAGTTTATTTTTGTGTACGGTGTTAGGAAGTGTTCTAAATTCATTGTTTTACATGTAGCTGTCCAATTTTCCCAGCACCATTTATTGAAGAGGCTGTCTTTTCTCCATTTTATACTCTTGTCTCCTTTATCAAAAATAAGGTGACAATATATGCATTGGCTTATCTCTGGGCTTCTTATCCTGTTCTTTGATCTATATTTCTGTTTTTGTGCCAGTACCGTACTGCCTTGATTACCATAGCTTTGTAGTCTAGTCTGAAGTCAGGGAGCCTGATTCCTCCAGCTCCGTTTTCCTTTCTCAAGATTGCTTTGGCTATTCGGGGTCTTTTGTGTTTCCATACAAATTGTGAACTTTTTTGTTCTACTTCTGTGAAAGATGCCATTGGTAGTTTGATAGGGATTGCACTGAATCTGTAGATTGCTTTGGGTAGTAGTGTCATTTTCACAATGCTGATTCTTCCAATCCAAGAACATAGTATATCTCTCCATCTGTTTGTATCATCTTTAATTTCTTTCATCAGTGTCTTATAGATTTCTGCATACAGCTCTTTTGTCTCCTTAGGTAAGTTTATTCCTAGGTATTCTATTCTTTTTGTTGCAGTGATAAATGGGAGTGTTTCCTTAAATTCTCTTTGAGATTATTCATCATTAGTGTATAGGAATGCAAGAGATTTCTGTGCATTAATTTTGTTTCCTGCTACTCTACCAAATTCATTGATTAGCTCTACTAGTTTTCTGGTAGCATCTTTAGGATTCTCTATGTATAGTATCATGTCATCTGCAAACAGTGACAGCTTTACTTCTTCTTTTCTGATTAGGATACCTTTTATTTCTTTTTCTTCTCTGACTGCTGTAGCTAAAAGTTCCAAAACTATGTTGAATAATAGTGGAGAGAGTGGGCAACCTTGTCTTTTTCCTCATTTTAGAGGAAATGGTTTCCGTTTTTCACCATCAAAAATGATGTTGGGTGTGGGTTTGTCATATATGGTCTTTATTGGGTTGAGGTAGGTTCCCTCTATGCCTACTTTCTGGAGAGTTTTTTATCATAAATGGGTGTTGAATTTTGTCAAAAGCTTTTCTGCATCTACTGAGATGATCATTTGTTTTTTATCCTTCAATTTGTTAATATGGTGTGTCACATTGATTGATTTGCGTATATTGAAGAATGCTTGCACTCTTGGGATAAACCCCACTGATTATGTTCTATAATCCTTTTAAGGTGCTGTTGGATTCTGTTTCCTAGTATTTTGTTGAGAATTTTGGCATCTACGTTCATCAGAGATATTGGGCTGTAGTTTTCTTTTTTTGTGACTTTTCTGGTTTTGATATCAGGGTGATGGTGGCCTTGTGGAATGAGTTTGGGAGTGTTCCTCCCTCTGCTATATTTTGGTAGAGTTTGAGGATAGGTGTTAGCTCCTCTCTCAATGTTTGATAGAATTCACCTGTGAAGCCATCTGGTCCTGGGCTTTTGTTTGTTGAAAGATTTTTAATCACATTTTCAATTTTAGTGCTTGTGATTGGTCTGTTTATATTTTCTACTTCTTCCTGGTTCAGTCTCAGAAGGTTGTGCTCTTCTAGGAATTTGTCCATTTCCTCCAGGTTGTCCATTTTATTGGCATATAGTTGCTTGTAGTAATCTCTCATGATCCTTTGTATTTCTGCAGTGTCAGTTGTTACTTCTCCTTTTTCATTTCTAATTCTATTGATTTGAGTCTTCTCCCTTTTTTTGCTTGATGAGTCTGGCTAATGGCTTATCAATTTTGTTTATCTTCTCAAAGAACCAGCTTTTGATTTTATTGATCTTTGCTATTGTTTCCTTCATTTCTTTTTCATTTATTTCTGATCTGATCTTTATGATTTCTTTCTGTCTGCTAACTTTGGGTTTCTTTTTGTTCTTATTTCTGTAATTGCTTTAGCTGTAAGCTTAGGTTGTTTATTTGAGATGTTTCTTGTTTCTTGAGGTGGGACTGTACTGCTATAAACTTCCCTCTTGGAACTGCTTTTGCTGCATCCCATAGGTTTTGGGGCATCGTGTTTTCATTGTCATTTGTTTCTAGGTATTTTTTTATTTCCTCTTTGATTTCTTCAGTGATCTCTTGGTTATTTAGTAGCATATTGTTTAGCCTCCATGTTTTTGTATTTTCTACAGTTTTTTCCTGTAATTGATATCTAGTCTCATAGCGTTGTGGTCAGAAAAGTCACTTGATACGATTTCAATTTTCTTAAATTTACCAAGGCTTGATTTGTGACCCAAGATATGATCTATCCTGGAGAATGTTCCATGAGCACTTGAGAAGAAAGTGTATTCTGTTGTTTTTGGATGCAATGTCCTATAAATATCAATTAAGTCCATCTTGTCTAATGTGTCATTTAAAGCTTGCATTTCCATATTTATTTTCATTTTGGATAATCTGTCCATTGTTGAAAGTGGGGTGTTAAAGTCCCCTACTATTACTCTGTTACTGCCAATTTCCCCTCTTATGGCTGTCAGCATTTGCCTTATGTATTGAGGTGCTCCTATGTTGGGTGCATAAATATTTACAGCTGTTATATCTTCTTCTTGGATTGATCCCTTGATCATTATGTAGTGTCCTTCTTTGTCTTTTGTAATAGTCTTTAAAGTCTATTTTGTCTGATATGAGAATTGCTACTCCAGCTCTCTCTTGATTTCCATTTGCATGGAATATCTTTTTCCATCCCCTCACTTTCAGGCTGTATGTGTCCCTAGGTCTGAAGTGGGTCTCTTGTAGACAGCATATACATGGGTCTTGTTTTTGTATCCATTCAGCCAGTCTATGTCTTTTGGTTGGAGCATTTAATCTATTTACATCTAAGGTAATTATCGATATGTATGTTCCTATTACCATTTTCTTAATTGTTTTGGGTTTGTTTTTGTACGTCTTTTCCTTTTCTTGTGTTTCCTACCTAGAGAAGTTCCTTTAGCATTTGTTGTAAAGCTGATTTGGTGGTGCTGAATTCTCTTAACTTTTGCTTATCTGTAAAGGTTTTCATTTCTCTGTTGAATCTGAATGAGATCCTTTCTGGGTAGAGTAATCTTGGTTGTAGGTTATTCCTTTTCATCACTTTAAATAGGTCCTGCCACTCCCTTCTGGCTTGCAGAGTTTCTGCTGAAAGATCAGCTGTTAACCTTATGGAGATTCTCTTGTATGTTATTTGTTGTTTTTCCCTTGCTACTTGTAATATTTTTTCTTTGTATTTAATTTTTGATAATTTGATTAATATGTGTCTCAGCATGTTTCTCTTTGGGTTTATCTTGTATGGTACTCTCTGTGCTTCCTGGACTTGATTGACTATTTCTTTTCCCATATTAAGGAAGTTTTCGACTATAGTCTCTCTCTGTTTTCACTGATCATTTCCTCTTGGCCTGGCCAACTCTTATTTGTCATTCACACCCTGAATGAAATCCTGCTTCCTGCAAATTTCCTTTCTGATTGCGACTTGGCCCCAACACGCAAAACTACCTTAGGTGGCATTCCAGTGTGTTTCCACAGCTTCCTTCCCTTCCTGTCATAGGTCCTTTGTACTCAAATTAGCACAATATTAAAATTATGACTTACTTCCCTGTCCTTTGATATCAGTAAGGTAATGCTAGTTGCTGAGACCAACCAGCCCATAGTTTTAACACAAAAAGGTTTATTTCTCACTCATAAAAGTTCTGTCAAAGGCAAAACAAAGTCTAGGACAAAATTAACAATAGCTGTTTATTCATAAGCTTGACAAGAGAACCCATCTGCTGTTATTTTCATTTCTTCAGAGGATCAAAGTTGTCAGAAAGGAAAGTAAGTTTTAAAGAGTATAAAGAATACTGACAGAATTTCTGATTGGAAAGCATTCTATTAAAGTCATATCTTTGGAAGTGGGGGAAAATCTCTAATTGGTCTCCGGATACATTTGGCACCATTTGGTTGGTTGGCTGGAGGGGAAAGTGAGTAGTTCGTGAGTATTTCGAAAGAAAAATGGTTGTTTAGTGTTAAACCTGGAGGGTTTTTGTGTCTAGCCATTTTTGTAACAATTGGAGGTTGATGGGTGCTTTTTTTGTGGCGGTACTCTCATCATGGTCCTCAGTGGGGTGGCTGCCATGGCAGGAAGGTTCTCAGTCCAAGTATAGTTTTTCTCGTAGTTGGTGGCTTTCTTCCATGTGGTGACCTGGGGATCTAGGCTCCTTTCATTTGTGGCCCTGCCCTGCCCTCCTCAAGGATCAGTAAGCAGATGAGGAAAATGGAACTACACTTCTTACACATTCCAACCAGAAACTGATAATCATCACTTCTGTTCATGTTTCATAGGCAAAATCTAGTCCACCCAGGACTCTTTCATACTATGGAGGGAGAACACACATTTTGGATGAACAGCTCCTAGCTACCACCTTTACTACATAGCCCCACTAGATTCTGAGTTGTGAAAGGAGATACTATGTGTTTCCATTGCTTTGCAAAGTGGTAATGCCACATACTGGCTTCTCCAAAGAAATAAAATTAATGGTTGAATGATTAAATATATGTAAATAAAATACTAAACGTATTCAATATATGTTTGAATGACTCTATCACCTGAAAACTCAGAATCACTAAGATTGCTTCTTTCTATTCCTGAAGATTTACTCAAGCAAATTATGGTTAAAATTTAAATAAAAATATATAACCTATGGATATAAGGCATCATTCTGAAAGCTAATATTGAATATCCCTCTTCCTGCAAAAAAATGAAAATGAATCTAAGAAGCACTGTAAATAGTAAACATCAAATAAACTAACAGCAATATTTTAAACAGTAAAAATCAATGTTATAAAATAAATTAGAGGAAAAAGTGCTTGCCAAAGGAATCTCCCTAATATTTTGAAAAGGGAATTCAGAAAGGTCATAAAATTCATCTTAATCAACTAAAAGTAGATTTTTATTTAGAATTTTAAGCTAATTTTTGAGGTGGTAAGATCATTCTTAACAACCTGTTTGTCACTTGAAGATATTTCTAAAATAAAATTGTCAAAAATAAATCATGAAATAAATACCAGCACAGCATCCAGTGAAAAATATAATAAATGACTTTCCAATTAATTTTAGAGGTATTCAGGAATGAATTATCCTCTGCTTTCAGATTTTCATGAATAATTCAAATTCTGCTGTCAGTAGACCCAATTAGTAATTATCCAAACTATTTCTAAATTATCTGGTTTGAAGCTCCCTGTGTTGCAACTCGATTTATTTCTGATATAATTATTAACCCCATCTGTGTTGGCCTCATCTCTTTTTCTGTTGCTAGTAATGGAACAGGCATCTCCAGATAGCAGAAATGTCTACACATTCAGTTTATTAATATAACATTACCAATTAGTCCCTCTAGTGCTAAGAAACTGACAGCATATAACACACAAGCAGATATTTTAAGGCCTGTAGAAATGTTTGTCCTATATTCTAATGATTTAACCATATAACCACAGGAAGAGAAAGCTGACCTTAAAAGGAAAGAATAAAATCTAGGGTAGACATGATGGAAGGATAGTGAGGCAAAGGACTTACTCAGGGATGGAGTGAGACATATTCAAGTGGTTGTAGAGGCCCCACACATGGGGAACTCTTCCCTGTGTGAACCATGAAAGTAATTGAACACACTCAGAAACAACACAATACAAAAAAGAAAAATTCGTTAAGCTCAAACTTAATGTTAGATCATAATGCTAGAGATGTTTTCTTTGCATTTTGAATTGCAGTACATCTCATGGTGTCTATATATTCCTCAACCACAGTATTTGAATTTACAAACATCACCCCTACACACACACACACACACACACACACACAGAAAGTTTACAAAATAAATTTTGACATCCTTATCCTCAACAAAACCTGAATCCTAAAAATTCCTAACAAGCCTTAAGATGAAATAAGACATATCTGTGATGCAAAACATACTTAACTGATGCTTCCAAGTGCGTCATAAATTCTGGGAAGAAAATTTTAAGTGATAATGCACATATTCCCTGATTTCATTCTGATTGTTCCTAGAGAGGGAATTTAGATACAATTGTACAATATTACCTTTCTTTTCTTCTTAATTTTTTTTTTTTACTGGAAGCTTTTAGGGATTATAACACTCTATGCAATTCTTTCAAAATGTTCAGAAGCATTTAGTTTTAACCTGCAGGAGTACATCATAAAATTTTATTTTACAATTGCTATTTTTCCTCAACGATAGCTTTGTCTATTACTGTCATTAATAGCTTCCTCCACTTTCATACACATTCAAAAAAAATTTAAAACTCCATTTCCTTTTTTATTATTTTTTTATCCAGATTTCACTGACAGCTGAGAAGAACAAAAGATGTGATAGGCTTATGGTCATTTCTTGAGTCTTCGCCTGCTCAACATTTTTACTTTACAGTGTTTTTCTATTTTGTTCTTTCTCTTGGATGTATTTATAGAAACTTTTCTTATTTCCTTTGAGTCCTTTCATTTTGCTTTCTTGAGTCTCTTATTGTGTGCCTGCATTTCTTGACAGCTAGCTTATATGTATTCCTTTCAATCTCCCCTCTTTTCCATTTCCTATACAATTCTATTTTGTATTTCATCACTTAGAGAAACCCACACTCACCCACAGATATTTTTAAATCTTCTCTGTATTTTTAACCTATCTTGGGATAGGTTTTGAGCTTTCCATGCTGAGCTCACCTTAAAACTCATTTCTTCCCCCCTTTTCCCTGCCCCTAGCAGTCTGCCACTGACTTCATTTGATTTGATTATTTTCCTCAATACCCTAATAACAAACTCTTCAAGTCTAGCCACTCTTCACTATACTAGAGACATTGACTGGGTATTTAACAATTATAAGGAACTTGGTCTGAAAACAAATTGGGACATTTTACACACATCTCTACGGTGCTGAACAAATATGCAAATGTATGGTCATTACCATTGCATACTAAGTCCTTCTGAGTCATTGAGCTAGGACTGACCTCCCTGAGCTAGGACAAGAGAAGGTCCAGATGACCTCTCTGTGGACAACTATTGTTGGTCAGCTGATGGATCTAATGACCAAAACTGTGACAGCTGACACTATTGCCAAGGTTAATTTCAGGTTCACTCTGTATCCAATTCCTCTTTGGACTCTGTAAATTTCTTAAAGTATTCTTGGCAACAAAGTATAGTTCTGAACCCTCAATTTGTATATTATATTTGTAAATATAGCCCTGGACCTCTAGAAGATGATGTCATAAGAACAGCTTAGCTTAAAAATCAAAGTTTCAAGTTAAAGACCTTCTAGTGAAACCTACAGACATATATTTTCAGACCCAGAACCCTGGAAAGTTTTGTTAAACAAAATCTACGTCCAGACATCAGACCTGCTCCAGCCCAGATTTAATAATTTAAATTTCATTGTATGATGTCATTCCAGTAATTCATCATGTGCACTTAGATGAAAGAACTAAATCCAAGGAAATTAAACTAAAACTCTGCCTCCCAAAACCAAAAGAAATATAGAGAAGATATAAAAGACACTGAAGCTACAGACTGCCTGTGAACCATCAGGGTGGCACACTTATGCACAAGGACAAATATTATTCAAATTACCTCATTTCACCTGACTGGCACTAGTTGAAAAAGAAACAGATATTAAATATTAATTTCAGTCTGGCTGTTTAGATACCTTATATCTATTTGAATCTTTCATTTAACAATATCAACATTCCTAAGTCTGATCATTTCAAAGACAGGTTAATATTCATTAGTAACTGATGGTTTCTCCCAATTATTCTGAATGGTTGTTTTCAAATTAAGAAAATTATTACATTCCAGACATTGTAGAACCTATAAAGTAAAGATAACCCTTCTCTCAAGATACTTTCATATTAATCAGAATCTGGGTAAAAATACCTGTTTTTTACAAGCCTTCACACCCTTGCAAATTATATATATACATGTGTGTATATATATATATATATATATTCACTATTTATTATTTACAGATGTTTATGGAGAATATGAATATATATTACATAATATATATCATATAGACTCTTTATATTCCTATATACAGAGGGCCACAAGCATCTGGATAGCTAAAAAGCAAATGATAAAGCATAAAATCAAGCAGTCTCTCACAGGAATTAGAAGAAGAAAAATCCAACTTTCCAAACCTGGAACCAAGACTGTCTGCTAAAGGATCACCCTCTGCCCTATCCCCTCAAGTAGAAAGCAGGGTGTTCTCCAAACACATCTGTAAATAAATGACATATTAACTTCGTCATGAATAAAAGAAAAAGGACAACTTTTTGTACCATGAAGAAAGGGTAAAAGCAAAATACCATCAACATTAAGTGGATTTTTTTTCCTTTTTATAGATTTTACATTTTAAATACATATGTCATGACATATTAATGTAACAGTTCTGAAACGGAGAAACAGCACATTGATTTTGTGCCCCAGAGAAAAATAAACAATAGCACTTTCAAAAAAGGCTTTGGCCTGAGATTCCCTTGAACCATATAAAGGACATTTATCCCCAGACTGAATGACACTGATAATGACTGCAGTTCCTTCACTACTCTTTCCATCTAAATATTCTGGTTTGATACTATCAGTGAGGTCACTGTGATGCCCAGGCTGTAACATAATGTGCTGATGAAAAACTGCTATGAATTCAGATTGACATAAAGAGTACCACCAAATTCAGAATAAACTGCATCAATATAGGATCAATAAAGAAAGATTGACGGATATCCTTCATGTATTTAGCTATAAAAACAACTACAAAATCATAGAAAATTTTACTGAGGCATAAAAAAAAATGTATATCCAAGTAGCATACGTGTTAAATATTTTTCCTACCTGAAATTCATTTCCTTTCTATTTTTAGTTTGTTAGAGACACACTCTTGTGATTATTCTTAGTACTCCTAAAGTGAAATAGAAGAAAATACTTTTGTGAGGATCAAACTAGATGTTAAAGAGGTTTTAAAAATGTATAGTCTACTTTTGATGCAGGTAAAACCTATTAATGGTGATATAAGTTACATCTGGCCACAGAGGAATCATTGAATTTATCCTAGCTTTAAATACTGTCATCTGGAGATCATTGTTGACACATGTTATCTGAGGTCTACTGGGCATAAAGAAAGTAAAATAATATTTGTATACTTTTTTATAATATGAAAAACACTACTAACTCCACTAAAAGATATACACTGGATTCTCATTAAAATACCCTAATTAGGATGTATGATGAAAGCCTAATCTTTAGATGATAATACTTATTATAAATTTTCTTCAACCTGACTTACATTGCAGGAAGCCAAATTTGCAGAATGGAGTGTAATATTAGGCAATAGCATGTACAAACAAGTTGGCTTACCTAGAAAAATTATACTCAAATGCCATTTTGACAATGGGAAACTCCTGTTTACCATTTTATAAAAATTACAAATAAATGAAGTCTTCTTCACTCACTTTGTCTTTTCTCTCCAATCACAGTAGAAGCCCCAGTGAAGAGCCTTAAAGAAGCAGCCCGGGATCATGCATTCTCTTTGCCTCTTGGAAAACAGGGAAGCCTCCATGGCAAGTTCCCACCTCACATAGGAAGAGAAGGGCCAAATAAAGGGAAAAGAACTCCTTTCAAAGATGTAAAGAAGGTGTCTCATTCCTCCACATCCAATAGTACTTGTGTACAATGCTTTAAAAGATGGAAGCAAAGTTTGATGGGCCTGCCTGCAATTACCAATGCCATCATGTTCTCTGGACTCTACCCATTTTTACTGAGTGTATAATCCACATAGTCATTTCTAACTGAGTACTATGCCATAATCTGATTTCACCAAGGTCTCCAAAAGCACTGTGTATTTTAATTTCCATTTTCATAAGACTATTTGGGCAAGCTCAAGTGGTAATGCAAAATTCCTTATTATAGGATGCTTCAGAGTTTCAGATTTAAGACAATGACAACTTAATTCAGTTGGCATTAGAGCTATCCGAAATTTGTTTTAATCCATAGACTTTTTTGCAAACAAACTAGTTGGTTCAAATTTGTTAGCCTCACACTCCTGCTGAGGCTCATTTTATATTTCATGTGCAAGAATTTGAACATCTCAGAAATGTCAGTACAAATCACACATTCAGCCTAGTCATATTCATTTTCAGTACTGTCAAGTCTTCTCCCAAAGACCAAGTAATCTGATATAAATACTCTACCTTTCAAA
The DNA here is from genome assembly GCF_009873245.2 of Balaenoptera musculus. NCBI lineage: Eukaryota > Metazoa > Chordata > Mammalia > Artiodactyla > Balaenopteridae > Balaenoptera > Balaenoptera musculus. The sequence continues at coordinate 54,836,018 of NC_045789.1, read as the reverse complement.
TTGGGGACAAACTAAACCTTGGCATTTTCAGTAAAATATTTGTTTACATTAATAAAATAGATTGATACTTTTTTTTGTTCTTTCATGATTCAGAACAAGCCCCAAATTAATTATATTTGTCAACGCTTTGTCATTAGCACATATTCTATTGGAACTGAATTTGTGTAGGTTTCCAGATAAAATTATAGATTAAGTGCTCCTGTAAGCCCATTAAAATGACAGGGGAAAAAAGGAAGAAGAAGAAGAAAGGAATAACTCCAGGAGGACTAAGGAACACAGGTATACATACAATACCCAAAAAATGTCAACAAGTTTTGGAAAGATGAAAACCAGGTTGATGAGAGGTTAGTAATTATTAAAACAGGAAAAATTTTAAAGCTGAGAGAAAATGCAAGAGAGAATATCCACAGGAAGCAGTCAATTTATGCATTAGAAACCCAGAAAGATTTAGGAATTGGAAACACCAGATATTTCAAAATGTGGGGATCATGGTAAGACTAAAAGTAAAAGAAGTATTTGAAAATCAGTTTAAAGGAGCAGTTAGACCTCCCAATTTCCTTCCCAACCCTAACCATTCACAAGACTACTCCTCTCAACTTTGGTATAATATTTGAAAAACTTAGGCTCTGGACACAAGGATGAATACTTCAGTAACAGCTGAGACTATGACACAATTTAATGATGAAGAACAGAAGACTCCTTACAAATACAAAGTTATGATTTCTCCTACACAGTCCAGGACTCTGGCAGCCAGATTATACTGCCCAGGGCTACAACTGAAGGATGTTCCTTGGACAAACAATTCAGCCCAAAAGAAAATATATACTGATAGTGAAATTTCGACATCCCCAACAAATTGATGATTCTGCCCCAACAAATTGATGATTCTGCCAGATCATGCTACAGTGAAGTCCAACAGCCAACAAATTTTTCCCAAACACCAGAGTCTCCAGTTTTTAGTGCTTCAATCCTAAATATGAACAGATTATCAAAGATCAAACAATTGAGGAAAGCCTTCAACATAAATGTCAGAAAATTATAAAACAGGAAAGAAAACTAATGCAGAGAAATAGGTATAATACAAGAAATAGGAGTCAACTTCAAAATGTGTATATGTAATTAATATCCTTGAAGGTATTGCTCTGTGAAAAAAGAACAGAATGCTATTTTTTAAAAAGGACAAATAGAGAAAAAAGAGAGACCTTTTGGATACAGAAATACAAGTTAAACCTTCAGTTGAAATTTTGAAAGATGAAGTTGAAGACATCTCTCAAAAACTAATATGAAAGAAAAAATTAAAGAAAAACAACTAGACAATTTATCTGGGAAGTTCAACTGCTGACCAACAAAAGTTCCAGGGAAAAAAGGTAAAAATAAAATGGAGGAGAAACTTGTTTACTTTTCTCCAAACCAAAAGACGTGTATTATTTATCACCATAACTAATGAAAAATGACTTGCACCAAAGCATATCAACATTAGGTTTCTGAGCTCTAGAGATAAAGATATCCTAAAAGCTTACAGGGATAATGATGATGAAACAAGGAGAAAAACAAAGAGGAGGAGCACAAAGGAGAAACAGATAAAGTTACAAGCAAAGATACAGGAATAAAGTTGGTGTTGGTTTTCTCAAAAGTTTTCTATTTTAAAATTTCCTCCAAATAATTAGTCAAGGTAAAAGGTAGAATAAAGACATTTTTAAATAAAGCCTCAAAATTTTGACCCCTCTTGTACTATACTTAAAACAGCTACTCCAAAAATGGTGGTTGGAGACATATGAAAAAGGACATGGGAAGCAGAAAATAATGGTTCTATCTTACGAAGAGCAAAGGGAATTCCCAGGACGATGGGAGGGAGGAAATGCCATGTTGACGACTGTATAAGAGACAGAGACAGCAAGTAGTCTCCTTTGGACCAGGAACATGAAGGGCACCAGAAGAATGTCTCCAAATGAAAGAAAAAAAACTACTGGTAGATTACCTAATATGTTTGGCCTCAGTGAGAAGCATTCTTTTTTAAAATTAACTTTACATGTAGGAATAATTTTAGATTTACAGAAAAGTTTGCCAAGATAGTCCATAGATTACCTGTATATTCCTCACTTAGTTTCCCCATGGTTAACACCTTGAATTACCATGGTATATTTGCCAAAACTAAGAAACTGACATTAGTTCTTTACAAAAAAATAAAGTTCAGACTTTCACTAGATTCCACCAGTTTTTCCATTCATGTCTTCTGTCTCTTCCCCGATCCAATCCAAGCTACCACACTGCATGGAAATGTTATGCTTCCCCAGTCTCCTCTTGTCTCTGACAGTTTCTCAGACTTCCCTTGTTTTTTGTGTAACAGTTTTGAGGAGTGTTAGCCTGGTTTCTGGGCTTCTCAGGTGTTTTTCTCATGACTAGACCAGGGTTAAATTTCATCTCCTGAAGGGGGTAATATCTACATATATTATTTGAATATTTCTATAAAGAAGATGTGTCTCTTCTCCCCCATTTATTTACTTATTTAATCATTTATTTATATCAGTGTACAGATTCACTTATATTTATTTTTTCTTTAGGTTACAATCCAATACTACTCAGAGTGCTCCAGCTTTAGCCATTAGATTATCTTTTGGGTAATCTCCCGTGTCTGTGTGACATAACTCCATCCTTCCACTTTCAGAGTACTTCACTACTTTCTGGTCCTACAAGATGCTTCTGGCTAAACTCACATTTGCCTTGCCCCAGACTGAGAGTCAGTCATTTCTCCAAGGAACACTGATTCCTTTTATTGGAAAATGGTATTAGAAAACAGGATCTGGGTGTGCCGAGTGTGCTCACTGCAAGCAAACACATCATTGCTTCAAGGCAAGTGAGAGCCATTTTATAGCTTGTCAGAGTGTGGGTGGAGTGTAAGTAATGGGTACACAGAGAAAAAAACAAACCAAAAGGGGCAATTTACAATTCTAGTTTAAAAAAAGTTTCAAGAGAAAGCAAATGTAATTATAATGCGGTACTTTGGTATTTTTGCTCAGTTATAACAATATTTACATATCCATAATGATGTAAATACTTAATACTGTTTCATTAAACCAAAAAATATGACATAATCTCATGGTAAGAATGGGCATTACAGAAGTGCTTGTGAGTTTAACTGAAAGTGGATGGCCTCTGAATACAAATATTCATCTACCACAGCAGAAAAATCAATACATAATATCAAAAATTAAATTAAGAAACAGCAGTATATGTAGTTTATTTAGAAATGTGCATGTAAATGCTAGAAGATTCAGCTAAAGTGTTGGACATTCTTACCTCTGGGGAGTGGTGTCTTGCAGGTGGAGCCATGTGACCACTTTTAATTTTTATGCTATTATATTTTAAACTAAGTCCATATAGTCCATGATAGAAAGAAAAAAAAGACTTTAAAAATCAGTTATCCAGGCTACCTTGCATAGATTATGAATGCCCTTCTTGCTTCTTTACTGTAGTTTCCAAACTTTCCAAAATACGTATGAAATCTCATCAGTGACTGAAAAAAAGTCTCACAATTAAAAAAGGAAACAAGCATACCTAGATAACAGCAGATAATATTTTGTAAAAAGTGATCGAGTTAGGTCAAACTGAAATTTTTAAAAATATGATTAGCAATACTAGAAATAGAAATTTGTCTTGGGAAAAAAAGTCCTTTGTTATGGAATATCAATGTAAGAAGGAGGCAAGGGAAGACAGAAAATCATGCTCTAGGTGTGAATTTAGAAGAGATGCCTTTATACCACACAAAGAGATACAGTTAATACAAGGAAAAACAAAAGATTTAAAATATTCACATGTCTATATTTATGTGTGTAAACTAATTTGGCTACTTCTGCTTGTTTTAATAGGAAAAGACCTAGAGATGCCAGATCTTCTGCAAATTCTAAAGAATGTTATCTTCTTCTATCTCATTTCAGAAATTGGGGAAATTCGCAACTAGGAAGAAACTGAATAGTTCGTGAAGGTCACATTGTACTCATTCTCAAATGCCTTGTGCTCCCATGCAGTGCTAATCCTACATACTAGAAAGGACTTTTGAAGATATACAAAGCAAAGTGAGGAAGAGGTTAGAGTAACATCATAGGCTTATCTAACTAAATACTCAGACAGAACCACATTACCTAGAGATGGTAATAGCATATGCCTTAGTTCTCTAAAAACCTGATTTCCTCAGCAGTAAACTGTGCGTAATAATGGCCCCTACCTCATAAAAATGCAGTGAAGATTAAGCAAGGTATTATGTCCAAAATACATAAAATCCTGCTTAGAAAATAATAAGGCCCATAAATTGTAGCTAGTATTTGTATTTATGTACATATTGGTATCATTTAAACCATTATTATCACTGCTCTTTAAATCAAGGGAATTCACTTAAATGTTACATGCAGAGAAGTAAAGCCACCGTGGGTACCTGGGCTATGCATTATTTAAGCCACAGAAAAAGTAAGAGCCAGGTAGGCCCAGTGCCTGCAATTATTTCATGCATCCCTCATGCCCCCTCCAATCTATATTTCAGATCACCTGTCCAAATGCAGCAGATTCAGAAACACGAATATGTATCACGATGAAACTTAAATGAAGTTTCTTAAATACAGATGACGTCAGAAGTTAATAGAGAACTTGACTCCTTAAAAGATTTTTTTTTTTAACATTAAGATCAATTTATTATAATGTAGTTTAACCAAGTCCAAAGACTTTCTCTTTCCTGTGGCCTAGGAATGCTCTGGTTTGTCTGAAGCCTGATTATTTATCATTTAACATTAACTATGGGGAGGTGTCTCCTTGGAAACACTCTTCAGGAAATGATTATTTTTTGGAACTTGACTTGGGACCTTCTATGTATAGAAAACAGATAACTGCGCAATCTGTAATTTCCTTTTAGAGAGTTGAAGTTAGTTAAGTTCATCAGCTAAATCATAAGCATTAACATCAATATCTTCAACTGGTTAGATACCCAATTTGTGTTCTAGGACATTATGATAAAACAAATGTCCAGCTGTTGGTAAGTATTAAAATTTTTGTCTCATGAAACAGATGTGTGCATTGTATTTTTGACACAGAAGTAGTATGGATTGTGGGTAAAACTTATTTTTGAGTTGGGATCTTGAGAAGTTGTGCAACCCCATGAGCCTTTGTTGTATGTTGTGTAGATATATTAAGATAATACTTTTTAAAGCATTTAATATAGGACCTACTCAATAGGATATTTATTTTATTTATTTTTTGGCTGCATTGGGTCTTAGTTGCAGGAGGCAGGATCTTTGTTGAGGCATGCGGGGCTCTTTGTGGTGCATGGGTTTCTCTCTAGTTGTGGCATGAGGGTTTTCTCTTCTCTAGTTGTGGTGCGCGGGTTCCAGAGCATGTGGGCTCTGTAGTTTGCGGCATGCGGGATCTAGTTGAGGTGCACGAGCTCAGCAGTTGTGGTTGCGTGGGCTTAGTTGCCCCGTGGCATGTGGGATCTCAGTTCCCTGACCGGGGATTGAACCCCGGTCCTCTGCATTGTAAGGCGGATTCTTTACTACTGGACCACCAGGGAAGTCGCCTAGATAATTAATAGACTATTAATTGTACAATCATCATCATTTTAAAGGTAAAGCATCAAGGCTATTTTCCCCAAAGTCACATAGTTAATAAGAAAATAAATCAATAAAATATTATTTTATTTTTTACATTTGCTTTTCCAAGCCCCAAAATATTGTTTTTCCTATTGGCAACAATTTAAGTGGCAGAACTGAAGTTTGATTCCAGCAATTCCAACTCATTCTGCAAAACCGTAGTTTTATCTCTCACAATAAATTGCTGAAGGATTATTTGCTAAGACATAAACTTCTCCCTCCCGCCTTTCCCACCCCCCTTCCTTCCTTCCTTCCCTTTGTCTTGCTTGTCAATGAACAGTGCTTACAGCTAGGGGAATGAAAAGAAAATATTTATTGAGTTCCAAAATGGTTCAAATGGTTCAAACATCCAGCACATGCTCACACTGAAAGATTCCCTTTTTTGCAGTCACTAATGGGAAAACCACAATAAGAACCTATGACTTGCCCTAGGGCAACAATATTTCACAGTCTGTCAATTGACTGAAGCCCCAAAGTTGCCTCAAATTTGAACAGTGAAAAGAAAAAGAGAGGATTTTATGATGGATCAAGGGAAAAGGGATCATGTAGTGGCCTGAAGCTAGGCCAAGGGCACATCCTTCAACAGAGTAAGAAATTATTCTAACAATCTCAAAAATGTTGGAATTTAGTATGGCTTTGATTATTTTATACTATACTCAAATACATGTTTCAAAAAGCATATAATCTTTTTATGAGAATCCATACAAGTGTTTCTTAACAAATCAATCTTCGGTATAAAGTAAATCCAGCTAGCTTATTAAATTATAGTCCATAAAATATTTATAGGCTTTCAGAACCAGAAGATACTCAGACTTTCCTAACTTGTTTGGTTAGAGAATTATTTCTGGGGTGCATTTCTCCCAAAGAAGAAATTCCATAACTAACCAACTAAGCTTGGAAATCATTTGGTTAAATAAAGCTCAGCAACATTTTTCCTTTCTTCTTTCCTTCTCTTTATTTTTTAAACTCCAGTATTTCTTGGAGCCTTTAACATGCTAGAGTGTGTTGTGAATTTCAAAGGGGATAATACTGAACGCTTTATTTTCCAAGCTTTTGTGACCAGAGATATGTTTTCTTATAGTACACCTATCAAGTGGTTTTGCTAAAGAATGTTCAGAAAAAAGTGCTAATGTAATCTAGAGGATCATACACAAGACAAAACTGAAGCCAAAAAGTGAATTGCTTTTCTCAAGAACAACCAGCTAATTAGTCATACGTTAGAGGTGGACCTTGATCTCCTGATTCCTAGTCCAGGATACTTTCTACTCCACCATTCTAAATGTTAAAGACCTCTCCTGAGACAGAAATGTAGTTTGCAGCTAGAGAAATTATGTGTTTTTATATTATGCTAAATCGAGTTATGTGTCAAAAATCTAGTACTTGATGATAGGAATGGAAATGTCCTGGATGAAAAGTTAGGATTCTTAATAACAGTCGTGATCATTGTTAACGTGACTGCCTTCATCTCACTCTCAGGAAATGGAGACCATCGTTCATCAGCCACATCATAAGAGTATTAAGAAGATAAAACAGTAGGCCTAAAAATGGAGCCAAAAATAATACACAAAGAAAGTGCATTGTTATTGGTAATAAACATCATTCCTGTTTTCTTAGTTTTCAGAACTCACTTGGGGCAACTACTCTAATGTATTTCCTCTTCTAACATGTTGTCTCAGGATGTCCAGTGAAGTGCCTTTACCAGTCCTCCAAAAAAAAAAAAAAATTATCAATCATCTGATACTATTTAACCCCAACGCAAGAAAAAAATATCTTGAAAATATGTAAGATATATAATGGGTCAAGAAATTGGAAAATCATCATTTTCAAACTCTGCAATATTCTAGTAGAATGTATAAATATGAGACAGTAGGGGAAGGGTAAGCTGAGATGAAGTGAGAGAGTGGCATTGACATATATACACTACCAAATGTAAAATAGATAGCTAGTGAGAAGCAGCCGCATAGCACAGGGAGATCAGCTTGGTGCTTTGTGACCACCTAGAGGGGTGGGATAGGGAGGGTGGGAGGGAGACGCGAGAGGGAGGGGATATGGGGATATATGTATACGCATAGCTGATTCTCTTTGTTATACAGCAGCAACTAACACAACATTGTAAAGCAATTTTACTCCATTAAAGATGTTAAAAAAAAAAGAATTTACTGGTGAAATTCCCTGATAGAATAACATGAGTTTCGGTCTAAGCCCAGGTTTTGATACATTTAGTGTACAAATGTAAAAGAAAGGTGACATTTTAGAAATAAGCAACTGGAAAAATATCCACAGAGGATTCATTCTGTTATTTCATAGAAGGACAATCTTTCCATCTATTCATTCATTCAGTCAACAAGTATCTATTGGCTACTCAGACTGTGCCAGGAATTATTTTACCTCTGTGGGGGGGGTGGGGTAGATTGGTAAAGAAACAAGAAAGACTATTGTTCTCATTAAGTTTGCATTCATATAAGTAAAATGAACAATAATGCAAGAAAAAAAAACAGATCATTTAACAAAGCACTTTAAAGATAATAAAAACAGGCTAATGAGATGGAGAAGGCAGAGAAGGGAGAGGGAATATGTGGATGGGGAGAAAAATACTTGAATAGGATAGATAAAGAAGGCCTGTCTGAGGAACTGACCTGTGAGCTGACACCCAAGTGAGGAGAACACACTTAATGGCCGTTTGAAAATCTGGGGGAAAGGGTTACTTTTGAGTGGGAGTCATTCTGTCCCATGGAAGTGGTAAGACCATGATTTAAAATTCCATAGGGCAAGATAAAGAAGGATCATGCCAAAAACAAAAATGAGGAAGAAATGGAGAAGTATGACGACCAAAGAGATTGTAATACTAACAGATGCAGCTAGAGTGGCGAGTATAGGCAGAAAGACAGCGCTGGTGAAAATCTGTCCTTCCACAGACATAGGGGCCTCTCCAAAAATAAGAAAGCAGCCCTGAGATCTTTCTTCAAGGTGCATTTGACAGAAGATAACTCACAGATTAGAAAGGAGGTAAAAAGAGCAGCACACACACACAAATGGAATACTGGTTAAGTTAGTTAGCTCAGCCCAGCAGTGCATGTTACAGGGAAACAAAGCCCAGGAAAAATGAATACAACCTTCCAAATGTGAAAAACAGCAGCTATAAACAGATAAAAATGGTAAAGATGGAAATGGATAAATGAGAGAAGATATTAAAGCAGTATAGGGAAATTTTCTAAATTAACGGAAATGGTTTCTAAATTAGATTTAGGAATGTGATGAAAGAGCCTGAGGCATCTCAAGGATTAGAATGCTTCTAGAGAGGTTGGATCCAAGTGTCACCCCAGAGAAAAAAACTGATAATCCAAAGAGATAATAATCTAAAAAACAGGATCCAGACTAAGACCGAAATTTTGCCTCTTACCTCTAAGTGGCTAAAAAGTTAAACTTACTCCTTATTTGGGAAGGGTGTAATAAATGAGACTCGCATTCAATATACACATTATATTACACATCTTTTTATTCATGCTTGCCCCACCCCTGCCTTCCAGCTCATGTTTAGCACAGTAACCCCTGTTTGACATAAGGCAGATGCCAAATAAATACTGGCCTATTTTTAGTGTAAAGTACAATGACTTTGGAAATGGATCTGGTACCTTAATTTCTTGGCCCTATAATAAAGTGGTACTGGCCTCTCTCAGAAGAGAAATTTTAAATAAAATATCTTTTTCCCTTTCTAGTCACTCACTCCCTTAGTCTTCCCCAAGTATATATCTAAATCCAGGTAGTATTTTAATTTTAATTCACCATCAAGGGTATGTTGTTATCAATATATCCAAATTTGAGGACACCATTCAGGTCAAATTTACTAGGAGGTAGTAATTTATAACAGAGTATATTAGTCTGCTCAATCTGCCACAACAAAGTACCATAGACTGAGTGGCTTAAACAACAGAGATTTATTTTCTTTTAGTCCTGGAGGCTAGAAGTCCAAGACCAAGGCATTGTTAGAGTTGGTTTGTGGTGAGACCTCTCCTACTGGATTATAGATGGCTTCCTTCTTGCTGTGTCCTCACATGGTCTCTTCTGTGTGTGTGTGTGTGTGTGTGTGTGTGTGTGTGCAAAGATAAAAATCTCTTTCTTATAGGGACGCCAGGATTAGGGCCCCACCCTTATGACCTCATTTGACTTACCTCTCTAAAGGTCCTTTCTCTAAATACAGTTACATTGGAGGTTAGCATTTCAACATAAGAATTTTAGGGGGACACAGTTCACTCCACAACACAGGGTTTTTTAAAAAAAAAAAAAAAAAAGAATGTACCAGACAAATAGTTTCTGTATGTCTTATATCTTCTTTTGCTTTTTAATAGTATATGTATCCATTAGCTACTGCCACAAGATTGCTGTGTTGCAAACCTCCCCTAAATACAGTGACTTAAAACAATAATCCTTGTTATTGATCTATGAGTAGATTGATGCTGACGCAGGTCTCCGAGCCCTGCTGATTTCACCTGGTTATATTCCACACCTTCGGGGATCCTGGATGGAGCTCTAGCTTGGGCTGTGACAGATCAGCTCTGCTCCATGTAACCCTCCCCCTTGGACCAGCAGGTGGCCCCTGTCTTGTTCATCTCATAGCAAAGGCAAAAGCTCAAGAGAACACGTCTAATCACACTCAGGGGCCTTGTTTATGTCAAATCTGCAAACACCCTATTGACCAAAGAAGTTATTTGACTACACCCACAACCAAGGTAGAGGAATTACACTATCCCCAGGGAAGTGGGGAAAGAGAGTGAATAATTTTTAAAATGTATGTAATTGAGCATTGTATATGCAACTTTTAACCACATTCAAATGTTGAGACACAAGACTGGTATAAAGTTTGGAGTAGAAATAGACTGAACAGAACATTAGGTATACCAGTAATTTGTTTCTAGAGCTTAGAAATGAAGTCTCAATAAATTACAGCTTAGTTAATTAAAATTCTACATTGAGATGTGGTGTCCTCAGCAAGTGATAACTTGTCTTGTCTAATTAATTATGCAGGCATACCCTTCAAACCACCCCCCAGTCCATACTAACCTTTTTTTAAAATGGTCTTAAGAATCCAGTAAGATAATGTGTGACACCATTAAGCACAACGCCTGACATAAAGTAGGTGCTCACGAAAGCTTTCATCTAGTTTCTGCCTGCCTGTTATACAATTATAATCCAAACTGGTCACGCACAGCATTGTTTCTTCCTCTTAATGCCTTAGCTTGCAACGTTTCAAGTTGCAAACTCCTTTCAAGATTTTAAAGAAATTTAATTTATCTGAATATAGTTGAATTAAACTGACAATTTGATCTCCATTTTAGTGCCAAGACAGGACAACAATTCTGAGTTTGCCAACCGTCAGTTCCCCAGAACCTTATTTTAAAACCAGTACCCTTTGGGGTCATCCCCAATAGGGGGAGGCCAAACCGCAGTTGGTTTAATCTAACATATGCCATAGACATGTAACATTCACAAGCGATATGTCAAAAGACCTTTGCAAATTCCTACATGTGTAAATGACACTACAGCATATAATTTCTCACATAAATCTGTTGAATGTAATGATGCATTCAAATAACCCCTTCAGACCTCTGAGGGCTCTGCGTACCTGATGACAAGCTGAGAACAACAGACCCACACTGATATTGAAACCAAATGGGTGATAAGGCTCACTCATAGTCTCATGGGTTTTTTTTTTTCCCCCTCAGACTCAAGGACACATGATTCAGTCATGAGCCCCACATGCTTACAAGTACTGCAAGTCATGAACTTTCCAGGTTTCCTGTGACTCGTCAAAACCACAAATGTTAAACTGGTGAATTGGTTCACTCAACCATGAGAGGAATTCAGAAGAATATTGGGAAGTAAAAAATACTTGCTAGAATAGGAAATGAAACAAAGCACATACACACACACACACAAAGAAATAGAGCACATAAACCCCCTGCGGTGGCAGAAATGAGAGACTGCATATATTCCACTCAGCCTTCACATAATCAGGTAAGATGTGCAAAAACCGACTACAAACAGGAACCAATAACTTGAATAACAAGCTCTGCCATAAGAAATAAATATCCCCCTGCTTCCATTACACAACGAACATCCATTAGCATATAACCTTCCACTTACAAGTACACATGGGAATCCTGCCAATAGGATACTACATGCTGATGATTAAATCAGCATTACAGAGAGAAGAGCACAAAAAGAGAACTTCTAAACAATTTAATTACAATCACCACATTTACTGGAAGACAGAGTTTGAAATCTCTTATCACCAGCTATTTGTAAGATGAAATTTCAGGCCAGTAGGAGAAAAACAATACCAGATGCTCTTTATTACCGACCCTTTTGTTATGTTACAAATGCCCTTCCACTTTAACATTGGATTGCTCACATAAACACTAAATTCTATTAAGTGGCAGTGATGATGATGATGATGATGATGATGAAGATAGTGCTGACATTTTTTGAATGCCTTCTACCTACCAGCCTCTGTTCTATGTGCCAAACATGAATTATGACATTTAACCATTGCAACAATTCTGTAAAATAAATTTTACAGTTTTCCCCATTTTATAAGAAAGGAAAAAGATTCACAGAACTAGTAAGCATAATAGTAAAGACTCAAAATCAAATGGTTTGGCTCCAGAACCTGAGCTCTTTACTAAAAGAGTTTACAGACTGCAGTGCTGAAGAGTGATTAATAGCATTGACCAGAATTCAAATCTTACCTCTTTTGCTATGCAACTTTGGACAACTTACATAAGAACCCTAAACATGATTTTTTTCATCTGTAAAATGAATATGAATAAACATATTCAATGTCTATTAAGCTCTTGTAAGGCTTAAATGAGATTAAACATGTAAGTCATACAACACAATTGGTAGAACAAAGAATTCTTTGCTCTTATTAAGAGCTCTATTTTAGCTCTTACTCTGTTGAAAGGAACTTTGATTTGTCATATGCCACCCTAATTCCTAAGCAATGATTCATCAGTTCTAATATTTAGCTTCATTAAAATACATCATAAACTGTATACTCCTATTAAAATACAAAATGATTCTTATTAAAGAGTATAATTTCATGCATTTTAACATGAAAACTTAGAAATATAGAAGGTGCTGTTATATTTAAGACAATGGCTATGGAATGTAATTAGCCCTTCCGTACTTAAACCTAATGCACATTTTTTACATTTCTTTTTTCTCAGTTCCATTTAAAAGGTTGAAATTCTAGGTGCGATCATCTTATATAAACGACGGAATTTGAAGAAAAATTGTCCAATACCTTTAAGGACTGTCTTCAAGAAAACTCTGAAAAATAACAGCTTGGAATTGTGAAATTATTATATCAACTAGCTACTGATATAAAGCAAACGAGCACACAATCTCAATGACACGCCACAGTGTGCTGATCCTCATTGACCTGCAGGTTCGTGAGCCGGGACAGCTCTGCCTCAGGCTTTGACAGCTGAAGAGGCTCTGCTTCTTGTTGCAGGTCTGAGGTGGGCTGGTTTGCTTTGGCATCACAAAAGCTCCCTCTGGTGAAGGGGCAACACCACCCAGAGAGGGCTCTTCTCCTGGTTATGGCAGAGGCAGAGCAAGCAGAACACACAAAGCATCTGAAGGTCTAGGGTTGGAACTAATAATGTGTCACTTCTACCTCATTCTGTTGGCCAAAACAAGTCACGTGGCCAAGCTCAAGTTTGAGAAGAAGGAAATACACACTGGCTAGGATGAGACAATAGCAGGGTATGGACGGAAGGAAGTGTGAGAAATCAGGGCCAATAATTCAATCTATCAAAACAGCAGAATCTCATTTGGGGGAAAAAAAGGCTGAAAAGCAATAACTTGTTGAGGAAGATAATCCTTCCTACTCTCTGGTCCCTTGGTTCCTTGATTTCTTTACCTCCGGTAACCTTTTTCTATACCCTGTCTCAAGCACCAGCTACCATCTTCACATCTTTTATTTCAAGCAACCCTCCTTCAAACTACCACTTCCTATTCTTCCAGCTTACCTAGTCAGGTAATAATAATTGCATTATTATTAAGGAAATATTTAATATTATTATTAAATAAATAATAGATTTGTTATGTATTTATTGAGTCCTTACTATGTGCCAGAGACTGAATTAATTGCTGTACATATATCAACTTAAGTAAAGCACATAAACACAATAAAACAGGAATTATTTTTTATCCCATTATATACATTAAATAATTGAGGCACAAAGACATTAAGTAACTTGTCCAGAACGTGTGTGTAAGTGGCGGTGTCTCAATTCAAACCAAGATGATCTGTCTCCAGAACCTGTTATCAACCGGTCCAGATGTTGCCTTTCCATTCCTACATTTCTTTGACCAAATTTAGACCTTCAAAATATAGACCCTAGTTCTTTTTCACTATTAATCACCCACTCATATCTTCTTCATCTTTTAACCGTGCTGATATTATGTAGACTAGCATCGTAACCACTTCCCAGCAAACCCCCTTAACTCACTCATCCCTTCTTCTTTTTACAACATTCACCTTGCATATCCTGAATTAAACCCAGCTATCACCCTAACTTCTCTAGCTGTACTTGAACATCCTAACATTTCTAGAGAAAGAAACACATTAATACTGAGCAGTATCATGTTAAATTTCTGACATCAGATCACAACTGAGCCACAACACTCCCTGATGGTCCAACAATTTCCTCTGGCACTTTTTTTTTTTTTTTGGGTGGTGGTGTAGAGTGTTGGATAGAAACAGTAATTTTAGGAAAGGAGAGTGGAGCATGTGTCTTTTCACTGTCAGTCACTGGGCATCCCCTGTGACAAAGACCCATTTCAGGCTCTGAAGAGGGGTAAAGGAAGCAGAAGACACTGTTGGTTAGCTTTCCACCTAAGGGAAAAAACAGCATATGCGTGCTCACAACTCACAAGGAAAAAGAGATTCCTAAAACACAATATAAGTAAAACAAATGCTAGTGCTATTATACAGATTATGGACAATTGTGTGGAGACAATTCAGGGCGATGGAAGAAAAGTAAGTTATAAGAGGCACTCTATTAGCATTCCATCATCAGTCCCCATTTAGATCCTGATCCTTCTGCAGAGTCCTCTCCCCCACTGCTGCTGGACAAACTTGGTTAGTGGAAGAGGCTTGCAACACTTCTGCAACTGGAGAAAACAGAGCTAAGGCAAAAACTGGAGAGTTAAATTGGCAAAGTAGAGTGGAGGTCAGGGGAAAAGAAAGAATAGAGCCTTTGACTTCAGAGAGGCTTTCTCTTTTTGGTCATCTCTGCCTCCACAGCAAAGAGATGGGCACCACTAATTACATCTTCTCATGTACACCCACAGCAGTATAACTCACAACCACTGTCACTGTGTTTCCAGTTATTATAATTTACCCTCACATCACTATGGTGGCGAGAGGAGTCTTCTTTGCAAAAGGCTTAAGATGTCCATATTTGGTCCAATTCCCTCTTTAGGCCTGTTGAATTTCTAGCAGTAAAGTAATTCAGGAAATAGGGGTACACAGTCAAATTTGGACACTTTGACAAGTTATGATTAGAAAGCTGTTACCTTACTCTTTGGAGAAGGCCATGGAAAAAGTACAGAGGGATCTTTGGGAAATTCTGAATGGAAAGCAGAAGTGCACATTGATAGCCCATGGCATTCCAGGTCATATATCCCCTTCAAGCCACCTTCTCCATTACTCCTCTGAGGCTAGCTCAGCCCCACAGACTTTCTAGTAGACAGGTACATGGCATGAGAGGTCATTTGACCCATTTCGCATCCAATACAAAGCTTTTCTTACAAGATCCTTGACAGATGGTTTTCAGCTCACCACTGCCAGGGACAGGCAGCTCGGTATACTGACCTCTCCACCTCACACTGACAAACATCATCTCTGAACATTTTTTAATTGAGATATAATTGACATATAACATTATATTAGTTTCAGGAGTGCAACATGATTATTTGATATATGTATGTATCTCCGGTACTTTTGCTTTTCCACTATCCAAAGTGACTATTTCACAAAATTCTTAGTGAAATCCAACTGCCGTATTTTGTGAATTTTAAGGCTTTTCTTTCAGATTCAAAGATCTATGAACTTCTACAATTGCTATCAGGCATATGACACATGATGTCATTTCATGTCTATATTATAACCACAGAAGTATCACTATCAAACCTTGCAGAATCAGGGTCAATATCTTGAAATAAGTGCCAGAATCAAGAATTAAGCATTCTTTTAACCTCTGTAAGATACACCATTGTGGGACTGGCTGAAGCAAGTATGAATCAGAGGTATTTAACAACTTTCCCAAAATATTAGCTCTATAAAATTTCAAAGTCAATTAAGAGCACAGGTTTTAGTATTTTATTGAGTATTTCGGTTTGATTTGTTTTACCATATTTTAGATTTTTTCGATACTGTGTCACCAATACTCTAGATTGCACAAAGAACAGTATTGTTTTTAAACAGCACAAACATCAATAACCATGAATCAGAAGTGATTTAGAAGAATGAGATTCTAAATGAGACCTTCTAAGAATACTTTAACTCATTTTTCTCACTTTATTTATATACAGGAGTGACATATGATAAAATGTGTCTGAATCTAAATGGAACTTTCAATGTATATAAAATACAATTAGTTGGAAAATGTCATATCACAATTGAATTAGCATTGTTTTTCTCCTTTTTTTGGTACTATAAATTATGTATCTTACATATGCATTATATTTTTTATTGAAGTAGAGTTGATTCACAATATTAGTTTCAGGTGTACAACATAGTGATTCAATATTTTTATAGATTATACTCTCATTTAAATTTGTTAGAAAATAATAGCTATATTTCCCTGTGCTGTACAATATATACTTGTTGCTTATTTATCTTATACATAGTAGTTTGTGCCTCTTACTCCCATACCCCTATCTCACTCCTCCCCTCTTCCCTCTCTCCAATGCTAACCACAAGTTTGTTCTCTATATCTGTTAGTCTGTTTCTGTTTTGTTATATACATCCATTTGTTTTATTTTTAGATTCCATACATAAGTGATATTATAGAGTATCTGTCTTTGTCTGACTTATTTCACGGAGCATAGTACTCTCTAGGTCCATCCACATTGGTGTAAATGACAGAATTTCATTCTTTATTATGGCTAACATTCCATTGTATATATATATATATATATATATATATATACACCACCTCTTCTTTATCCATTCAACCTGTTGATGGACACAGGTTGCTTCCATGTCTTAACTATTGTAAATAATGCTGCTGTGAACACTGGGGTGCATGTATCTTTTTGAGTTATTTTTTTCACTTTTGGATATATACCTAGCAGTGGAATTGTTGGATCATATGGTAGTTTTAGTTTTAGTTTTATGAGGAAGCTCCATACTGTTTTCCATAGTGACTGCACCAATTCACAACACCATCAACAATGTAACAGGGTCACCTTTCCTCTACATCCTCAACAAAGTGTATTATTTGTAGAGTTTTGGGTGATCACCATTTTCACAGGTATGAGGTGATACCTCATTGTGGTTCTGATTTGCATTTCTCTGATGATTAGCTATGTTAAGCATTTTTTAAAGTGTCGTGTTGGCCATCTGTATATCTTCTTTGAAAAAAATGTCTATTCACATCTTCTGCTCATTTTTTGTGTCTTTTTTTATATATATATATTGAGTTGTATGAGTTGATTATATATTTTGGATATTAACCCCTTATCAGGCATATAATTTGCAAATATTTTCTCCCATTCAGTAGGCTGTCTTTATATTTCAATGATAGTTTCATTTGCTGTGCAAAAGCTATTAAGTTTAATTAAGTCCCATTTGTTTATTTTTGCTCTAATTTCTTTTGCTTTAGGAGACAGGTTCAAAAAATATATTGCTATGTTTTATATGATTTATGTCAAAGAGTGTTCTGTCAGTGTTCTCTTCGAGGAGTTTTATGGTTTCAGGTCTTACATTTAAGCCTTTAATCCATTTTATTTCTGTATATGGTGTGAGGAAGTGTTCTAATATCATTCTTTTACATGTAGCTGTCCAGTTTTCCCAGCACCACTTATTGAAGAGACTGACTTTTCTTCATTGTATATTCTTTCCACTTTTGTTGTAGATTAATTGATAGTAGGTGAGTGAGTTTACTTCTGGGCTCTTTATCTACTCTGTTCCATTGATACTGTGCCAGTACCATGCTCCTTTGATTACTATACCTTTGTAGTATAGTCTGGTGTCCAGGAGCATGATACCTCCAGCTTTGTTCTTTTTTTTCAAGATTGCTTTGGCAATTTGGGGTCTTTGGTTGGTCCATATGCATTTTAGGATTATTTGTTCTATAACAGTTCTGGGAAAAATGTCATGAGTGTTTTGATAGGGATTGTATTAAATCTGTAGATTACTTTGGGTAGTATGGGTAGTTTAACAATACTAATTCTTCCAATCCAAGAACATGAGATATCTTTCCATATCTTTGTATCATTTTCACATTCCTTCAACAATGTTTTATAGTTTTCAGAGTATAGGTCTTTCACTGCCTTGGTTAAGCTTATTCCTTGGTATTTTATTCTTTTTGAATTATAAATGGGATTGTTTTATTAATTTCTCTTTCTGATAATTGTTGTATAGAAAAGCAACCAATTTCTGCATATTAATCTTGTATTCTACAACTTTACTGAATTCATTTATTAGTTCCAATAGTTTTTTGTTGGAAACTTTAGGGTTTTCTACATACAGTATCATATCATCTGCAAATAGTGACAGCTTTACATCTTCCCTTCAGTTTGGATGCCTTTCATTTCTTTTTCTTGTCTGGTTGCTATGGCTAGGACTTCCAATACTATGTTAAATAGAAAAGGTGAGAGTGGGCAAACTTGTCTTGTTCCTGATTTTAGAGGAAAAACTTTCAGCTTTTCACCATTAAGTATGCTGTTAGCTGTAGATTTGTCATAAATGGCCTTTATTATGTTGAGATATGTTCCCTCTATATCAACTTTGATGAGCATTTATAATGGATGTTGAATGTTGTCAAATGCTTTTTCTGCATCTATTCAGATGATCATGTGATTTTTAACCTTCCTTTTGTTAATGTGGTGTATTATCAATACGTTGATTGACTTGCGAATACTGAACCATCTTTTCATCCCTGGAATAAATACCACTTGACAATGGTGTATGATCCTTTTTATATACTGTTGAATTTTATTTGCTAATATTTTGTTAAGGATTTTTGCATCTATATTCATCAGAGATACTGGCCTGTAATTTTCTTTTTGTGTAGTGTCTTTGTCTGGTTTTGGTATCAGGGTAATGGTGGTCTTGCTTGCATATGTGCTTTAAAGAAGGGAAACCTTCATTATTGAAGAATTTTCACAGCTTTCAATACATTGTGATGGCCCCAAATGTGTATGGTAAACAGAATAATGTTCCCCAATGATATCTGTGTTTTAATCTCCAGAACCTACGAATATATTACTTTCCATGGCAAAAGGGACTTTGTAGATGTGGTTAAAGAACCTGAAATAGGAAGTCTGTTCTGGATTATTTGGGTGGGTCCAGATGCTAAACTATAGGCTGTGAAGATAGAGGAAGAGTCCAGGAGCCAAGGAATGTAGGAGGCCTCTAGAAGCGAAAAAAGGTAAAAAAATAGATTCTCCCTACAGCCTCCAGAAGGAATACAGCCTTGATCTTAGGACTTCTGATCACCAGAACTGTAAGAAAATTAATTTGTATGCTTTAATCACTAAGTTGGAGGCAACAGTTATAGCAGCAACAGGAAATAATACAAAGTTTATATGGTCTTAAATATTTGCCAAACTATTTTGGATACAGAGGTTTTATCACAATGTCCCATGATATAATATTCTGAGGAATGATCTCTGGGAAACGCTGCTTTAGCATGACCCATATGCAGCAGAGCTGGTGGTTAAGAGCATAGGTTCTGGAGCCAGTCTAACTGGGTCCAAATCCTGGCTCTGCTACTTGCCAACTGATTCATTTAACCTTTCCTGGATGCTTCAGATTCCTTGTTTGTAAAATGGGGATAATGATAGTACCTACTTCAAAAAGTTATTACAGAAATGAAAAGAGTTAATGTGTATTAAGAGCTTAGAACAGTGGGTACCACAATGTAAAGACCATTTGCTTGCTTACAAAAGATTATGACACCACAGGAAGTTACTGAGGGATTAGGTAAAAAAGTAAATCACATCTAGCTATACTCTCATATTAGATAAGTATATAAATCAAAGACTTGTTTTTGAGAGAATAATAGACTCATATGGTAACAGGGCTTTAGGGATAGCTAAACAGTTCTATAATAATTAGACACAGAAAAAAAAGAATGATTGTTAAGACCTGAATCTGAAAAAAAATTATTTACTGACTTCATCAGTTCATATTATCCACAGACCCCAGAAGCAAACTCTCATTTTAAGAAACAGCCCTACCTTTGTCTACTTACATTACCAGTTAAATCTAAACCTCATATAACTACTCTCTTCCCCCTTATCACTTCAATTAACTAGAAATTGCTTTCTGCCAATTAATATTATCACTTCATCTGTTCTATGTTCCCATAATAGATCATTTTAATATAATGCCACTTTATTCATTCAAATTCAATAAATATTTAAATTTTTACTGGATATCAAACACATTGGTACATGCTTGGGACAAAAAAATGAATACACTTGGTCCTTGGTCTCTTTTAGATTTTAAACTATATTAGAAAGACTTTAGTGAAAGGAAAATTAGCAAACATTTGTCTTAAATTCATAAATCCTACTGAAAACTCAAAATGCTCTAATATATATCAAATCCTGGAACACTCAGATCTAGAAAAACCTGTTCTAAAATAATGACATTACTGACTTTAACATAAGGCTTTCCACTTTCTCTTTCTTATTTTTTATGCCATAAATACTTATTGAAAGAAAGGACAAAGCAACTAGCACAGCTACTAGAACATAGTAATTCTTCTCCTTCTTTTCTTACTCCTCCTTATTCACCTCCTCTTCCTTTTCTTTTCACTTTTTTCTTTTTATCTCCAAGTTATAATTATTGTTTATATATTCCATCATTATCATCATCACCATCATAATTATAATCCTCATTAATCATCACCTAATATCACCTCTATAATAGCAGGGAATTTCTAACAGCAGCTAGTAACTGGATGGAAGGCCAACAGAAAAAGCTGAAGGGGCATTGGTAAAAGCGATTCAGAAGACTTTAGGGCAGGGACATCCATGACCCTTTTCAATCACCTCACTTTTTTTTCCAATTTTTTTATGTGGCAAATATGTATAGCATAAAATTTGCTATTGTTAGGGAGGAAGAAATTTTCCTCTACCCTTCTAGGTTCTTCTGGTTGGTCTAAGAATTAAGTTGACATGAAACGAAGTAACAGGAGAAAATTAAACAAAGTTTAAGATCATGTATACATGGGCAAGACCCAGGAAAACTGAGTAACCCACCAAAATGGCTGAAACTATCACCTTAAATACCACCTTCAACATCCAAAAGAGGATGTTGGGGGTAGTGGCTTGGGACCTCAAAGGGGAGGAAGGCAATTGACATGGATACGGAAAAGTATGTGTTTGATGAACAAATGTTTGCTGGGCCTGCAGAGACAATGGGACACAGAGAGGAATTTTAACACACAGACTTTGCTAGGTTCCTCCCTGTCTGCATACCTAGTTCATACTATGGTTATGTGTGGTGATAGCTCTCTCTCTGAAACAGGTCTTCTATCTACATTCTTTAGGCAGTTAGAGGAAAGGTCAAAGTTTCTTCCTGAGTCTTTAGGGTCTTAATTGTTTTCAGCTCAAAAAACCACATGCCAAGGAGCCATTTGGAGGTGGCAAGCCATTTGGGGGTGGCAAGTTTTGTTCCCCTAAACTATCATTTTTAGGTGTACAGTTCAGTGGTATTAAATACGTTCATATTGTTGTGTAAGCATCACCAACATCCATCTCCAGAACTCTTTCATCTTGCAAAATTGAAATTCTGTGCCCATTAAATAATCACTTACCATGACCCCTTCCCCTTGGCCCCTGGCAACCTCCACTGTGCTTTGTATATATTTTTAATCTCCCCTTTCCCACAAGCCCCAGCCTCTTGTAATCAACCTTCTACTCTGTTATTATAAGTTTTTTTTTTTTTTAGATTTCATATGTAAGTGATATCATACAATATGTGTCTTTCTGTGTCTAGGCTATTTCACTTAGTATAATGTCTTCAAGATTCACCCATGTCTCAAATATGTGCATATATATGTGCGTGTGTGTGTGTGTGTGTGTGTATATATATATATATATATATATATATATATAAATATAAAATATAAATTATAAATGTATTTCTTAAACATATACATACACACAAGACACAGATACACAGCTCTAGAACTAAACCTAATAGTTAATTTCAAACAAAAAAAATATGACTTTAGCTAATCATATCTACTGAATAGAATATCTAGAAATATTTCTATTGGAATTGATATCTGTAGCTTAACCTATAAATAAACTCCACTTATTTGATTTGAGAATTGTTGGGTAAAAGGGAAAAGGGAAAAATCAATAGTCTCTTACTAAGGGGCAAACGACAAACCCACAACAATCCTGCTTTGAGTAAGACTTGGATCTGATGATGATGAACAGATCCCTTTTAAATGCTGTGTCAAAAATAAAAGGTAAGATACCTGCCAGAAGACTAAGCATGAGCTATGGAGATCATAGTTATTAAGACAACTGTAGAATTGGTACACCCTAAGTTCCTCCACTTTTTCCTTTTAAAAAAGTTATTGTCTACTCATGCAGTATGCTCAGTTATATGGAGTATATGTGGAGTCCAATGCTAGGTTACTGAGCAATGGCCATTTATCATCATCCAGAAATATTTATTCATTTATTATATATTTACTTCTCAGTAACATGAAGTAAATTATATGACAAACTGCTATATGACAAACCCTTTACTATGCACTGGGAATATAAAATGTTTCCCTACTCTGAGAAGTTCACATGCTGGCAAATAAGATAAAGCAATTATAAAAAGTATTACAGCAGAAATTGGTGGAAAAAATGTAGAAACCCAAGGAAGAAGAAAACAAAGGCAAAGAAAGGTACAAGGGGTCAGAGAAATGCCATGTTGGACAGGTCTTTAAGGACACAGACAATTTCATGAGACTTTAGAAATGTCCCTCATTTTTCCTCTGCTTAATGGATAGGAATAAGCCTTCCTGTCCATAGGAGATTGGAGAGAAAGAATATCTGATCAAAGTTGGGCCAATTATCTTCGCTCTGTTGTCTCTCAAGAATTTAAACTGAAAGATATAGAAATGACACTGGCAACAGGATCAAACTAACCATGAAGGGCCACTATGAATTTCCAGAAATCTCTACCCCTGAAATCCCCTTATTGTTCCCCTTTTTGAAGACTTCTTGTCAATTATGTCAGCATTTCCCTGTACTTCGTGACATCAGAAACCTGAAAATTAACTTTCTTTTATTAGAGATTTTGGATCCTTTCAATCAAACAAGGAGGAGAAAGGTAATTCAAGCAGAATGATATATGATAAAGCAACTTATATTTGTACTGTTAAATTAATTAAACAAGGAGACCATTAGACTGAGGTGGCTCTAAGCTGTGGTGGTCTATGTAAGCAAACCAAAACCTAAGCCTGAAAATGCCTCAAAGTTACAAAACTGAAACCTAAGGACAATCAACAACAAACAGCCAACTACACTTTAATCTATAGCCAATCAATAATTTCTTTACTTTGCTTCAGCCTTTTCTCTGTAAAATTCTCTCCCCAAGCTCCTGTTGGTGGTGCACTCCCAGCCACTTTTGGTTTGGTGCTGCCCAACTTGAACTGATTTTTGCTCAAATAAACTCCTAAAATTTAAATATGCCTCAGTTTATCTTTCAATAATTCATACCAAAACATTATATATAATACACACATATATACATCATGTGTTTATGTATATGACTGCCAACAACATGGGATAAATATATAACAAAACATTTCTGTACTGCAAAGAAAACTCTGTGGTTTTATTTTTCTCTCTCTTTCTGTTTTCTTTTTACTTTTCCCCTTTGGAAATGTATGTTGTTGAGTTATCCATCTAAGCTTAGCTTATTGTCTAAGCACCAACAGCTTTAAATTCAGTATTTTGAGATTCTCATTTAAAGTCTAATTTCTGATTTTTCTTTTTATAATTATATTCATTATTCATAATGCAAACACATAATAAAATTATCACCAGTTTCCTAAACATTTTCAAAAATTTTGATGCTTGTAATGTAACTTGGATTAATAAAAAATGATTGTTTATCAAAAGTGGTCATATTAAATAAAAAGAGAAACAGAAAGTAACCCAAAATTTAGCCATGAGTGTAGCTGTAAAGGAAAAGGGTGGGCAGGAGAGAGAAACGATGCTTTTTTGTGTGATTTTTTTTACTCATTTCTTTAGTACCATAATAAAAGAATTAAGGTTATACCAATGAATATGTTCATTCAAAAATATATTGAACATTAACAATTTTGAAAATTATTAAGAAGGATTCAATAATAGATTCTAATGTGGCAGCCTTTAAAAACTTACTATCGAGCGGAGGAACTATCAAGCATGCTTAAATTTCTCATTAGCTAATTTTAACACAAGTCTAAAAATACTAAGGGCCATACTGGCATAAAGACAGATATAGACCAACAAAACAGAATAGGGAGTTCAGAAATAACCCCACACAAATATAGTTAAATGATCTTCTATAAGGTTGCCAAGACTACACAATGGGGAAGGATGGTCTCTTGAACAAATAGTGCTTGGAAAATTGGATATCTATATGCAAAAGAATGAAATTGGACCCTCATCATGTGCTATACACAAAAAGTCCACTCAACTTAAGACCTGAAACTATAAAACTCCTAGAAGAAAACAGAGAGAAAGCTTTATAACATTGGCCTTGGTAATGATTTCCTGGGTATGACACCAAAAGCACAAGCAACAAAAGTAAAAAAAGAAAATAAAAAGAAAATTGTATTGTATTTAACTAAAAATCTTCTGCACAGCAAAGGAAGCAATCAACAGAGTGAAAAGGCAATCTACAGAATGTGAAAAAAATTTGCAAATCATAATCTGAAAAGGATTTAATGTCCAAAACATATAAGGAATTCATATAACTCAATAGCAAAAAAACCCAACTGAAAAATGGGTAAAAGATTTGAGCAGACATTTTTCCAAAGAATACATACAAGCAGGCAACAGGTGTATGAAAACATGCTCAAAATAATTACTGATCAGGGAAGTGCAAATCAAAACGACAATGATATATCACATCACACCTGTTAAGGATAGGATAGACATTATCAGAACAGGAAAAAAAAAACAACAACAAAAAACCCCCCAGAAAATACCAAGTGTTGGTAAGGATGTGCACTGTTAGTGGGACATAGTTGCAGCTATGGAAAACAGTATGGAGTTTCCTCAAAAAATTAAAAATAAAACTACCATATTATTCAGCAATCCCACTTCTAGGAAAAAGAGCTGAAATCAGAATCTCAAAAAGATATTTACACTCCCATGTTCACTGCAGCATCATTCACAATAGCTAAGAAGTGGAAACAACCTAAGTGTCCAACAACAGATGAATGGATAAAGAAAATGTTGTTTTACACATGCGCTCACCAATACACACACACACACACACACCGTAATCTTATTCAGCCTTAAAAAAGAAGGATATCTTGTCACATGCAACAATATGGATGAACCTTGAGGATGTTAGGCTAAGTGAAATAAACCAGTCAGAGAAGGACAAATACTGCATGATTCCAATTATATGAGGTCTCTAAAGGAGTCAAACTCATGGAAGCACAAAGTATGATAGAACAATGGTTGCTAGGGACTGAGGGGAGAGGAAAATTGGAAGTTGCTGTTCAGCAGGTATAGAGTTAACATCATGCAAGATGAAAAAGTTCTCAAGACCTTCTACACAACAATGTGCATATAATAAACAATACTGAGCTCTTAAAAATTTGTTCAGAGGGTAGATATCATGTTATATGTTTCTTACCACAGTAAAAAAAATTAAAAGGGTCAAATGAAATGGCAAATAGATGATATCTGAATTCAGAAGAGGAAAAGATTACTATGAGTCAAGTTTATGAGAAAAAGCTTCAAGAAAGAGATTGAATAAGTCACAAGCCTTGAAAGATAGGTGAGATTTAGATTGGAGATTATTTACAAGATTGGTCCAGGCCAAGGGAAGATCACAAACAATAACATGGAGGAACTGGGCTTAGAGCATTCAGGAAATAGTTTATTTGGACTTCAGCAAAATGTGTGAGAGAAAGAAAAGTAGGAGAAATGAAAAGCAGCATCAGAATAACCAGGTTCTGATTATGGAATATCTTGGAAAGCAGGCGAAACAATGCAGATTTCACATTTCTATATAATATTAAGAAATGAACATTCTAAACCTTTAATGTATATGAAATGATAGGAATAAAAGTTAAAACCCTCAGGATATTATTCTTGCAGTTGATAGAAACATTGGCAACGGGGGGGCTTTAAAAGGCAAAAAAATTAACATATATTCATAACATTTAAAATTTTTCTTATTTCTTATAGATTCATTTAACATATTAATAATTATAAATCTCAAATATTTACTGTACCCTTAGGTGTTCTAGTTGCTAAGAAAATATGAAAGGAGCAAAAAATACTGCCTTTGCCTTAAACAGCTCCTTTATCTAGTTAAGAATACAAACCTAAGTCATGCAAAGCAATTAGAATATGACCAAATAATTCACGTAAGAATCATATTAACTTGGTAGTTGTGTCTTTCTAGAAATTTGTGCATTTTATCTAAGTTTTCTTATTTGTTGGCATAAAGTTGCTCCTAGTATTATAATTAGTTTAATTTTTATAGGGTCAGTAGTAATTTCTCTGCTTTTCATTCTTGATTTTGGTATTTCTATAAATTTAAATTTTAAAAAACACTGTGCACTTAGAATGGGTGAACTTCATGGTATATGTAGATTATATCTTGTAAAACAGCAAAAAAGAAGAAATTTATCTGTATAAAAAAAAGAATCAAATTAACATGTAGTTTCAGTGAAGGGAAAAATCAGTGGGGGCTGGCTTACAGTAGGTTAGAGAGCCAGTGTAGACTAGTGATTAAGGAAACGTACTCTGGAATTAGAATGAATTGTGTTCAGATCCTGGCTATGGAAATAACTGAGTGATCTTCGGCAAGTAACTTAACTGAAGGGGATGTTTCTTCCTCTATAAAATTGGGAGGATTCTAGGAAAATATATGTGAAGCCCTAAAATTGTACTTAGTACACAGTAGGAACTCAACATCGAGTAATTTCTTTCCCTTCCCTGCCCTTTTCTTAAGGATAAATCAGAAAAATCAGAAAATATACTACACATTTGGGCTAAAACTAATAAATGAATTTTAAGAATTGTTAAAAAGAAACACAAATAAATAATATAATGGAAAAGATCACCTGTAATTCTACCTCACAAAATAAACAAATTTAGATTTTTGTTCCCTGTGGGAGAGAGAAAAAAAAGAGAGATCCTAATTTATCACCTGATAATATAAGGATTGTTTTCCACATATTAATAGACATATTGGAGCTGTACTATTTAATTTTTTTAACATCTTTATTGGCGTATAATTGCTTTACAATGTTGTGTTACTTGCTGCTGTATAACAAAGTGAATCAGCCATACGTATACATATATCCCCATAAACCCTCCCTCTTGCAGCTCCCTCCCACCCTCCCTATCCCACCCCTCCAGGTGGTCACAAAGCACCAAACTGATCTCCCTGTGCTATGCAGCTGCTTCACACTAGCTATCTATTTTATATTAGGTAGTGTATATATGTCCATGCCACACTCTCACTTCATCCCAGCTTATCATTCCCCCACGTCCACAAGTCCATTTTCTTCATCTGTGTCTTTATTCCTGTCCTGCTCCTAGGTTCTTCAGAATCTTTTTTTTTAGATTCCATATATATGTGTTAGCATGTGGTATTTGTTTTGCTCTTTCTGACTTACTTCACTCTGTAGGACAGGCTCTAGGTCCATCCACCTCACTACAAATAACTCAATTTCGTTTCTTTTTATGGCTGAGTAATATTCTATTGTATATATGTGGCACATCTTCTTTATCCATTCATCTGTTGATGGACACTTAGGTAGCTCCCATGTCCTGGCTATTGTAAATAGAGCTGCAATGAACATTGTGGTACATGACTTTTTTTAAATTATGGTTTTCTCAGGGTATATGCCCAGTAGTGGGATTGTTGGGTGTATGGTAGTTCTATTTTTAGTTTTTTAAGGAACCTCCATACTGTTCTCCATAGTGGCTGTATCAGTTTACATTCCAACCAACAGTGCAAGAGGTTTCCTTTTGCTCCACACCCTCTCCAGCATTTATTGTCTATAGATATTTGATGATGGCCATTCTGACTGGTGTGAGGTGATACCTCATTGTAGTTTTGATTTGCATTTCTCTAATGATTAGGAATGTTGAGCATCCTTTCATGTCTTTGCTGTCAATCTGTCTTCTTTGCAGAAATGTCTGTTTACGTCTTCCGCTCATTTTGGAACTGCGTTTTTTTTTTCTTGATATTGAGCTGCATGAGCTGCTTGTATATTTTAGAGATTAATTCACTGTCAGTTGCTTCATTTACAAATATTTTCTCCCATAATGAGGGTTGTCTTTTCATCTTGTTTATGGTTTCTTTGCTGTGCAAAAGCTTTTAAGTTTCATTAGGTCCCATTTGTTTATTTTTGTTTTTATTTCCATTTCTCTAAGAGGAGGGTCAAAAAGGATCTTGCTGTGATTTATGTCTAGAGTGTTCTGCCTATGTTTTCCTCTAAGAGTTTGATAGTGTTTGGCCTTACATTTAGGTCTGTAATCCATTTTGAGTTTATTTTTGTGTATGGTGTTAGGGAGTGTTCTAATTTCATTCTTTTACATGTATCTGTCCAGTTTTCCCAGCACCACTTATTGAAGAGACTGTCTTTTCTCCATTGTATGTTCTTGCCTCCTTTATCAAAGATAAGTTGACCATATGTGCATGGGTTTACCTCTGGGCTTTCTATCCTGTTCCATTGACCTCTATTTCTGTTTTTGTGACAGTACCATACTGTCTTCATTACTGTAGCTTTGTAGTATAGTCTGAAGTCCAGGAGCCTGATTCCTCCAGCTCTGTTTTTCTTTCTGAAGATTGCTTTGGCTATTTGAGGTCTTTTGTGTTTCCATAAATATTGTGAAATTATTTGTTCTAGTTCTGTGAAAAATACCATTGGTAGTTTGATAGGGATTGCATTGAATCTGCAGATTGCTTTGGGTAGTAGAGTCATTTTCACAATGTTGATTGTTCCAATCCAAGAACATGGTATATCTCTCCATCTGTTTGTATCATTTTTAATTTCATTCATCAGTATCTTATAGTTTTCTGCATACAGGTCTTTTGTTTCCTTAGGTAGGTTTATTCTAGGTATTTTATTCTTTTTGTTGCAATGGTAAATGGAGTGTTTCCTTAATTTCTTTTTCAGATTTCTCACCATTAGTGTATAGGAAATGCAAGAGATTTCTATGCATTAATTTTGTATCCTGCTACTTTACCAAATTCATTGATTAGCTCTAGTAGTTTTCTGGTGGCAACTTTAGGATTATCTATGTATAGTATCATGTCATCTTCAAACAGTGACAGTTTTACTTCTTCTTTTCTGATTTCCATTCCTTTTATTTCTTTTTCTTCTCAGATTGCTGTGGCTAAAACTTCCAAAACTATGTTGAATAATACTGGAGAGAGTGGGCAACCTTGTCTTGTTCCTCATTTTAGAGGAAATGGTTTCAGTTTTTCACCATCGAGAACGATGCTGGCTGTGGGTTTATCATATATGGCCTTTATTATGTTGAGGTAAGCTCCCTCTATGCCTACTTTCTGGAGGGGTTTTATCATAAATGGGTGTTGAATTTTGTCAAAAGCTTTTTCTGCATCTATTGAGATTATCAGATGGTTTTTATCCTTCAGTTTCTTAATATGGTGTATCACATTGATTGATTTGCTTATACTGAAGAATCCTTGCATGCCTGGGATAAATCCCACTTGATCATGGTGTATGATCCTTTAAATGTGCTGTTGAATTCTGCTTGCTATTATTTCTTTGAGGATTTTTGCATCTATTTTCCTCAAAGTTGTTGGTCTCTAGTTTTATTTTGTTGTCACCTCTTTGTCTGGTTTTGGTATCAGGGTGATGGTGGCCTCTTAGAATGAGTTTGGGAGTGTTCCTCCCTCTGCTATATTTTGGAAGAGTTTGAGAAGGATAGGTGTTAGCTCTTCTCTAAATGTTTGATAGAATTCACCTATGAAGCTATCTGGTCCTGAGCTTTTGTTTGTTGGAATATTTTTAATCACATTTTCAATTTCAATGCTTGTGATTGGTCTGTTTGTATTTTCTATTTCTTCCTTGTTCATTCTCGGAAGGTTGTGCTTGTCTAGGAATATGTCCGTCTCTTCCAGGTTGTCCATTTATTGGCATATAGTTGCTCGCAGTAATCTCTCATGATCCTTTGTATTTCTGCAGTGTCAGTTTTTACTTCTCCTTTTTCATTTCTAATTCTGCTGATTTGAGTCTTCACCCTTTTTTTTCTTGATGAGTCCGGCTAATGGCTTATAAATTTTGTGTATCTTTTTAAAGAAACAGCTTTTGATTTTATTGATCTTTGCTATTGTTTCCTTCATTTCTTTTTCATTTATTTCTGATCTGATCTTTATGATTTCTTTCATTCTGCTAACTTTGGGGGTTTTTTTGTTCTTTCTCTAATCGCTTTAGGTGTAAGATTAGGTTGTTTACTTGAGATTTTTCTTATTTCTTGAGGTGGGATTGTATTGCTATAAACTTCCCTCTTAAAACTGTTTTTGCTGCATCCCATAGGTTTCGGTTCATCGTGTTTTCATTGTCATTTGTTTCTAGGTATTTTTTGATTTCCTCTTTGATTTCTTCAGTGATCTCTTGATAATTTAGTAGCATGTTGTTTAGCATCCATATGTTTGTATTTTTTACAGATCTTTTCCTATAATTGATATCTAGTCTCATAGCATTATGGTCTGAAAAGACACTTGATATGATTTCAATTTTCATAACTTTACAAAGGCTTGATTTGTGACCCAAGATATGATCCATCCTGGAGAATGTTCCATGAGCACTTGAGAAGAAAATGTATTCTGTTGTTTCTGGATGGAATGCCCTATAAATATGAATTAAGTCGATCTTGTTTAATGTATCATTTAAAGCTTGTGTCCATTTACATTTAAGGTAATTATCACTATGTATATTTCTATTAACATTTTCATAATTGTTTTGGGTTTGTTATTGTAGGTCTTTTCCTTTTCTTGTGTTTCCTGCCTAGAGAAGTTCCTTTAGCGTTTGTTGTAAAGCTGGCTTGGTGCTGCTGAATTCTCTTACCTTTTGCTTGTTTGTAAAGTTTTTAATTTCTCCATCAAATCTGAATGAGATCCTTGCTGGGTAGAGTAATCTTGGTTGTAGGTTTTTCCCTTTCATCGCCTTAAATATGCCCTGCCACTCACTTCTGGCTTGCAGAGTTTCTGCTGAAAGATCAGCTGTTACCCTTATGGAGATTCCCTTGTATGTTATTTGTTGGTTTTCCCTTGCTGCTTGTAATTTTTTTCTTTGTATTTAATTTTTGATAGTTTGATTAATATGTCTTGGCGTGTTTCTCCTTGTATTTAACTTATATGGGACTCTCTGTGCTTCCTGCACTTGACTATTTCCTTTCCCATATTAGGGAAGTTTTCAACTATAATCTCTTCAAATATTTTCTCAGTCTCTTTCTTTTTCTCGGACCCCTATGATTTGAATGTTGGTGCGTTTAATGTTGTCCCAGAGGTCTCTGACACTGTCCTCAATTCTTTTCATTCTTTTTTCTTTATTCTGCTCCGTGGTAGTTATTTCCACTATTTTATCTTCCAGGTCACTTATCTGTTCTTCTGCCTCAGTTATTCTGCTATTGATTCCTTCTAGAGAATTTTTTATTTCATTTATTGTGTTGTTCATCACTGTTTGTTTGCTCTTTAGTTCTTCTAGTTCCTTGTTAATCATTTCTTGTATTTTCTCCATTCTATTTCCAAGATTTTGGATCATCATTACTATCATTACTCTGAATTCTTTTTCAGGTAGACTGCCTATTTGCTCTTCATTTGTTTGGTCTGGTGGGTTTTTACTTTGCTCCTTCATCTGCTGCGTATTTCTCTGTCTTCTCATTTTCCTTAACTTACTGTATTTGGGGTCTCCTTTTCACAGGCTGCAGGTTCTTAGTTCCTGTTGTTTTTGGTGTCTGCCCCCAGTGGCTAAGTTTGGTTCAGTGGGTTGTGTAGGCTTCTTGGGGGACAGGACTGGTGCCTGTGTTCTGGTGGATGAGGCTGGATCTTGTCTTTCTGGTGGGCAGGACCACGTCCAGTGGTGTGTTTTGTGGTGTCTGTGACCTTATTATGATTTTAGGCAGCCTCTCTGCTAATGGCTGGGGTTGTGTTCCTGTCTTGCTAGGTGTTTGCCATAGGGTGTCCAGCAATGGAGCTTGCTGGTTGTTGAGTGGAGCTGGGTCTTAGCATTGAGATGCAGATCTCTGGGAAAGCTTTTGCCATTTGATATTACATGGGGTTGGAAGGTCTCTGGTGGTCCAATGTCCTGAACTTGGCTCTCCCACCTCAGTGGCTCAAGCTTGACACTCCACCGGAGCACAGAGACCCTGTCAGCCACACAGCTGGAGGATGGGCAAGTCAGAAAGGAATCAGGTTCCTGGACCTTGGATGGTGGCCAACTCAGGATTGGGTCTCCACAGCTCCAGAGTTGTACTATATTTAATGATTGACAGTTTGTCCATAATAGTCAACATACATCCATTTAACAAGTGTTCTGAGCACTCAAAATTGAGCAGTTGACAAGTGAAATCCTTGCTAACAGTTTCCAATAGTTTGAAATTATGTTTGTTTCTAATTATTCATTATTATAAACCATACAGCGACAAATGTCTTTGTACATACACTTTTATGAATATCTGCTTTTTTCCTTAAGAAAACGTTCTGAAGATAGAAATAAAAATATAAACTTTGGAAAGATTCCTGAAACACAGTAAACCTGATTTCTAGACAAGCTGAGCCAATTTTACTTTGACCAACGATATATGAAAGTGCCCAATTAATCATGTTCCTACTAGAGAATTTTTAATCAGTTGTGTGTGTGTGTGTGTGTATAATATATTCATATTCCATTATCATCATTATTCAAAAAAAATATCTAGGCTTATATAATTTTACTAAATGTGTCAGTCATGTTAAGCAGGCTAACATCCTGACATCAAAGGCCATGTCACCTATATGTGACCCAACACTACATCCTATCAGAAATAAGGCATGAACACCTTATTGATAAGCTGGCCAGAAGATCTATAGGTGACAGGCATAACGGAATTTAGTCCAAAGCTTAGTCAATTCTTTGGAATCTGAAATTAGAAATACAGAGAGAATACATCAGTTTTCATGACTGAAATTAAAGAGATATGTAAAAAAAGACTATGAGGGTATAAAAGGTTATGCAAAAAACAAGCCTATTTAGGAAGTAAAACCTTTGAGCCAGTAGAACCTATGAAGTAAAAAAAAATAAGTACAGCACGTACATGTACATAAGCAAGAACTGGATATGAGAAGAAAATTAAACAGACTTGCAAAGTGAAGATAGAGATACTGTGAAAGACCAAGAGTGTCAAATGAGAGAGACCAAGAAGAAAGCCCAACCAATCAAACTGATGGTAGAGCTGTTGTTAATTCTTCCTGTTCGCTGGCCCAGTGCCTAGCTGGAGTCCTAATAGTGGAGGTAAACAGAATGTACCAAAGAAGTGTCAGGATGTGACTATAATAGCACTAGAAACACTGGGGAAAGCAGAGAGAATGGCTGTGCAGAGACAAACGCATGAAAACACTTAGCTTAGCCCTGGAGCAAAACTGCAGTTTGCACCCTTTCCATTACCCTATCCTTTGAAGTTACCTGAACATCACTACTCCTTGTAATTCAAAATGAATTAAAATGATAATGCTTTGGCATTTATAAAATATTTTCTCTTAGAGTACCTCATCTAAATTCCCCAAAAGCTCATGTAATGTTCAGAGCAATTATTACTCTTTTTAATTTCTAAAATTTTTTTTTATTTTTCGATTTTGGCTGCACCACACAGCATATGGGATCTTAGTTCCCTGACCAGGGATCAAACCGACGCCTCCTGCATTGGAAGGCAGAGTCTTAATCACTGGATCGCCAGGGAAGTCCCACTCTTTTTTTTTTAATTTCATTTTATAGATAGTGTTCACAACTCATTCCATTAAGTCTTCTGATTCTAAATTATCTCCATTCAGAAAAATGTATTAAGAAATAATAAAGTAGCAGAAATTATACTAACCAATAGGCACACACACACACACACACACACACACACACACACACACACAATACAAAGATACAATTCCTGCCATCAATAAGCTCACAGCTTCACTGGAGAGACAAGATAACGACAAGTTATGCTACAGTTAATTGCAATGATACTTACGTGCATAGGATTTTAATTACAGATGAGAGGACTCACATCCAAATTTCAATGGATGGCAGTGAATACACATGTCTATTCAGTGGATAGTCAGAAACAAGGGGAATGGAAGCCAAGGAAAAATGAACAACGAGATAGGGAAGGCTTCATGAAGGAGAGATAACAGTATCTGGCACATCAAAGGTGGTCAATCAATTTCAATTTAAAGAAGAAATGAGTTAATAATAACCCTAGAATTTATTATTGAAGTATAATTAGGTATTACCCAAGTAGATAGAGAGACAGAAGGTTATATTTAGAGAGATAAAGAGATTATGGAATCTTTGGGGAAGTTACTTGACCTGGTTGGAAGGGTGGGAGCATGTATTAGAATTTGAATATTCAGAGGTAGTCAGGTGTCAAATCGTGCAGGGCTCTCTTTAAATTCCATTTTAAGAAATTTGGTCCTTATCCTGAGGTCCCTGAAGAGTAAGAAGAGTAGTTATACAACCACATTTTCATTTTAGAAATATGTTCCTGGTGGCCATGTGAAAGATGGACAGGAGGAAGAAAAATTAGAGCAAGTATATTTTGGAAATTAATCCTTTGTCCGTTGATTAATTTGTAAATATTTTCTCCCATTCTGTTTATAGTTTCCTTTGCTGTGTAAAAGCTTTTAAGTTTCATTAGGTCCCATTTGTTTATTTTTGCTTTTATTTCCATTACTCTAGGAGGTGGGTCAAAAAAGATCTTGCTGTGATTTATGTCAAAGAGTGTTCTTCCCATGTTTTCCTCTAAGAGTTTTATAGTGTCTGGCCTTACATTTAGGTGTTCAATCTATTTTGAGTTTATTTTTGTGTATGGTGTTAGGGAGTGTTCTAATTTCATTCTTTTACATGTGGCTGTCCAGTTTTCCCAGCACCACTTACTGAAGAGACTGTCTTTTCTCCATTGTATATCCTTGCCTCCTATGTCACAGATTAGTTGACCATAGGTGTGTGGGTTTATCTCTGGGCTTTCTATCCTGTTTCGTTGTTCTATATTTCTGTTTTTGTGCCAATACCATACTGTTTTGATTGCTGTAGCTTTGTAGTATAGTCTGAAGTCAGGGAGTCTGATTCCTCCAGCTCCATTTTCTTTTTTCTCAAGATTGCTTTGGCTATCTGGGGTCTTTTGTGTCTCCATAATAATTAGAAAAATGCAAATCAAAACTACAATGAGGTATCACCTCACACCAGTTAGAATAGCTATCACCAAAAAATCTAGAAACAATAAATGCTGGAGAGGGTGTGGAGAAACGGGAACCCTCTTGCGTTGTTGGTGGAAATGTAAATTGGTACAGCCACTATGGAGAACAGTATGGAGGTTCCTTAAAAAACTAAAAATAGAATTACTATATGACCCAGCAATCCCACTACTGGGCATATACTGTGGGAAAACCATAATTCAAAAAGACACATGCACCCCAATGTTCACTGCAGCACTATTTACAATAGCCAGGTCATGGAAGCAACCTAAATGCCCATTGACAGATGAATGGATAAAGAAGATGTGGTACATATATAAAATGGAATATTACTCAGCCATAAAAGGGAATGAAATCGGGTCATTTGTAGAGACGTGGATGGACCTACAGACTGTCATAGAGAGTGAAGTAAGTCAGAAAAACAAATATATAATAACGCTTATATGTGGAATCTAGAAAAATGGTACAGATGAACAGGTTTGCAAGGCAGACATAGAGACACAGATGTAGAGAACAAACGTATAGACACCAAGGGGAGGAAGGGAGTGGGTGGGATGAACTGGGTGATTGGGATTGACATATATACACTAATATGTATAAAACAGATAACTAATGAGAACCTGCTGTATAGCACAGGGAACTCTACTTCACTTTGCTATACAATAGAAACTAACACAACATTGTAAAACAACTATACCCCAAAAGGTAAAAAAAAAATATAGAGAGAGCAAGTAGAAAAAAGGAAGCTCTCATAGTAGCCAAGGAATAAGTCATTTGGGTTAAAAGAAGCCAGGGAGAATCAAACTGAATAAGAGGGCACAAATCAAAGAAAGGAATTCAACAATTTATTTGCTCAGGAGTTAATCATCAGTTGGATGCATACAGTGATAGACAGAAAGAATGATAAATTGATTTTCAGGTCATTTTTGGCACTTTCAGGTGCCATTAACCAAATATTGAATACAAAAATAGAACAGATTAAGAAGAAGCTGAGAAACAGAAGGGAAACCAGGAGATGGTAGTGTCAGGCGCTGAGAGAATTTAAAGAAAAAGGGAATGACCACAATGTCAAATGGAAAAGTAATGTCAAATAAAATAAGCACCAAAATGTGTCTATGAGATTTGGTAATTAGAGCACTGGTGGCCTGTGCAACAGCTGTTTCAGTAGAATAGTGAAGACAGATGGCAGAGAACAGCTGGAGTAAGGAGTGAGAAAGGGAAACAAGGGAAGGAAAGCAAAAGCCCAGAGACTTTTTCCTTACACCTTGTTAATGGTGTCTTGCAAAAGTTATCCATACTGGGAAAATATTAGGGTATTCAAGATTCAGCTAGTCATTCAGGGGTCATTTAGATACAATCAGAGCAAACTATGCAGCATATAATTGGACTCCTTCACTAGATGAAGTGCATTACATTTTCAGTGTGAATAGTCCCTGCTAGTCTATAAATTCCAAAACATCAGGAATTGTGCCTGTCTTGTTTCCCAGGGTACCAATGTCTGGCAATTGTTAAGTATGCAGTAGGTAACTTTGTCATCTCTCTTTTGGTTTCCTTTTCATGACAGTAGAAATTTCCCACCTATTCTTCAAGGTTCATAGAATAAAATGACACCCCCTGCATGAAGTCTTTTCCAATCCCTAAGTCTCTCTTCCCTCTCTCCCTCCCTCTCTCCTTCCCTCCCTCTCTCTCTCTCTCTCTCTCTCCCCTCCCCCACCACCACCACTGTCCTGCACAGGCACACTTTCCTGTGTTTCCAATATCATACATACGTGTTATATCTAGGTATACTATCTTACAGTTCCTCTTATACACATGTATCTTTCTGACTAGAATATCAATCAGTCTTTTTCCATCAGAGTAGCAGAACCTCTATGGGTAATATAAGGGCTTACTTAGAGATTTATTTATTTCAGCTCCATCTGTTTCCCCTACACGTAGTGCCCGGCATCAAATAAGCTGGGCCAGTGGTCAGGAAGGGAAAATAAATATGAATGGGGGACAGCAAGGATGAACGAATTCATGAGGATGAGTTTTAACCTTAAGGATAACAAAACTACATGTCTCTCACCAGAATCTGCCTTTGTACCATACTTCCTCCAAGCCTCTAACCCCAGCTTCAGTGGTACAGGTTTCCTGCAGACCTAGTGCACTTCACCATGGAGCTGTGTATTAAGCTTTCTCAGAATTTGAAGAAGCTAAAGGAGGAGATCTAGCAAGACCTGGAGATAAGCCTGCAGGTCTACAACAATGCACATGAGGTGCAAGTGTGCCTGTGCCTATACCAACCTTCTCACTGTAAGTATTGTTGCCGTTTCTCTTCTGCTTTCCAAATCTCAAACAAATTTCTCTTGTGGTCAACCCCAGTCCAGAACCATGGAGGGAAAAGAATTCTGGAAAAGCCGTCCTGTATTAGTCAAGTGGACCCATTACAAAGTCACCATGGTCCACCCTTAATTAACTTGGCATCACACACATCTCTTTTAACTGTGTTTATTTTCCAAATAAAAGTAATAGCAAAATCATTTATTCACTTAACATGATGCCACTAACTCTTGTATAACCAAATGTATGCTAACCCTCCTCCCAAGAAAGAATGCAAGTCGCTCTGTTCATCTTTGGATGATGTTCATCTATCATCTAAGTCATGCTTCTCCTTGATACCCTATAACTTAAACACCAAGATACAAAGTTAGCTATTATTATCACGTTCTGTTAGATCATAGGGGAATGAGATAAGGAAAGAAAAAGAGTTAAATATACACAAACACATTTATATCAAAATAAGGAATAAACATTTGTGATTATTGCAGTCTTAATTTCTGCACCTGGGTGCATGATAGGAGCTAGTATTTATAATATCTTTCTTTCACTACCCATTTCATGTATACTTCGCCCTCAGCAGGCACCTTGGTTTGCATAGTAATCCAAATTTTCATTCCTGAGGGGTCAGGGCCATTGGTATGTGATTGTTGTATTCTTTCCCATTGAATTTAACCACAGAAATTGAAAGTATTAATAAGTGTTCTAGAAAATCTCCTACATTCTGGAGAGACTCCTTCTTAACCTATTGGGGAGTAGTAAACAAATTTCCCCATGATAGTCAGGATCAATCACTATATCCAGTACAGCAACTCTTATTTGCCCGTTGATACACTGGTATGAGAAGCCCAGGAGTCAATATCAACTTCCAGTTTAACAGAACCATTCCTGTGCCCCTCGTGGATGCACTTCTCTCATGGGAACTAGGTTCTCTAGACCAGCAGAGTCCAAAGTTAAGTGGAGAAAAGGAAAATTTTCATTAGAAGATCACTGGAAGTAACAGAATGAGAACTCACTCGTTTCCACACCTTGATTCCTGTACCTATGAATCCTGCTATGGGAGAAACACCACCACACACTGATGGCTGATTTAGAGTATATATCACATCCCGCCAGCCATTACCCCAGCCTGCAATGTGTTGCCCAAACTGGCATTAAAACTGAGTCTTCAAAATGCCATTCTACAAACCTATCAAATCAGATACCTCATGGTAATGGAGAGCAGGGTGAGACCAGAGAATTTCACAATCATAAGACCATTGTCATATTTTATTTGATTAGTCCCTTAGTCAGAAAAAATACTGTGGTGCCAAGACAGTGACTAAGTCATCTGTAGGTCCATGTCTGGTGGTTTTGGATGAACAATTGAGTACAGGGAAGACAAATCCATATCCAGAGTAATGTCTATTCCAGTGAGAACAAATCCTGGCCCTTTCCATCAGGGAAGTGATCCAATATAATCAATCTGCCACAGCTGGTTGGTTGATCACTACAGAGAATAGCACCATACTGGGGGCGAGGAGTGTTGGTCTCCACTCTTGACAGACTGGGCACTCAGCATTGGCTGTAGCCCATTCATCCTTGGTGACTGGAAGTCCATTTGTTGAGTCCATGTAAACCTCCATTGCCACCATCATGGAAAGTTTGTGAGCCCATTGAGCAAGGACAAGAATAGCTGGAGATAGAACGCATTATCTTGTCCATCTTATTAGTAAGCTCTTCCTCTGCTGAGGTTGCTCTCTGGTGAGCATTCAGAGGGGATACAAATGACTTCACACTCTGTGCCCATTCAGGGTTTCATCAAGATATGTCTACCCCTTAGCACTTTGTCACCAACTTTCTAATTGTGTTCCTTCTAAGTTCCTGACTATCCAATCTAACCAACAGCCACTGATGAAACAGTGTTCTAGCTATTTCTCCTTCAACGTTTAAAGTTCTGCTGACTGAGATTTCCTTTCACCACTGTCCCTCAGAGTCACCCCAGAGTGGAACTGTAGTACTGCAGCTATCTACTTTTGAGTAGTGTCAGCATATTGTTCAGAGTCAGATTTGAATTTTTTCAAATCCCCTTAAGGCTGATACCAAACATCTAACACAGCATCTTGTTTGTGGAAGTCACTCAACAAATGAATTTTAACATGAACTTAAAATGCTTAATTGTAACTAATAATTTTGATTTTCTCTTGGGAGGATAAAACTAAGCACCTAGGGGGAAATGAATGGGACAGAAAGTTCTCCCGTTTAATTCATTTTAATTTTAATCCATTTGAATATACTGCTTATTTGTAATTATTTTAAATTAGGGGCAATAAGCTCAAAAACTGCTGATTTTCTTAAAAGAATGATTTTAATCCTCATAGTTTAAAATTTTTAATGTACTTTATTTATATTTCAACTGCTTTGTATTAGAATTTTTATATTCAGTATTGATAGAATGGAGGCAGACTTTCATTTCTAATTCTTGAAGAAAATTTGCACTGCTTTAAAGTAAGCCATGCTTACATAATACATGCATTAACCTTTTGAAAAAATGTCATTATGCATGCATGTTCACATAGTGCCAGTGAATATAAGATGTTACTCAAATCCACCCTACCATTCCTAAGCATGTCAAACAAATTCTTCCAGCTTCTTTCGCTCAACAATTAATTGTTTTATAGAAACTCCCACTAAGACTTCAGAGAAGAGCTGTATTGCAAGAGTTTGAAATAGTAGCTTTCTTCCTTCCTACTAAAGAAAATTCTGGAAAATGTGCTGGTCAATTCTCCCACAGACTGTGGGCATTACTTCCACTCATGTCACTTTTTACATCAAACTTCTCTGATAGTGCAGGAACATTCATGAATACACATGTATTCTGAGATTGATTATGAGATTCCCACTTATTTCTTGTTCTGTACATGTTTTCTTCAAATTTGATTTAGAGTTTCCATACCAGTACCTCTCAAGTTTCTCAAGCACACTCTTAGAATGAATGAATGAGTGAGGTTTCATATAAAAATTATGATCAAGCCTCATCTCTCATCATGACCTATTAATAGCATTTAACCAATTTGATCACTTCCTCTTTAGAACACATTTTTCTCTCGGCTCTTTTGGTACTCTATCTACATTACTGCCCACTTCTTCCCCAGCTCCTTTGTTAAATTCTCCTCATCTCTATAACCTCTAAATGTTGAGGTCTCCAAACCTTGGTCTTTTCTTCTTTACTCATTTTTATTCTTAGATGATCTCCTGCCTCATGATTTTAAATACATTAAACACATAAATTCCCTAATTTATACCAACCCAAAACTCTACCCTGAATTTTAGACTCATATTTAACTACCAAATCAACATTTCCACATGGATGTCTGATAGATATCTGAAACTTAACATGTCAAAATTCAACTCCTGATTCCCATACACTCCTAAAATTCACTGATCCCATAGTCTGCCAATTTTTATAAATGACTACTCTATCCATGTATTTAATCAGGCCAGAATCTGTGACACACTTTTTTCACGTCCACAGCAATTATCCATCACTGACCCATCAGCAAATTCTATCAACTACTTCTTTCTAACCTTTCCCACAGCCATCCTGATTTAAACCAACATCACATCTCACATGGGTCATTACAAGAGCTGGTCTTTTATCTTACATTTTAGCTCCCACACAGTTTCCAGAGTGATCATTTACAATTATGTCAAATCCTGTCACTCAGTCCTCAAAATTCTCCAGTGGGACTAATATTATTACCATTATTGTTATCACTATTAAAATGACAAGATTCTTGGCCTTAAGGAATCCATAATGCAACATAAAATGGTGTATGAGAGAGATTAAATAAGTTATCAATTACTATTGTGGTAAAAAGAAAGAAAAGAATGATTCTAGGAGGAAGAGAGGGGCAGGAAAGATGTTAGATAAGGGTGATGCTCAATCTAGATCTTGAATAATGGATAACAGAAGGCTCTCAAAGCAGACCTACAAAGGGAAATAGCATGTGCAAAGGAAAGAGCATAAGAGCAAGATAACTTATTTCAGAAACTGTAAGACATTCACTAAGATTGGGCCTCTGGCTTCAAGGTAAAGAAAAATTAATGAAAAGGGGCAATATGGAGGTAAGAAATGGGAAAGAGATTGAACCAACAGAATGTTTAGGTCATTTTGAGCAAAAGGGAAAATGGATAATTTAGGATGACCCCAGGTTTCCAGGCTAAGTAGAAATATTTTGATACCTTGTAAACTAAAACAGGAATAAGTTGAAAATGAAGTTGAATACATGATTTCGTTCTGAACATACTATATTTAAGCTTAAACCATTTAATATGGCTGTGGGACATTCCAATGGAATACTCAATAAGCTAAGACAGTTCAGAAGAAATCTGAGTTGCAGGTAGACACGTGGAGATCATAAATATATGTGTGCCCATTAAAACTATGAATATAAGTGAGTCCATCCATGAAATTTGGAGACCATAAACATATGAGTCCATGAAAATGATATTGCCCAGGGAAAATACATAGCAGGAGACAGGAATAGCATCAAGATCCAAACCAAGATCCAAAATACTACTCACATTTAAGGATCAGATACAAGAAAAGCAGCCTAAGAGGAAGAATGGAAACAAAAGTCAAGCAGTAAGGAGGAGAATCAGGAGTGTGAAGTACTAAAGAAGTAAAGAAGGAAAGCCAGAAAGTAATTGGTAAAGAGTCACATACAGTGGAAAGTCAAAGAGGTTGAAAGGTAATGTGTGGCAGTTAATAAATTGGTAGCTATAACACAACTGCTTTACACACCCCACCATTTAGTAGAAACTGATCTTCACTAGATACCAATGGGAAAACCAATTTTCTTTCCATTTATTTAATATGCATTTCCATGTCTCTGATATTTTGTGGTTAATACGTAGCCTCTTGAATTAAAATAGATGCCCCCAAACAAAGCCCTTTTCCTTCATCATTGAAAGTCTTTGGTCCCTAGGATCAGTTGAGTTTTGGCCCATTTCTCTTTACCAATACATTCATCCTGCAATTCAGCAAACATGTCAAACTTTCAAACATTAATTTTAATAATCTTTAATTGGACATATATGTATTGTCCTTCAAACAGTCTTTCATCTTTTCTATAGAAATGGCAGCACCTTTATGTTTTACTCTGCAACCTTCATCAAAAGATTTAGACTTTATAGAAGCTTCCATTGGCCACTGTCTGAGTCATGGCCTTTACCCCGCCTTTCTTGCAGCTTACTCATTTTATAAGCCAGAGAAAGCATAAGATGAAAGTGAACGAGATAAAAGAGGATAATAAAAGAAGTGAAGCTGAAAAAAGGTGGCTTCTAGCACTCCTGTGAACAATAAGAGGACCTCATTCATAATAAGGAAGCACTTTGCTGGAAGCATTCTTTCAAGAATGTAGTAAGGGGCATAACCTTGGAAAGATAAGGTGAAGTCAAACTGCTATAGAGAACAGTTATTTTCCTCCAACCCCAGTATATAAGACAAACTTTCCTTCCTTTCTTGCAATACTCAGTGACAACATGTGTTCTCAACTAATGCAAAGGTTCCATTATAAAAATAGAAAAGGATGCAATCTGAATAAAAAAGAGGGAAACTAAGTAAGAACAACGGTTGTGAACTAGGTTTAGATTAGCAGGATACTCAATTCTTTTTAAAAAGGCGAGAACAGCACAACAGCTTTCAGTGATACTTCAACCACATTGTCCTCACACAGAACATCTGGTAACTTTCAGTTGCAAATTCCCAAAGGATTTCACACTTATTAAATTCTTATTAAAATAAATAGCAGGCCTGCAAGGCATGGCAATATAAGAACAGCCCTTTATCAGGAAAATAAAATCAACTGAGATAATAAAGCTACTTTCTACTGTAAGAAAATCAAGGCCAAATATTATATACAGGAAATCAGTTAAATTTGTTCCTGAAGAATGTTATTCCTTTCCACACCATATTCATACACTGATTATTTACTCATAATGCAATGTCACAGATATTAAAGAGGAATACCTCTGTGTGACTCTAACAGATATTCTCACAAGTCCCAAATTCCAATTATTTCATTTATTCTCTTATTCTACAATTAAATGGCTTAAGTGACTGAAATATTGTTTTACACATTGTCATTGCCACAGTCTAATAAATGTCACCTTTAAAAAAGGTCACCGTTCATATAGCCTAAGTCTCCTTTTGGGACATGTCAATTCTGCCTAATTATGTGACTTATTTACAAATTGAGGTTCTTGTTTACCTTGATTTCATTAATTTTCCATATAATCTTTTTGTACTCCCACTTCAACTCTGATGCCTGTCTTTTACTTTCCGTCTCTCTGTGTATGTCTATGACTATGTATCTCTCTTGTTCTCTGTATATGTTTCTATGGATAAGTTTTTCTTCCGTGTGTATTGTATGTAGCTACTGTATTTATGTCTCTCTCTCTCTCTCTCTCTAATGTTTGTACGTGTGTGTAGTGAGGGGTGTTTAAGACTTTC
The DNA here is from genome assembly GCF_009873245.2 of Balaenoptera musculus. Taxonomy (NCBI): domain Eukaryota; kingdom Metazoa; phylum Chordata; class Mammalia; order Artiodactyla; family Balaenopteridae; genus Balaenoptera; species Balaenoptera musculus. The sequence goes on along the minus strand of NC_045789.1, from coordinate 54,791,656 downwards.
TCTTTTTTTTTTAAGAAATAAAATTCATGTAGCATAAATTTGCCATTTTAACCATTTTAATGTAGTGGATTTTAGTATATTCACAAAGTTATGCAACCATTATAACTATGTAAATCCAGAACATTTTCAATATTCCAAAAAGAAAGATTACCCATGAAGCAACCAATTCCCATTTCTCCCTCCCACAAGCCCCTGGCAACCGCTAATCTTCTTTCTGTCTCTATGGATTTGCCTCTTCTGGACATTCATATAAATGGGATCATACAATAAGTGGTCTTTTGTGTCTGGCTTCTTTCATTTAGCATAATATTTTCAAGGTTTATCAATGTTGTAGAATGTATCAGTACTTCATTCCTTTTTACTTTTAAACAAGACTGAGCTAGGTTCTTTGTTTTGCCCAGTGTTATGCGTCTGCGTATGTGTGTGTTCTGCTCTGTAGGTGTCTTTGTAGGTCTCTCGCTCTCTGTACATGTTTGTGGTGTCTTCTTACATCTCTATTAAATAAACACTGGCTAGGTTCATCATTTCTGAATGTATTTGTATGTATGTGTTTCTTGCACATATATTGGATTGGCCAAAAATTTCATTCAGGTTACGCAGTAGGATGTTATGTGAAAACCCAAACGAACTTTTTGGCCAACCCAATACACAAACATATACTGCACTAGAGATTCAAATAATTTATTTTTCTTAAATTTAATTGCAGGGTAATTGTCTTCAATAGCTATTGGTTCTTTTGGATTTTTTTTTTTTTTTTTTTGAGAACATTGATTGGCTATCAAGGATAACTGAAGATCCTCTGAAGTGGTCAGTCCTAGAAGACGAATCACACTTCATACCCAGATCCCCTCTGTCATGGACAGTCTCATATAACTGGACACAAAGGGCCTGCCCATTAACACAAAATCACCTGGGCAGGAAACTGCAAAATTAAAATAACAGCTACATGTCAGAAAAGGTGGAATTAAAAAGGTACATTTGCAAATGTTCAAATTAAACTATTTTCAACATATTATATCAGGATCCCTTTTCAAACTATTCTTCACACTCTTCAAAATCACAATCGTAAGTCACAGGTCATATCATGTCATCAACTTCACAATCTCCTTTCGTTCCCAATGGACTACCAAAAAATTACAAACTCCTTACTCCGGCTTGCAGCAGATACATAGTGTATCCATGGTTTACAACTTTAAGATCATCTGGTTTTCTTCCACTCCACCCTAGCCTCTAGTTACTCACCTTGAATACATCCTGTCCCCTGCTGGCTCTAGTTCCTCTACTTGGGAGATTTTTCCATTTCTGGTCTGCATGAACTCCTTTAAATATCAGATCAAATATAACCACCATGCTGCGTTTTTTCCCTATACTCTCACTGCCGAATGAAATTAATCTCACTCATTGATAGGCCCACATTTTAAAAACAACTCTATCATGGCACTAATTATATTTTTCTATATCTATTCCTTCTGAAGTATCAGATTCTTGAGTATTTTACTCAGTTGTGCATATCCAGTGCTTAATACAATGCCTAGCACACACTAGCTTCTGAATAGGTTTTGGTAGAATTAGATAATTTTAAAATTTCTTTTAGGTACTGTGAAATTCAACACTGCTTTATGAGAGCTGAAACTAAGAGGAAGAAAAAGAGGAAATGAAACAGAATCTAAATAAGAACTAAGCCTAACCATAGAGAAAGAATGCCTGGATCATGGCCCATCCATTATCTCTGTGACTGGCGGGCCAAGCAAAGAACTCTTGTGTGTTCAGTTGGCGAACGACGGCACATTAGCGATGACAGTGGATGGGCACCTGGGGAAACTTGCTGAGTAACGTGGACCACTGAAGCAGCAATCCTTCTCAAATCAATTTCAGTTTCTCAAATGCTGAGTATGTAGTGATAGTTCAAAGCAATCTCCAGAGACACACTCAAGCAGCAGCAGGAGATCCTAAGCTATAGTTTCACTTGTTCAGATGATCCAGACCCAAATGTGACTATACCAGCTTTAGGTGTTGTTTTTTATGATTTTTTTAAAAAGAGAACAAGAACCTTCAGAGAAGGTGTAAATTGAGACTTTTTGGTCAAGTACAATTTCCCCCCTGTTCCTTTTGAGCCCTCCACAACTTACTGCCCCCAATATTCAATTCTGAACACCCAAACAACTTAACCCACTAAGACTGCCTGATTATGAGATGTTTTGGGGTTACTGTACTTAATATTTCTGTGCATATGGATTAAATAGCTATAGATATATTTTTTAGATAAGTGAGGAATGTCTCTTTCCCCCAAGGTGAGAAGGAATCTAACAGTAGAAAATAATCATATGTGTTAAGTTTTATTCTTATACTTTTCTATTGTTAAAGAGCTCAGATATTTATATAAGTTGGAAAAAGAGGAACTGTGTCTCATGCAGTGAAATCTGGACATTAAAAACATGCAACCTTCTAAGGTAGGCAAGGAGAAGACAGACTAAAGTAGTAGAAGAGGAGGATGAAGTGGAGGAAGAGGAGGAGTGAGAAAAACAAACTTTCCAGCAAGATAGACAAAGAGAGCCTGCACCAAAAATACTGCTCTGTCCAATATAATAGCGAAGTACTGAGCACTTGAAATGTGGCAACTCAAACTGAGATAAAACTGCACACTGGATATCAAAAATGTAAGTATGAAAAAGGAATATAAAACAGCCTGTTAATAATTTTATATTGACTACATGTTGAAATGATATTTTGAATATGTTGAGTTAAATAGATTATTAAAATTAATATCACCTGTTTCCTTTACTGTTTTCCATGTCCTACTAGAAAATTTCAAATTATATATGTGGCTGGCATTCCATTTTGATTGGACATGTCAATTTTTTTAAAAAATCCAGATTTGGGTAAGAAGAGAATTTATTTGAAAGAATTGCTATAACAAAGGAAAAGGAAAGGAATATTGCAATAGGGAGACTGCTCTGACAACAAGATTTGCAAGCATCTCAAAGGTTAGGCAGAAAGGCATTTTCTTTTATACAGAGAGGTAAACAAGACTAGAAAAAATTGAGTGCGGGGGACTTGGTGGCATGATCGACCAGTTGATCAAGGAATGTATTTCCTTGCAGTCAGCTGACTCTAGGGAAGAACAGGTGAGGATGGCTTGTATACTGGTTCAGGCTGAGGGCAAGTCAGAGGTCAGGGGCCCAGGGGATGGAGAGAAGTTTGACTGAAGTTGGTCAAGTCAGTTAATAAGCACTTTGTTCTGAGTGATCAATTGGGGCAAACAGTTCAGCTCACCTTTTATAAGTCAAAGAAATGGGAATGTGGAAGTTGTTTGTCTAGCCTTGGCATAGGTAAACAAGGAGGACATCCATGAGTCTTAATGGAAATCATATGAGGAAAGGTGGTTCTTTGTGGTAAGCTAATTTCTAGAAACCAAGGGTGGCAATTTCTTCAACTGTCCCTGTTTTGCAGGGTCACAGGGCTCTAATCAAGTTCAACTTTCTTGAATAGTGCAGTTCTTGAACCTCTAGAATTTTGCACTATTTCTGGAGTGGTGGCAAAACAAGCTATAAAGTCAGACAGAGTGGTTTCAGATCTCAGCTCTGCTATTACCAGCGCTGTGAAATGGATGATGTACATAACCTCTGTTTCAGTATTTTCATTAGTTGAAAGTACTTACTTCACAGAGTTCTTATGATTGTGAGACGAAGACCACGCACATGAGAACAAACAGGCTATTTGTGTAGAGGTTGCTATAGCGAGGGAGCTGGCCACCAGCACTTGCATTTGGCAGAAACACAAGGCAGCTAGGGGAATGAAAAACCTTCACAGCAGAAAATAAGGGAAGGCTCTGGTAGGCTCTGATGGCAGGTTGTTGGCATGAGGAAGCTGGAGGCACACTGACCAGAAGCAGAGCATTTTCTGCCATTTGTTTGGGAAGCATATTTGCTTCCTTCTGTTGGTCCTGAGTGGGAAGGTGGGGGATTATGAAGTTGTGGAATAGGGAATCTGGATGTCATTGATCAAGTGCTGGTCTTTCTGGGCTGATTAGTGCAGAGATAGAGATTTGGTTTCCCAGTGTGATTGCTGTGGAGGATGTGGGTTAGAGTTCTATTGTCAGGTTTGGCTATGTCAACTTGTATATTCAGTCTCTCATGATGAAATAGTACATATAAAGTGCTTAGCAAATGACTTGGCCCATAGTGAGGTTCAGCTTTAATTTTACATCACTTCTTTTTTTAGTAGGTAATACACAACTACTTACACTGGGGCCAGTTTTCTTAACTGTAATAGGAAGTAATTTACCATATGGCAAAAAGCTGGCTCCCCAAACATTATTAACATAATCCGTTGATAAGACAAAGCTGAGTTATTGTTTACCAAATACATGGGAGGATATCACCTTGCAAAGCTTTTATGGCATTTCAAAGAGGGAAGTACAGTCAGAATTGATTGAGAACTGGAAGTTTGGCTTAAGGTGGGTCTTTCAATTTGGGGTCATGATTAGGATTGAGCAGGAATCATAATACAAGCATCAAAGGCTAGTATTTTGAGGGATTCAAAGACTCTTTAAGCAGAAAATGTCTGTTGATATTGTCCATTGAAGAGCTGATGTGTCTTTTGAGAAGTTCCTGTAATAAACAATCACACTATCTGCTTAAGCAGGACAGCCCTGGAAGAGTAAAGAAGTGTTAATGAATTGCAAAGTCATATTAACGTAGACAGTAAGTTATGATTTCAGTTTTCAGTGCCCAGGCTGAGCATGAGGGAAGAAGGTTCTGGTTCTCACATAGATGGTACCTAATTATGTCTATAAATTTTTAAAGATAGTTACAGAAAGCTTAATCTAGTTTAGAAAATTTTAATCTCTCATGGAGGTGTTTTTCTCCAAATGATTCTCTAAATTTTTTCTAAAGAACCCTCATTTCTTCAAGATATGAAAAGGAATTGGTGAAAAAGATGCTATGGTTGAATGAGATTGACAAGTTCTTCTAGAGCTTCTGCTTGTTGATACACAGTACCCTTGAACACAATAGAACATGAGAAGTGCAGCATTCAAGACTCCTCTTTAACTTTGTTTAACTCAGCAGGTTTGAGTGTAAGTGGTTTACTTGGAAGGTTAGGAATTGATCCTAAGAAGCACCATTACAGTGATGGAGAAGTGAAAAAAGAAGGGAAAAAAGCCAAATAGGGCATATGAGTGAGCAGGGTGCTACTGCAGACACCTGGGGCTCAGTCCTGCTGAAAACCCTGGAAGACAGTGCAAAAGGAGCTTCAGAGTTGTCCCATCTAGGGGGGTTATAACCTACAGGTATTTATGCCTAAATTTCCATTCCTCATTGGCTGAGAGCTGTTCTTAGAAACAACTATCCCAGCACTTCTGGCTTGCCTTGGGCAAGGGCCAATGGAAAGCCCTCAGGTAGAGAGCTGTAAGATTTTTAAACAAATCACCATCAATATATTCTTGTACAGAAACAGTGAGTGCTACTGCAACAGTGACTGTTGAAGGGGATATGCTTGGGGCTCCAATAACATCTGCTAAATCCTGCCACTTGCTATGCACAGATTCATTCATCTCCCAAGATAAGTTCAGTTCATCCCATCACTGCTTCTTCAAGTTGGTGGTCCATAATAACTTCTAAAAAACAAATAAGATTTACAATGAGAAGGTTAATGGGAACTTAACACAGGAAATATACTGGGGAAAGCTACAGTCCTCACTATTACAGTTATGACATTGGGGTTATAATTGACATTGTACATCTCCTGATACCACTTACTGTATTCACTCTAAATACCTTAGCCCGTACTTCTGCTTGTCCCTGAGAGGCCCAAGTCCACTTATTATACCTTTGTGTTGTTATGAAAGCCTCAAGAAGATTCCTAGAGAATTTGTGGGTTTCATATATACTCCTCCCTATCTTTATTATATAGCAGCCACCTCATCTTGTTTTAATGAGGGCTGATTACTTGTCAGTACAGTAACTCCTTTCTTTCCCTGTTAATCTAATAGCACAAAGAGTGCCAAATGACCTGGCAGCAGCTATTTAGTGGGACCATTACTGTATCCCCTGGTAGAAATGCCCAATCTCTCCCCTGGAAATCAGGACCTCTAATCCAGCAGAGGACAAGGAAGTAAAATTTCCCCAAGGTCATTGGGAATAGTGACAAGGGCCTCTCCAAACTTCACCCCTGTTCCTGGATCCATGTATTCTGTCACAAATACAGCAACATATGGTGGCCATTGGTTTAAAGTTATACCACATCTTGAAGGATAATACCACAATTCTACAGGGCTGTGCTTCACTATGCTTTTAAAAGGCTATCCCAAAGTTCCATTAGGCCAGTTACTTCAAGGTTAAGAGATATATATGGTAGGACCAGTGAATTTCATGATGATGTGCCTCCTTTGCCAAAAAAGTGGGTCTCTTGGTTCAAACAGTATCATATGGGATGTCATATCTGTGAGTTCTCAGATAGTGGTGCCAATCAAGAAGGTGGCAGAGAAAGGAAACCAGGATACATATAAATCCTAGCGAGGAAAAATCACTGCCCCCTCCAGAGTTCAGGGCTACCTTCTGGTTATTATTGCACAATAAATACATACAGTTCATCTCTGTACTTTTAGTCCACAGTTCTACACAATAGATCATGCTGCCTCGTATTTAAAACTTCTCATGCTAAAAAATTATTTTTCAGTTATTTTCAAAAGAGCAAACCTAGCATGAAACTCAAGCCAATACCATATGGAACACAGAATAAAATGAATTAGCATAGTATTAATTGCATGTCGTTAATTTTCAAGGACAATTGAAAATTAGACCAATTCACTCATTTCTAAAATGTAGCTTATGTATGGGGAATATCTTCATGTTTCAGACAAGTTACCCATTTGTTAAAACTAAAATATTTCCCTTCAATCTCAGTTCTCTAAAGATGCCATAAAAGGGTGACAGATGTTGAATGGGAAAAGTGAGAGCTTGTGAGCCATAAGCCTAACAGCATAAATCAGGGAGAAAAATAGCAGGCAAGAAGCAGAAAGGACCAAGGAAAGCCCTTCTGCAGTAGCCCAAATACCCAGTCCAGAAACTTGCAGAAAAGGAAAAACAAATTTAATGTTATCAGTCAAGAGAAACTAAGAACCTTACAGTAAGACTCTATTTTTGTCTCTTTGCTATTGCCTTCATTATTCAGCTGATGTCAGTAAGGCAAGACTCTGCAAAGTTTTACTCCTAATCATTTGCAACACACTGACAGTGTGCTCTGCTCTGTACTGACTTAGAAGAGGACTTGGTCTCTGCTCCAGGCTCTTACAATCAGGCTGAAGTAGCCACAGCAATTCAAACAGAAAAATGCCAGCTGAGAAGGGGATTAAATCTCAAGAGGTGCAAGGGTGCATGTAACATTATTAGCCATAACACCGCATAGATGGTAATTAAGCAGAGAGCACTTCCATTTTGCCACCCTCGGCAGCCCATATCAAAAGGCCACTGTTTAAATTAAGTCAACCTATGACCTTGATGTGACTTATGATTTGCCAAACTCATAACACTGCACATCAGTAATTCAAATAAATTTAAATAGTGAGTTGTAAGCTACAGACTTACATGATCTCTTAATATTTTAGAATCAAAACACACGGTGATTTTTAGACTCTGAAACCATCTATCAAGTCATCCCAACGCAGGAATACAGCAGTGTAGAAACTAAATTGTGTTTTGATACACTCATCTGACATGATCGTCAGCTAAGTCTCACTGCAATGGGTAAATTTACGAAGACTCATTGAGTAATTCAACAATATAGTCATGATATTATATAACTGTAGCAGATTCAGTCTATACTTTTACATCAGTGAAGCTGGTTCCACTCTGCCCAAGTCAAGTAAAATCAGTGTTAATTATTATTTAACTGAATTATATTCCACATCATATAGCATTGTGATTAATCAAGTAGTGAGAATGATCATAATGTCCTTAGCTCATAATGTCCTCAAACAGGCTCCATTATTCTGCATATATACGTTATGCTAAAGCCCTATTTCAGTCCCATGAAGTTGGTATATCTTAAGATGATATGACGCTACTTCTTTTTTCCAAAATCTTTGTTTTTTTCCCCAGACTTTTCTCAACTCTCTGTAACATAAATGAAAATTAAGGTATTAATTTTCAGGATTCTGCCAAGAAAGATAAGGCAATCCTGAGGATTTCTTGAGCAAAGGGAGTTTGAAGTAGATGTAAGAGAATCTTAAGCAAGCGATGGTGGAACACCCAGGAACTAACAACAGGAAGCCATTACAATCCCTGGAATTTAAGGAACTAGGGGAAGGAAAGGTATTAGTGAAGCCCAGAGAGGTCTTAAGTTTGTAAAAGAGGAGACATTGACAGAAGCTGTAACTGTAGGACCAGTCACTGACAGAACCACAGCAAGGCAGGGAGGAGGATGGGGAATGGGGGTATGTACTCTGACCTCTCTCTTCTCCTGCCATCTAATCTCCTACTTGTGCTTCCCATTGGCTGAAATCAGTCAGAAGGCAAAAAAATCAGGGTTATGGAAACTAGTTGTCAGCCTCCTGGGGCATAAGCAGGGCAGAAAAGAGTGAAGAATATACAACACAATGATTAAATATAGATATAGTTAGATAGGTATTTTGTTTTTCATATTACCAATAAATATTTGTCTATTAAAAATATAGTCTGTGGCCCTATCTAATAAAACAATGAAATTTATTTTCTATCTCGTCTGGGTTTTTTTTTCTTGCAGTAATTCATTTCTATTTCAAGAGTAAATAATTTGAAAACAGATTTTAAACTACAATTAAGTATCTCCACTAAATGTTATTTATCCAAAGGAGGGACTCATCTATTGAATACTAGATGTACTTTAAAATTCACTTCCTTACCTACTAGCAATGAGTTCAACCATAACATTGCCCCTAGGATCCCAATATGGATAAGCACTGATAAGACACTTAAAATGGTCCATCTGCCATATCGACCCAAGTTCTATTTATTCAGTTCCATGAATCCTCATCTGAAAATGTTATTTACAATCCAAAAACTGCCACTCAGGTTGACATGGATGTAATTAATAACTTCATTCTTAAAAGTTAATGCTTTCATTATATAGCACTGAATGTGTGATTCAATATGTACCATTTTCAGGAAATATATACTCAAATGAAATATTCTCACATTTAAAAGGGACTGTTACCGATGCTCAAAAAAACCCACCTCTAATTGTATCTTTGACTAAGCAAAACAATCCAAGAAGGGAACTTGAGTGTGGAGAGAGAGAGTGAGCCCAGCATGAAGTATGTAGATTAATAAGAGTGAAGATATGTAAGGAGATTGTAGACAAAGGAGGAGTGGCAGAGTCTAGATTTCAGAGGTGGGGCGTGCCTTCTAATGACTAAGTTCATACTGGTGTTTCATAGAGGTGGAATAGAAATAGAGGTTAATGATTCAAGGAAGGAGAGAATCTATTCAGTTAAGAGATTTAATGAACCATTGCCAAGAATAAAAGTGGGAGTGAGTTATCAAGGGAAAGACATAATGCATGCTTGGATCCTCCTCTGCTATTTTTTCTTAATCAATTAATGTCAAACTGTTAACCTTACACATTCATTGGGATGCTTTTTTTTTCTGTTTTCAATATATGCTTCTCAAATATATGTAGGCATGTTAATTAGTCCACTTATGTAACTCCCCCAAACTGTAATTGGAAATGTTTCTGTAATTGGCCAACTGATCAAGCCCAAACATGATAAAAATTTTCATAATTTCTCAAAATTATTAGAAATGTTCAATCTACTTGCCTAAGCACAATAAACATATATCCGTCCAAATGGAAATAAGTCATACTCACTCTAGTCTTCAACATGTTTTTGAACAAAATTGGACTCCAGAGCCTTTGTTATTTCTGCCACCATTGCTTTTCTCTTCATGAAGATGAATACTGTTTCCCAAATTAAGAGAAACACTAAACACTAAACTAAATTAGAAACACTAGACTTGTGAATCCTGAGAGCATATAGCTCACAGTGCAGAGCAAATTGTTGAAACACAACACATTTTTGTTGAATTGAAATTAATTCATTTTCCTACCTATCAATTTTCACAACTGAAAGGCTCATGCCTTTTGTTTTCTCCTCTAACTTTACAACGAATGCCCTAAAGCAGAGTGCATTCTAAATTCATGCTGCCTATTCACTCTGTCATAAAATTTCTGGAATTCAATCACTCAAAGCTAAGTTGTTTTTAATCCACTTAAAAGCATCTACATGAAGTGTAAATATAAATTGAAATTTTCATATAAACATGAAAATAAAATCTAACAAATGACAAGCTGCTGTGAATTATTTTGATCACTATTCTTTGGGCTTTTAAGGCATTCTAACAGGCTTTAAAATACTTCTAAAGCCATAATTTCATTTTGTATTAGCTTTATGAACATAATATGGATTGATTATCATTTTTGTTTCTTCACATAAAATAAATCCTCACCATATGTTTTTACCATGCCAGAACTATTCTTCTTATGCACATTTAATATATAATAAAATATTCTCCTTAGACCATAAAAAGCCAAAACTAAAGATGATAACCTTCACCACAGTTGTAACAGGGTTCTGTTACAATTTAAAATAGAAATTAAACTTAAACTTAAAATAGAAGTTTAAAACTTAAAATAGTAATTTCCTGGATAAACTGCATATTTTTCCAAAGACAGCACAAATTCAAAGAATCAAATTTGTGGACTAGGCAGGACATTAAAAGACACTCACATATGTTCTCGTCTGCTATCCCACCCGCCTCAGAATGGGCCAGAATTCAGTAATCCCAGCTAACAGATGAGGATTTAATATAGATTTTAAGTCCTCTAGAGAAAGAGATTTTGTAACCTTATAATATGCCTTTAGCATTTTTGCTATTAGCTTTATTTATTTATTATATATCCAGCCTATATCCTCCATATATCTTATAGCTTCTATATCTTTGCCCCTTTTATTCTGCTTTGAATTCCATAAACATGTAACAGATATTTTGGAGAACAAGCCTTTATATAGTGTTAGATTCTAATTTCAATGCTTTAAACTAAGAATAGGAAAGAGTCTTAACATCACCTAGATAAATGACCTCCCAAAGTCTCTTTCACGACCTCCTTGATATGTCTGCCTTTCTTTGCTTGAACACTCTGAGTGACAGGGAGTTTACACCTTGTGAGGATACCTCTGTGGGCAAGTCTTTTCTGCACTAGGTTAATTATCTGTTTCCTTCTACTATTTATCCTTGGCCATAGTATCAGCCTTTCAACAATTTGAAGGCAGTCATTGTGCTTTTCTCAGGATATTCTCTTCTAAAATAAATATCTGATATTCTTTCATGGGATGAAATTAAAGATATTTATCCCCAACAAAGGAAACATCCATGTCAAAAAAGGGAACATCCACATCTAACAATGCATAAATCTGATATCCCCCAGACCCTGGGCATCCCCCAGTTTTCTGACTCTGGCAGCAAATTTAAAGGATTCTTTGTAAGAAAGAATGGGTATATTCCCAAAAATCAACCTCAAAAACAAATATAAATGTATAGACTCCAACATTTGTTTAATGATTATATATTTACCATCACAGAATTTAGAAGACCTTTTGAACTTATAATCCAATCTCAACCTTCTTTGGCAGTAACAACCATTCTAAGTCTACAGTTACCCACAATAATAAAGAATACTTCTTTTACTAATCTTAAGTTTAACCTCATTAAGCTTTGAAGTAGCTCCCTAGTTCTAGTTTTCCAGAATATAATGAACAATTCAGCATTGTAGACTATTTTTCTATCCCTATTTTCCAAGACTATTTACTCTTAATCCTTCTTGTCTGCTCTCATATATCTCTTTGCAACCTTTTCTTCTACCTCTTTACCCTAGGTTTTTCTAATTACTAATCTGGAGCATTTCCTGATTTTTTTTTTCTTAAGATATAGTGCTAAAGTGTCACACATAAAGTTTTAATGTATATAGAGTAGATGTTTTAATTTGTGAGTCATCTGGATTTTCAGAGAAGTTAAGAGTGTAAAGTGTTGCTGAGGAGTCAGATTTGTGAAAGGAAAAGATAGGAAGCAGGATTGAGTAGGGGAGCCATTAGTCTGAATTGCAGATTTGACAAAGTCTTGGATAAGCCAAAGGGGAGTTCCAAACGGAAGAATGCCTATAAAGGAGTTTTGCACTGGGCAAAAATGGCTAGATCTTTGTGTAAGAGTCTTTCTTGGTCATTGTCTGGGGGCAGGCGCCATTATCTTCACTCAAAACTGGAAATGGACCTGAAGATGTTAACAGCTAGAGGTTGTTGGTTTAAGCACAGTTTTCAAAGCAGGGCAATGAGCCCTTTCTTGAGGAGGGATCTGAGCACTGTATCTCTATGTCTACCACAGTCTACCCTCTGCACCATGTGGATCCACTTCTCCGTATATGTGCAGCAAGCTCCAGGACTCTGAGCTCTCTTCCAAAGTGAACACTTAGAAAAGTCATTCTGGTTGGTTCCAAGGCTGAAATCATCTTCATCTTCCCCTTTCCATTCTAAATTTTCCTTGCCTTCAGCTATCATCTTTGGTGGTTACAGTGGCTTACTTGGAAGTATGACCTAAATCATCACTTCTGAGAGATCTGAGCCCTGATAAAAATACCTTTCTTACATAAGGGTTGCTGAACTTGTCTATTTACAATCACAGCTGGTTGAGTGATTACCAATAGGCAGCCAAGCAGGTGCAGAGTTCCACGTGTATTATTATTCCTTGTTCCCATAGTAACAGCAACCCTACCTCCTCTAGATCATCAGATCAATTATCCTTACCAATACCGTGATTTCTCTTCTTGACTCCTGGTTCCTGGACATAAAGAGTCCAAAGTGCTCAGGTAGTAACTGTAGCTTATAGTTCAAATAAATCCTTGCTGCATCCCCTGACAAGAGTGAAGTTCCTTTGGGGACAAATACCTCTAACTTACAGAGCACAGAGTTGCAGGGACAGCAAAAACAGTTCCCCAGTGGATCACTGGGAATAATGGTAAATGGAGGCATTCCTGTTTCCAACCCTTTGTACCTTGACCAATTAATTCTCCCTATTCGGCTCAGAGAATCATACAGGTTCTTTAGTTCGATGGGTATGCTACAACCTGGAGTATGGCCCCTCATTCTCACAAACTATTACTTTTGCTCTAATGCTTCAGCTATGCCTTCCATAGACTACTGCAGTGATCTGTCAGTCTGGCTGCTTCTGGATGGTAAGGTGTATAATTCAACCAATGGATCCTATGGTCATGAGTCCACCTCATCACCTCCTTCACTAAGTGGGTCCCTTGGTCAGGTGCCATATTGTAGGGATTCAATGCCAGGGGAGCAAGTATTCCCTAAGCCTTAGGTCGTGATTTTGACTGAGGCTCTGTGGGAATGAAAGACAGTATCCAGGATAAGTGACTATTCCTATGAGAAGGAACTGACAGTGTTTCCAGGATAGAGGGGGCCCAAGATGAGGGGTCTGAGGAGTCAGAGAAATTTATGGAGCGAAAAGCTAGAGCAGCACCCACATAGATGTGTCAGGGTGCCGTTTTTCCAAGCAGGGTGCTGACTTCAGCATAATAGTCCTGCCTTGGCTGAGCAGTCAATCATCTTTGGAGTCTGGTAATTGTTAAATCCTGAGTTTGGTCATCAGCATTTTGTACTCTCCCACTGTGTCTCCTTTCTTAGAAAATTCTCCAGGGGCTTCCCTGGTGGCGCAGTGGTTAAGAATCCGCCTGCCAATGCAGGGGACACGGGTTTGAGCCCTGGTCCAGGAAGATCCCACATGCCACGGAGCAACTAAGCCCGTGAGCCACAACTACTGAGCCCACGTGCCGCAACTAATGAAGCCCACACACCTAGAGCCCATGCTCCGCAACAAGAGAAGCCACCACAATGAGAAGCCGGAGCACTGCAACGAAGAGTAGCCCCCGCTTGTTGCAACTAGAGAAAGCCCGCGCGCAGCCACGAAGACCCAATGCAGCCAAAAATAATTAATTAATTAATTAATTAATCAAATTTTTAAAAAAGCACAGAGTCTTTAAAAATAAGAAAGAAAGAAAAAGAAAATTCTCCAAAGTCACTATCAATGAAAAATTTAGCAACTAGGCCACCACTTTGTGCCAAGAGTAAGGTATTTTGCCAGGGATACTACCTGGGATAGGATCCTATTGCCAACGAGATGGTGAGCAATCCAGACCACAAATTCCAGCTCATTGGCTGTTTTATTAGACCTCTGCTAGTACCACTGTGTTAACTGAGTTCTCCAGGAAGCAGATCCTGAGACAGAGCTAAGGTACAGAAGTTTTACTGGCACGCAACACCCACGAAAGGCAAAAAGGAAAAAGTGAACTGAGCAGGAGGTTCTGACAAAGTCTCCATCAGCCAACAGGGAGCTCTGGTGTAAAACTTGCCTGTTAGAGCAGTCCCATGTTGGGTGAAAGCAGCCTGCCCTCATAGCACAGTCTGGATTAGTCATTGATTAAGGACACCCCAAGAAGCATGTGATATTGACTCAAAGGGTAAGGTGGAAATGAAAGAGTTAACAGCCAGAGGCTGTCTACTCACCATACTAGTTCAAAGGTACATATCATTGTCCCAGTTTTACTTCTAAGACCTTGTCAAAAAGCACTCAAGATTGTGAAGTTTGGACACTCTGGGATATTGACCTGATGCCCCTGAGTAATAACATTGCTAAAATAACCTCTGTTGAAGGTCAAATCCTTAGCTAAAATAAAAAGGTAATTCTTGGCCAATCTGGTCCTCTATTACAGATAGTGAACAAGTAAGTGTGACAGGTCTTTTTCCTTAGTAAAGTATGGTGATTGTTCCTTAGAAACTTGCTTTCATGAAGGCGTTTGCAAATTGATTTTCTTATAGTTGTTCTTGATGCTTCTTTTGCAGCAAGTCTTATCTGAGTTAATCTATTACCTTTTATATTGCTACGACCATAACTCAGATAAAACATAACACATTTTCATTTTGTCACTCCATTATTTTTGCAGTAAGTCAATATAATCTGAGGTGAAGCATGCCTTGCTCAGCATTTATTGATCTGTTGGCTTGTTCATTGTTTACATCAAAATACCACTTGTCAGTTCTGGCCCTATTACAATTATCTTCTCATAGGGGAAATGACAGCTTCAAAGCCCAAATATGAGTCAATTTCCAAGGTGAGTTACTCTCAAGATGCTGGTACAGAATGTATACCCCACTTCCTCCCTCTAGACATGAATGATGGATAACTTTCATTTTCTAGCTCAAAAAGAGAGAAGCATATATCTATACTAACAAGATACCACTTTCTCCAATATAAGAAAAAGTTATTTTCATTTGCATCACAGTGTATGAGCATACAGTAGATGTTCAATAAATGATAATCATTATTAATATTGGTTCAAACAATCATGAACGTGTCTGGTCATTAGCAGGAATCAATTTTGGTGAGGTGGGATGGAGAATGATAAGGCAGGTTGGAGCAACTTTTCTAACACCCACAGAAATTAAATCGGTCTTTCAAACTTCTCACTAGGCAGACAACAAACAATGCTAAGCTTGACTTCTCAGGTACCTAAGATTCTTCCTCTTTATTTTAGAAGTATTCTGCAACCACATTAACTCTCAAAAATCATGGAAATATTAGAACTTTACTTTTTACTTGCTAACTTACTGTACTAATATTTTCCAACTTTTGTTTTTTTTTTACTATCTACTCTTATTTCTAAAAAGCAATTTAACCACTAATTCAGTCACTCACTCTATGGACCCAAGCATACATTTACCACATTCCTAACTATGGAGAATTTTGCTTCCAATATCCCTTTTCATAAAAATGTCCTTAGTCTTTCCCCTTGCATGTGAAAGTTATATTAAACCATTCCTGGGCTCAGCTAAAAGCCTCCTTTCTTCATGGATTCTCATATATAAGGACTACCTACATATATCTGTATCTCCTATAACTTTTTTTTATTATTTCATATGTTTTGGAGAACTGCTTTTCGTATCGCTGTCATTCATTGAATCTCTTTTATAACAACATTGCGGCCTATCAGGCTAACAGAGTTTGTGTGATCTTCGGTAAGTCCCTCTGACTCTCTGAGCCTTGATATAGAAATTCTAAAGTCATTCCCAGCTCTACAATTTTGTAATTTTATGAGTTGGCTTAAATTCTTAGCCTGGCATTATGTTCTAAGCAATTTTTATTATCCTCTCAGCACCCACCAAACTAGTTAACTTAGTACACATAGGATCATAATAAGTATATTCTGAATCAATGAATGAATGAATTCATTAATTTAAAGCTTCATCGACTTAGAAAGTGTACTTTGGGTAGAGAAATGTAGTTATAACCTCCACTGACTGTTTATGCTATTGAAAGCCTTAGCCACTACTCTACTTAGATTTAAAAGTGACCCACTAACTTTTTTTTTATTTCAAAAGAGTTTTTCTAGACAACAGTGTCACAGTTAGCTATATACACAAAAACCTGAGTGACAGATTTGTTTGAGTTGAACAATCACTTTTATAGGCAATAATATTTTAATAAGTTGATCATTTGTATTTTTTCTTTTTAATATTCTTTTTGGTCAAACTGTTGTAAAGGCAACTTATACTAATCATGTTCAAAACGATGATAAAAGCTATAGAAGCTTAAAATATGCACGTGTGCATATGTATATAAATTATTGAAAATGGCTGAAAAAGAAAAAAGCAATAGCATAAATCTATCCAAATTTTTAAATAGTGCCCAAAAATTGCCACTCTTTTAAAGTTTGTTTAGGAAAATAAAAGTGAAATTAGGTTGGATCTAGAGACTGTCATACAGAGTGAAGTAAGTCAGAGAGAGAAAAATGAATATCGTATATTAACGCATATATGTGGAACCTAGAAAAATAGTACAGATGAACCGGTTTGCAGGGCAGAAATAGAGACACAGATGTAGAGAACAAACATATGGACACCAAGGGTGGAAAGTGGCTTGGGGTGGGGTAGTGGTGGTGTGATGAATTGGGAGATTAGGATTGACATATATACACTAATATGTATAAAATAGATAAGTAATAAGAACCTGCTGTATAAAAAATAAATAAAATAAAATTCAAGAATTCAAAAAAAAAAGTGAAATTAGGTTAATGATAAGGACTTTAAGCCTGATTCAAATCCAGCAGCATATGGTGTTTGTTCTTATTCTATAAGGATAGAAATGAGATGCTTCTGATTACCTCCTACTCACCCCATTGGTGAAAAAGCTATCTCCCACCCTAAATATTACAAGATACCCAACACTGGACACATGAGAATGACAGAAGTTTGTTAGTCACATATACTCCTGCACTACACACCATGTAGGTCAACACAGGGGTTGCATTCAGGAGCAAAGTGAACCAACACTGGCTGTGGGTGGAAAGTCTGTAGTAACAAGAGGGTAAGGTGCCCCCTGGTTCTTGCTGTAGGATGTGAACGGCTTGTTGTACAATTTTATGGGCTGAAAGGGAAGTGTAATCCATTAGGTTGAGGACCAGCTAGAGTAAAGCTAGTCCAGTTGATAGGGGAACTATCTGGGTGGGGAGCCTTTCCTGCCTGTGGGAAGTACTGATATATCTGACAAGGGCAGGGGAACTCACAGGCCCTGTGAAGCTCAAAGATGTCAAGAAGCCCTTGAAGTTTTAGGTCTTACAATACTTGAGATCAAGATCAGTTTTAAAAAGGAGAGGAGACTGTTAGGCATTTATAATTTTTTAAAAGTTTTACCATGAATCAGTCCTCTATTAAGCACCTTATGTATGTGGCCACTCATATATACCAACAAGGGATAATATCCTAATGGGTGTGAGTGACACCTGAAATTGACTGAATGTCTGGCATCAATAGATGTATAATGCTGTAATTTTATTAATTCATGGAGCAATGGAGTCTGAAAGATTATTTATACTGAATATTTAATTTAGCTAACATATAAGTTAGAAAAGAAAATGATTAATAAGAGGTAGAAATGAGAAGAGGAAAGATCACTTACTTATCCTCCCTGCTACTAAGCCCAGAAGTGTGAATATAGAGATCTCACCAGAGTCTTTCAAGACAGAAATGGTCCCCCAAAATTAAAATTGCAATTTAAATTAACAAGAGCTGTTAAGCTGTTACGGAAAAACCCAAATGAACTTTTTGGCCAACCCAATATTAAGAACCCATACGATTTAGCATGAATATATCCACCAAACTGTCAGAGCCATAGAATAGCTTTTATCCTGACTTTCAATTGTAAGTATTTCAGAGACTATGAACATCAAGCTTTCCCCCAGGAATTATATTTGCCATTCAATGAGTCCTGAGGAAAATGTTTCAGACAGATACTGGCTATGTCCCTGTCAACATTAGACTGGGCCAGGGACAAATCCTAACAATTATACTGCATCTTGTAAAACATCCCTATATTCTTTTAGGAAATAAATAATTTCATGCTCATCCATTTTTATCATGACGTGTGCAATACTACTTATTCCCTAGAAAATAAAGTATAGCCATACTTTCCCCAAAAAGCTTGCAGTGTCTTGTCCATCAGTCCCCAAAGCAAAGAGCGCTATAAGCTATTAAGGAGATTCTGGAAATGCTTTTGGATAGGAGGATCAGGAGACTCTGATGCTTAGAGGTGTAGAGCAGAGCAGGACATGCATAAATGAATATAATCAGTAAAGCTTTGTTTAAAGGATGAATCACTGACTCACAAGAATGAAAAATTTCCAGCATCACCTAGATTTTGGCCTGGGTATCTTAAAAGAATTTTATAAATTCAAGTAGAATTACCCTATAAATCTGAATGAAGTAGATGGAAACATAACAGAATTTTTTAAACCAAATTTAGTTTTTCAGACTGAGGGTTTACGTAAGAAACTGTATCAAATCGCTACATTCTAAAATGAAGCTATAAAATTGAGTTGAAGATTGGTTCCAAAATGTGAATATTTTTAAAAGACATTTACCTTTGTTTAGAACTGCAAATTCTCCCAGCTCTGGACATGCACCCCATCTGCTTCTTCTTCCCCCCTGTTGAAGCACAGGTCCTATCAAGATTCCAATCTACCCCCATTTTCTCTCCTTCCCCTTCTTAGAGACTATATTCTGGTCATTCTCTCTCTCTGGCATCTTCAGTCTTCTTCCTCTCTACTGAATCACCTCTTTCAATGTTCTAATGGGCTTTAATTCCATCTGTATCTTAAAGAGATAAAACCTTAAATTCATATCCCCCACCCTGAGTATTCACACTATTTCTCTGCTCCACTCCACAAAGATTCTTGAGTTTACACTATCTCCAATTCCTCATCTCCCATTCACTCTTCACGTAATTTCACATTGCTATCTACTCCTACCATACTTCTGTTAATACTCTTTCAAATGTTACCAAATACCTGTGTTGCTAAATCCAAAGTCCTCTGTTTTGCTAGTATCTTACTTGGTTTATCATTCAAAATAGGCTAGATTTTTCCTTCAGTAAAAAAAGACCCAAACCACAACAACGACTACCAATGGCTGATTTTTCATTCATGTTATGGGTCCATCACAGACCAGCTATGGCTATGCTCCACGTTGCCTTCACTCTAGAAGCCAGGCTGATGCTGGTGGAGTATCCTCTACCTGGAGCATTGCTTGTGCCATGGCTAAAGGAAAAAGGGTAAGTGAGGTATGTGCTAGCGGGAAATGACTCAAGTCTCCTCTAGTGAAAGCAAGTCCATTGCTATGTGTGACTTTAACAGGGAGGGGCAGTGAATATTGGTGAAGAGTATGTCAACTTGGCATGTCAACTATTTTTCCACAGTTGAATACTCTTTCATTTGTGTAACATTCTCAGCGCTTAGCTTCCATGACACTGTCCTTTCCAGATATTCCTTCTACCCCTCTGACTGTTCTTTTCAGCCACTTTTGTTGACTACTTTTCTTATCTAACCTCGGAAGTTTGGAATTCCTCAGGGTTTAGTGTAAGGCCTTTCATTGCCATACACTCTTTCCTTAAATGTTCTTATTCACCTCCATGACTTAAAATATTACCTATGTATTCATAATTCTTAAATGTGTATCTCTAGCTTTTCTAAATTCCAGGCTTATCTATCTCTTAGAAACATACTCACTTATATATATCTCACAAGTATCCCACATTTAGAAGGTCCAAGACGAAATCTGATCTCCTTCCAAACCTGTTTCTCCCTCAGTCTTATCATCACAGCTAATAGAATTTTCAACCATCCAATTGTTTGTGCCAGAAACCTGGGAGTTGCTCTTAATATCTTCCTCTCTTTCGCCTGACATCCAACCCATACCAAGTTCTGTTGAATTTACCTCCAAAAATGTTCTCAAATAAGTCTGCCTCTCACCATTTCTCCACCCTAGTTTAAGCCAGGATGTCTGTCACTTGAATTACTACAATAGTTACCCTCTTAACTTCTCCTAATTTTCTTTTTTGCCCATTCTCCTGTATTCCTATGATTCCTTATAGAGAAGTTAGGCTGATCAATTGAAAATCCAAATCCAATTTGATCACATCAATCTCTTGCTCAAAACCGTAAAATGGCTTTCCATGACATTTAAAATAAAATTCAAACTCCTTAATGTGTCCTAAAAGGCATGCTCTGAATCCAGTCTCTCTTTCCAATCTCATCTCTGCTCTTCCCTCTCTAGTCTCCAGCAAGCTGCCTTCTCTCCAAGTCTAGAAACATGGCAAGATCTTTCCAGACTCAGAGACTTTGTAAATGCTGCTTTTTCTTTTTTTGTTTGTTAATTTTTTGCCTGGGTACCCTTCTCTTCCTCAATGCCCTCATCTTCATCTTGCTAACTGCTACTTACCTCCATCTGAACTAGAGATCATTTCATTAATAGATGTTCCTTAGGAATCCAAACTAGCATTATTTTAGCTCTTCCATAGCACCATAATATTTTCTTGCATCACACATTAAAAATTGAGTATTACATCAGTCTGCCAGAGCTGCTGTAAGAAGTGTCACAAACTGGGTGGCTTATAACAAAAGAAATGAATTTTCTCACAGATTTGAAGGCTAGGAGTCTGACATCAAAGTGTTGAAAGGGCCATGCTCTCATTGAAAGTTTTAGGAGAAGAGACTCTCTTGCTTCTTCCTTGCTTTTTGGTGGCATTCCTTAGCTTATAGATAAATCACTTCAGTCTCTGCCTCTGTCTTCACATGGCTGTCTTCCTTATGTCTCACATTGTCTGCCTTCTGTGCATGTCTCTATGTCCAAATATCCCTCTTCTTATAAAAACACCGGTCATTGGATTAGGGCCCACCATAACTCAGTATGACCTCATCTTAACCTACAAGTAGAATTACTACATCATATAGAATTTCTATGTTTAATAATATAAGAAAATATCAAATAGTTTCTCAAAGTGGTTGTAATATTTTACACTCCTCTCAGCAGTGTATGAAAGTTCTAGTTGCTACACATCTTCACCAACATTTTGTCTTTTTCAGTCTTTTTAAATTTTAGCTATTCTAATGGATATGCAATAGGCTCTCATTGTAGTTTTAGCTTATATTTCCTTGACTAAGAATGATGTTGAGCACCTTTCCATGTGCTTACCAACCATTTATATATCTTCTTTTGTGACTATTTGTTCAAACCTTTTACAAATTTTATACTGGGTTATTTGTCTTACTGAATTGTAAGAGTTCATGATATATTCTACATACCAATCCATTTTTCATTCTCGCAATCTGTGGTTTGCCATTTCATTTGTGTAAGTCTTTTATAGAATAGACTTGTTAATTTTGATGAAATCTGTTAATTTTTGTCATTGATAATTCATGTTTTTTGTGGTCTATCTAAGAAAAGATCAAGAAGATTTAATTCTATGTTTTCTTCTAGAATTATGGGTTTTGCTTTTACCTAAATGTATAAGGGGTGAAATAAGAGTAACGGTTCACTTTTTTCCATGTGAATAAAAAGTTTTCCAATACCATTTGCTTTAATGACTATCCTTTCCTTATTGAGTTTTTTTGGCACTCTAATTAAATATCATTTAACCATATGCGTGTCTCTATATTTTTATGGACACTCCATCTGGTCATTGATTTATATGCCTTTTCTTATACCAATACCACACTGTCTTGATTTCTGTGGTTTATAGTAAGTCTTGAAATCAGGTAGTGTACATTCTCCAAATTTCTCAAGTTTTTCTTTTTCAAAATTGTTTTAGCTTTTATATACCCTTTTAAATTTTATAAAGTTCTTGCTAATTTCTACCACCAAAAAAAATAGTCCACTGATATTGTGACTGGGATTGTTTTGTATATATATGTACATATATATCTAAATGTGGGAACAATTTATATTTTTAAATGTTGTCTTCTAATTCATGGCCATAGTATATCTTTCCATTTACTTACATTTTTAATTTCTCTCAATAATAGATTGTAGTTTTCAGTATGTAGGATTTACATAAATATTTTTTTCTTGTAATTTCTCTCCATTTTCTTTTTCTTTTTTTTTTTATTGGAGTATAGTTGCTTTACAATGTTGTGTTAGTTTCTACTGTACAGCAAAGTGAATCAGTTATACATGTACATATATCCACTCTTTTTTAGATTTCTTTCCCATTTAGGTCACCACAGATCACTGAGTAGAGTTCCCTGTGCTATACAATAGGTTCTTCATTAGTTATCTATTTTATACATAGTAGTGTATATATAGCTAACCCAATCTCTCATTTGTCCCACCCCAAACTTGATAACCATAAGTTTGCTCTCCACATCTGTGACTCTAATTCTGCTTTGCAAGTAAGTTCATCTATACCATTACATATTTTTTTTTAAAGGTTATCCCCAAATATTTTGTTTTGATACCCTTGTAAATGGTACCTTTATTCATTTTCAATTGTTTGTTTCATGGTAATAAAACTGGGTTTTGTATACCGACCTTGCATCCTACAACCTGTTTAAATTCAATTATTAGCTCTAGTAACTTTTTTATAGATTCCTTGGGACTTTGTACATACACAAACATGCCTCTGTGAATAAAAGTAATAGTTTTACTCCTTTCTATTAAATCTGTTAATCTTTTTAAAATTTTCTTTACATTATTACACTGGCTAGGGCATATACTACAATGCTGAATAGAAGTGGTGAAAAAAATATTCCTATCTTGTTCCCAATTTTAAGGGGAAAGTAACAACATTAATAATAACCTTCACTTTAGGGTTTTCATAGATGTCCTTTATCAGATTGAGAGTGTTTACTTCTATTCCTAGTTTGTTGAGAGTTTTTATTAATGAATGGTTATTTAATTTTGTCAAATGCTTTTTCTGCATCTTTTGAGATGATCATATTGTTAATATTCATTTTTCTATTAACTTAGTGAATTGCATTTATTAATTTTCAAATGTTTAAACAAACTTGCATTCCTGGGAAAATCTCAACTTGTCATGATGTATTTCCTTTTCATATATTGTTTGATTTGATTTTGTTAAGGATTTTTTTTTCCATTTATGATCACAAGAGATTCTCTCCTGTAGTTATTTGTTTTTTTGTAATGTATCAGTCTGGTTTTAGAGTCAGGATAATTTTAACCTTATAAACGAGTTTAGACAGTGTTCCTTTCTAGAAACTGAGAATGACCTCTGGGCAAAGGCTAGTGAAGAAATGAGGACTTCAGTCCTACAGCCACACAGAATTGAATTTTGCTAACAACCTAATGAGCCTGAAAATGGACTTTCCCTCAGTCTCCCGTTAAGGGCCGAGAACAGCTGACACCTTGATTTTGGCCTTCTGAGACCCTAAGCACTGTACCCAGCCAAGTCTGCCAGACTTCTGTCCTGGAAAATGGTTATAGAAATTATAACTTTTCCTTAGTATATAAATTTAAAGCTTACATTGCCCACTAAGCACTACTTTGGCTTAATGAAAAAAATAATATATTATTTTCATTATCAATCAGTTCAAAAGATTGCCTAATTTTCCTTGTGTTTTTTTCTATTTGAGGATGTTTATAAATATGTGAAGAAATTTCCTTTTCATTGTTGAAGAATTTTAATTTATATTCTTTGTGCTCAAAAAACATACTATGTATAACTTCATTTATAAGTGTATTAACATTCCTGTTATGCTTAGTATATGATTTATTTTAGTGAATGTTCCATGTACACTTGGGAAAAATGTGTATTCTGCTGTCAACAAGTACAGTATTCCATAATTGTCAATTAAGTTGAGTTTCTTGATAGTATGGTTCAAATGCTCTAGCTCCTTAGTAATTTTCTGCCCTCCTATTCTATTGATTACTCAAAGAACAGTACTGAAATCTCCAACTATAATTGTGGATTTATCTATTTCTTATTTCACACCTTTAGTTTTTGCTTCATGTATTTCAAAATTTTGTTATAAGCTGCATATAGCTTTAAGATTTTTATGTCTGTTTGATAAATTGACATTTTCATTGCTATAAATAAACATTAGAAATATTTTTGTGCTTAAAGTCTATTTTATCTATTATTAATATAGACATTTCAGTTTTCTTATGATGAGGGTTTGCACAGTGTAAATTTTCCATCATTTACTTTGACTTACCTGGGTCTTTAAATATAAAGTACATTTTTCTTTTTTTTTTGGTAAAAACATGTAGTTTTTTTTTTTTAATCCAATCTGATCACCTATGACTTTTAATTGGAGTATTTAGACTACCTATGTTTAATATAATTTTCAGTATAGTTGAGTTTAAGTCCACCACCTTCCTGTGTTTTCTGTTTAGGCCATCTGTTCTTTGTTCCCTTTTTGCCTTTTCCTGCCCTAATTGTATTAATTGAGGTTTTTTAAATACATTTTATCTTCACTGTTATATTATTATTTATACTGTTTCATTTTATATGATTAATGGTTGCTCTATATTTATATGTTTAATGGTTGCTCTATAATGGTTGCTCTATAATGGTTGTTTATATTTGCATCATTAACTTATCACAATCTACTTTCAAACAATATTGTATCATTTTGAATAATGTAAGAACTCAGTAACAGTATACTCTCATTGCTCCCTCCCCTAGTCCTTTGTGCCATTGGGTTGTAAAATTTTACTTCTATAACTTATCTTACATCTTCCTCCTTCTGTACTTATACCTTTCCATCAAGACTCATTTTTCTAATTGAAGATGATTCAAAGAAATGTAAATATATCCCATGCTCTTGGATTGTTAAAATGGCCATACTACCCAAAGCAATCTACAGATTTAATGCAATCTCTATCAAACTACACATGACATTTTTCACAGAACTAAAACAAATTGTCCTAAAATTTATATGGAATCACAAAAGACCCAGAATTGCCAAAGCAATCCTGAGGGAAAAGAACAAAGCAGGAGGCAAATGTGCCCAGATTCCAGACAATAATACAAAGCTACAGTAATCAAAATAGTGTGGTATTGGCACAAAAATAGACATATGGATCAATGGAACAGAAAAGAGAGCCCAGAAATAAGCCCACATACCTACGGTCAATTAATCTTTGACAAAGAAGGCAAGAAAATACAATGGAGAAAAGACGGCCTCTTCAGCAGTGGTGTTGGGAATGTTGGACAGCTGCATGTAAATCAATGAAGTTAGAGCACACCCTCACACCATCACAAAAATAAACTCAAAATGGTCTAAAGACTTAAATATAAGACATGACACCATAAAGCTCCTAGAAGAGAACATAGGCAACACCTACTCTGACATAAATTGTACCAATGTTTTCTTAGGTCAGTCTCCCAACACAATACAAATAAAAACAAAAATAAACAAATGGAACCTAATTAAATTTAAAAGCTTTTGCACAGCAAAGGAAACCATCAACAAAACGAAAACACAACCCTCAGAATGGGACAAAATATTTGCAAATAATGCAACTGACAAGGGATTAATTTCCAAAATATACAAACAGCTCATACAGCTCAATATCAAAAAGCAAACAAACAAACAACCCAATCAAAAAATGGGCAGAAGACTAAATAGACATTTCTCCGAAGAAGACATACATATGGCCAATAGGCACATGAAAAGATGCTCAACAATGCTAATTATTAGAGAAATGCAAATCAAAACTACAATAAGGTACCACCTCACAGTGATTAGAATGGCCCTCATTAAAATGTCTACAAATAACAAATGCTGGAGAGGGTGCGGAGAAAAGGGAACCCTCTTACACTGTTGGTGGGAATGTAAATTGGTGCAGCTACTATGGAATACAATATGGAAGTTCCTCAAAAAACTAAAAATAGAATTACCATATGATCCAGAAATCCCACTCTTCTGCATATATTCAGAAAAAATTATAATTGGAAAAGATGCATGCATGCCTATGTTCATGGCAGCACTATTTACAATAGCCAAGGCATGGAAACAACCTAAATGTCCATCAACAGATGAAGGGATAAAGAAGATATGATTGAGATAGATAAATAGATAGATAGATAGATAGATAGATAGATAGATAGATAGATAGATAGATAGATAGATAGATATAAAATGCACACACACACACACACACACACACACACACACTGGAATACTATTCAGCCATAAAAAAGAATGAAATAATTCCATTTGCAGCAACATGGATGGATCTAGAGATTATACTAAGTGAAGTAAGTCAGAAAGAGAAAGACAAATACCATATGATATCACTTATATGCAGAACCTAAAATATGACACAAATGACCTTATCTATGAAACAGAAACAGACTCACAGACACAGTGAACAGACTTATGGTTGCCAAGGGGTGGGGGGGGGCGGGGGATGGATGGATTGTGAGTTTGGGACTAGCAAATGCAAACTATTATATATATGTGTGTGTGTGTGTGTGTGTGTGTGTGTATACAAAATCACTTTGCTGTACACCAGAAACTAACACAACATTGTAAATCAACTATACATCAAGAAAATAAACTTTTAAAATAAATAGATAAATAAATAATAAATATGAGATCTTTTTTTTTTAACATCTTTATTGGAGTATAACTGCTTTACAATGGTGTGTTAGTTTCTGCTTTATAACAAAGTGAATCATATACATATACATATATATATATACATATATCCCCATATCTCCTCCCTCTTGCATCTCCCTCCCACCATCCCTATCCCACCCCTCTAGGTGGTCACAAAGCACAGAGCTGATCTCCCTGTGCTATGCGGCTGCTTCCCACTAGCTATCTATTTTACATTTGGTAGTGCATATTCCTTTTAAAAAAAAGGATTCATTCCTCTTTATCAATGTTGTTTTCAAATCATAATTGCCCAGTAACATTCCCTAAGAAGAACAATTGCTTTAGAGATTAACCTCCTAATGCTGGCCATATGAAACTCAGAGGGATTTGTTGGGATAAAATAATATGGTCAAAAACACATTATAATCTTTAAAAAGAATTACATATGAGGCCTGCATGTTTCCACGAGTATTTTCACAAGTAAACTATACAGTCCTTAATAGGAACATAGCAAGGTTCAGTACTTTGAAATGTTTGATATATGAATGGGCATGAATGCAATTCAGGCTGTTGAGCTAGAATTTATTTTTGTGTTTCCTGTAAAATAGAATTTGATAAGCAAAGCATACTGTAAACACGGCAAATACTTAGCATACTTAACAGTGAAGAGCAGCAAACTATTTTTAAAGCACCACAATATCAATAGCTTTTTATTAAAAGAATTAATACGGGTAATATTGGTTTGAAAAGCACAAATGGACACTTTTAAATAAATGCTCTGCTCCATCCTCCCCTTTCTTAGTCAGCATTAACTCATTACAGCCCAAAGTTGTAAAGCTATATTTCTCTTGAAATATACTATAATTCAGATTTTACATCAAGTTGTAATGGCCTTCCTTTCAGTTAGTGTGGTTTTAAACTATTTTTTATCACATAAATACTGTAAATAGCAGTTGGACCTACAGCTATCCCTCCACACTACAGAATCGGTTGCTGGAGGGTTCTAGATAGAGAGGAATTAATTTCATTGTATCAACTTTGCAATGCTTGAATTTTTTTCTATGAATATAAATGACTCTCAATTTAAAAAAAAAAGCTGCTGGTTAATAAAACCATTAAGTAACATAATTTTGTAATTTTATTTTGCATGGTCTTATTGATTATAAACTGCAGTAAGTATGCACACCTAGCTTTTATTAGCATTATATCTGAAAAGGTATTTGTTGTGCATAATTGACTACCATTTACTACACTTCATGATTATAAATGTGAAGCATTCATATACTAAATACAAATAATTAGTGACTAATAAAAACATTTTTTTCTTGACAGTGTTAAACAGCTAATAAAATATCAAAATTTCATTAATTTCCATTAAAATTAAAATTCATTTAATGGGCTCATGGTTAAGGCCACTACGCAGTTGCTTCAAAGGGTCTCTGGAAGTCAGATAAGGATGCAGTGAAATCTTCTTTCAAATGCCATATGTCCCATGTTTTCTGTAGAATGTTAAAAACAGCAAACAGTGTTGTAATAAAGTGAAACCTGCCATTATCTCAGCATGGTTCATCATTATATCACTGAAACAAGGACACTGCCTTATAAAATCTACTAGCTCCGTCCAGTTTACATTTAGAATTATAGAAAATTAAGTAAGAGATGTAATTAGGTTGTTCTTGTGAAAAAAAATTGAAGAAGTACTGTCTTTCCAAGGCCTCCCTTTGCAAACATTAATGCTTTATCATTCAAATGTGTTGTCCCTGTCAACACTGGATTGGGAGCTGGGAGAATCTGACAAATTGGCACTAAGGTAGACGTTTCAGAAATGAGATCACCTCTGAGAACCTAGCAAACTAAAGAGAAAATTCCATTTTCTTCTAACCTATTTCTTTCCATTTAATTTTGGAGACTATTCTAGAATACCAGTTCTTATAAAACTGCTAAGGAGAAAATTATTCATATCCTATATAGGTTCTTGTCATGCCCGAAGAGCAGCTCTGTCTTCAGTAAGGATTTCTTTAATTGGAAGATAGTTGTGTGTCAGTTGATTATTGATGTAGAGATTTAAAGCAATTCCTATCAAAATCCCAGCAAGGCTTTTTATAGGTATAGACAAGGTTATTCCAAAAATTATATGTAGAAGCAAAGAAAGTAAAATAACTAAAATAATTTTGAAGAAGAAGAAGAAAATGGGAAGAATCAGTCTATCCCATTTCGAGACTTATAACTACTGTAATCAAAACTGTGTGGTACTAGTAGAGAGACAGACACAGAGAGATCATTACAAAAAATGAAGAACTGATTGATAAACAGGGTCAGAAATTGGGGGAAGAGCACAGAGAAGAGGTCCCACCGAGGCATGCGAGGCTGGCCCAGGGGCAGCAGATGGGGCTGAGGGCGCAGGGCCAGCCCGAGGGGGAGGCCTGATGGCTGCTCATCCTACCTCTCCTATGGAGCCTTGACAGACACACTTGCCTGACACAAAGGCCTCCTTCCCCCAATGTTTACAAAATCTTCCACAAATATTGTTGTTTCTGACTCCCACTTTGAAGAGGATGAAACTTAAGTTTCAGGAGTAGAGTTTGCCTGGGGCCACAGGCCCAGGGAGAGAAAGAGCCAAGCCAAGATTGTGACTACAGATTGACTTGGGGAATCCTCAGCCACGTGCAGATTCCATATTGAGGGTAGGAAAAGCCTGCTTGCTTTTGGGTTTGCATGTGCATGTCTCAGTGTATTTTGGGGGTTGGATGAAGTGAATTACTTGAATGGTGATTATATTTTCTATTAAAATTATTCATAAACTGAAAACAATGTGTCCTCTAGATTTTTCATTTAAACTCTAACTCTCGGATCTCCAAAACAAGTTAGCTCTTAAGTGATATTCTGTTAGTGAAATTCAATTTATACCAGTTGGAATGAAAAGTTCCAAATAAGAGTCCCAAAGCTATACAACTCATAAAATGTTTCTCCATATCTTACACCTTAAGTGATAGAAAAAGTGTAAGTTTCGCAAGGTAACCAGCTCTCCTCTTCACTTTCAGGAGGGTGTGCTGTGTTGAGCACAACTGACTTGAATTTAGCAGCATGAACGGGTGCAGCCCTATGTTCATCAGCAGATTCTTTATACATCTCCTTATGTTGTTTGCTTCTCAAACAGCTCAAATGGCTCTACACTGGCTCTAAAATTCAAACAAAACTCCTAGCCTCAAGTTTGAAGACTTAACCACAATGGACACATTACCAATTCTCATTTTAGTTACAGATTCCTATTCATTCTATCAAACCACATCCCTCACCTTCAGTCTTTGGGACAGGATTAAGCTATCTACTCCAGGGTGTACACAATCTCTAGCCATTCTGTTATTTACCAACACTGTCACTTAAAACATGTCTCTCTCTCTATATATATATAGATAGATAGATATAAAATATCTATCTATCTATATATATAAAATATATATTAGGTTTTAATACTACTACTACTATGGATACTACTCAGCCATAAAAAGATGAAATTTTGCCATTTGCAACAATACTCTAAATACCTTGAGAGCATTAAGCTAAGTAACTAAGTTAGATGAAGAAGGACAAATACTGTATGATTTCACTCATGTGTGGAATATAAAAAACAAGCAAACAAACAAAGAAAATAAATGAACAAACCAAACAAAAAGAAACACATAGATACAGAGAGCAGAGTAGTGGTTACCAGAGGGGAAGAAGGGGTTGGGAGAAAAGGGTAAAGGGAGTTAACTGTATGGTGATGGACGGAAACCTAACTTTTGGGGTGAGCACACTGTAGTGGATACAGAAGTCAAAATATAAAGTTGTTCCTGTGGGGGGGGGGGGGAAAAACTTTCAGAGCTGCCCACTAATTTTAGAATAAAGGACAAATCTTGAACATGATCTCCAAGACCATAAAGGATCTGGCTTCCAATTCCTTCCCCGGTCTCAACTCCCCGCTAATTTATTCCTCGCTCTAGACGTGCGACTAGACGGGGTTTCTTTCCATTTCTTGAGCACACCATGGTTTCTATTCTCTCTGGTTTTCCCATCTGCTCTGAGCTCTGTCTGAAAAGTTTTTCTCTCCTTTTGTCACTTAAACCTCATTTCCTCAGGAAAGCCTTTCCTGGTGCCTTTATGGCAGGACTGCCAAATTGGGAAATAATACAAATAACAATAGCAACAGCAACAACAATAGCAGCCACAACCACAATAATAACATGTAGCATTTATTGGATGTTCCTGTTGTAGCAGATTCTGTTCTAGATATTTTGCACATATTTATCAATTTATCTTTAAAATAACCTAAGGAGACAGATACCGTTATTGTTCCATTTTACAGATAAGGACTCCTGTAGCCAATGAAAAATTCAACCAAGGTCTCAATGCTAGGAATTGAGGAGTGGAGCTTCAAACTACAGGCAGCCTGATCCAGGTCCCATGCTCTTAACCAGTGACACACCATGATACCTCATCTTTCTAAGGTAGAAAATATAGCATTTTTTTATTTCAATGAGAAATGGAAATTCCAGGACACTAAAAGATAAATATTCCTCAGACTTCCTAGGCCCTTACCCCTGTTAAGCAATATCAAATCCAAATACTATTTGCACTGCTTACAGACTCTACCTGAAAGTGAGAATCTTCAATTACCCAGTTTCATAGGTTCCCAAAGTTGGTGTGATTCACTGGTTCTTAGGGTGAATCACAGAGGGGTTCTTAGGGTCTTGAAAAGCACAAGACAATACTTCCAAAAAAGGTCAAGGGGTACTATGATCACATTATTACTTTCCTTGGAGCAGAAATTATGAGCCAAAGTTGAAATCCAATCTAAAAGTTTTTTGGCCTATTTGAGATTCAGAGGAACAAGTTTGTTTCAATTTGTACATATCATAAAAGGCAAGCAAGCAGGATTTTATACAAGTTTTATGTAAACTGGCTTTAAGCAGAGTGGAGAATAATGCAGACACTACTTCTCTTTCAGTGTAAATGTCCATAGGTCATAGCAATATGTATATATCATATCATAAAATCATGATAATTGTACTTTAGTCTCATTTAGTCTCTTAAGAAGGAAAGATACTTCTACAGCTGTGCCTCTGGCTTCAGACCCATTCAGGGAATTTTCCTAAGAATGCACCACTGTGCCCTGCACTTCCTGAGGACCCTCCCCCATCTTCTCTTGTTTCACCCTGCACGTCTCTTTTTCTTCAATAGTCTGTACTCTTGTCTTTATTTTCCTTTCTTCCTCACAGGCCCATGAGAGCAGGGACCATTTCAGTCTAGTTCACACTTTGTGCGCTGGTCCAGAAAGTTTGTTGACTGATGATCAGCTACACTGTGACAGGCTGATTCAACAAGTAATTCATTTATTATTTCAATTTATTTTTTTCAACAAATATTCTCTAACATGTAGGAGGATATAAAAAATTGACAAGACACAGATCTTGTCAAGAGTTCTACAATCTAATGAGGAAAAGAGATGAGGTCACAGGCCATTTCAGTAGTTGTACGCTTCAAAAGGGGTAAGCATGGGATGCTATCAGAACACTCGGTGTGGGGGGGGGGGACCCACAGTCTTGAGGGATTGAAAGATATTGCCCAGAGGAAGAGTCACTTATTTTGATAACTAAAGGAGGATTTGAAGCTAAGGAGGGAGAAGGTACTCCCATGAAAAGGCCCAGAGGTAAAAACATGGTGGTTCATGGACCACTGAACATGAACCACAGACTGGGAAAGATGAATCTCAGAGGTAAGCAGAGGCCAAACAATGAAGGGGTTGGCCTGCTACCCTAAGAAATTGGATTTCATTCTGTGGGCAATAGAGAGACAGTAAAGGATTCTCAGGGAAAAAGGAGTATGATCAAATGTGCACTTTAGAAATCTCCTCCAAAATATACACACTACTGTATATGAAATAGATAACCAACAAAGACCTACTGTATAGCACAGGGAACTATACTCAATATCTTGTAATAACCTATAATGGAAGAGAATGTTAAAAAAAAAGAAAAAAATATATATGTACACACATATATATATCTGAATCACTTTGCTGTACACCTGAAACTAACATAACATTGTAAATCAACTATATTTCAATAAAAATTAAAAAAAAAAAAGGAAAGCCCCTCCAGCTGCAGTGTGCAGAAGGGGCTGGAGGGAGGGTTGCTAGCTGGCAGGAGTGAGGAGATTATTACAGTCATCCCCGAGAGGAATGTTGGCACCCCAATCTAAAAGAACTTCAGCTAAGACTAGAGAGAAGTAGAAATGACTTTTAAAACTATTGAAGGAATAGAATCAAGAATATTTCAGGATTGATTAGATGTGACTCCAAGGTCTCTGACGAAGACTTCTTGGGTCCCTGCCTAAGTAGCCGTATGTACAGGATTTAGATGGTGTGTGTACACATGCATAGGATCATTTTTCATGCCCTCTAATTCCCTTTTGTTTAACTTCTTATAATTAGATATTAAAATGTCCAAAACCAGAATTCTTTTCTCCAAATAATACCCAATATCAAGATGTCTACCCAAGGATTCATTCAATATATAGTGCACTGCCTTTCTTCCTCAAGGTTGCACAGCAAGTTCCTATCAGAATCTTGGGCCTCCTCACGGAGTTCTGACCCTTAAAAACCTTCCTCGGGAAAGTTCAGTTTAGTACTTTTTAATGATCCAGTTACAAAGCTCGGATCTGGCCTTTCTCCCGCACTTGCCTCCTGTGCTTTTTAGTTGCTTCCAGTACCTCACCTTCATCTTTAGGGAAATGGAATAAATCCCAGCATCACTGGTCCATATCACCTGAAAATATAGGTCAAACATAAAGAGAAGTCCTCTGAAATTAAATTTACCTCAAAAAACAATTATCTTTCCCCTTGCTATCAACATTTAATATTGCTTTCAGAAAAGGATTCTACTTGCTTCCTTATTATTTTGGTATTCCACTATTTCTTGAAAATAATAGTCAGACGTTCCATATACTGTATGGCCACAGGGGGAATTTAGCTAGAGTTCAGACTTTCATGCATGAGCACCAAAGGAAGCAGGAGGGGATTCAGCAGAGTGAAGGCCAGTCCTTTACAAATTAAGAGCCATAAATCGAGATTAGGTAAAGTAAGTTTCCACTAGCCCCATGAACAGTACTGCCATGCTCTGTAACATTCAGATCGCTGAACGCTGAAAGGAACAGAGCCCTGAATTATTACTGATGAAATGATTATGAAAAAGAACTGCCTAGTGGGATCTGTATTTTTGTTCTTGTCTCCCCATGTTCTGCACGACTTCCATTACGAGAGCTCTCAAACGCAAGGTACAAAAACCCAATCTGATGAGGAAACAGCTTCTGATTCCCCCACCACACCACTTTCCCTGATTTATCTGATAGGCGGTTGATTTCCACATATAGAGTTTTCAAGATGCTCCTTTCACAGAATAATGAATCACACACTGTGCTTCTAGTATGATAGTTTTGCAGA
Organism: Balaenoptera musculus; assembly: GCF_009873245.2. Lineage (NCBI taxonomy): Eukaryota > Metazoa > Chordata > Mammalia > Artiodactyla > Balaenopteridae > Balaenoptera > Balaenoptera musculus. The sequence continues at coordinate 54,757,185 of NC_045789.1, read as the reverse complement.
AAGCCATGCACCAGTCATTGTTTCCCTAACCATATTCTAGTTTCAAAGTATAATTTAGTAGTCCAAGGATATAAATGGTACAAAATCAGTCTCAGCTTTTAAGAATTTGTGTTAATTTTTAGAATTATTTTTAACTTAAATGTTCCCTTTTATTGTACAGTTTCTTTTCTGTGGTTGGAAACATTTAAAATATCTTCTTATTACATAGAATATAAATGGTACGAAAGTTGAATACAGTCTACACAATATTAGAAATGAAGTGGTTAATGAGAAATAACATGCATTATCTTAAAACGCAAGGATACATTGAATTGATGCAACCAAAAGAGTAACATTAATGGTTTAATCTGGAAGCATTATGGAGTCCAAACTTCTATGGGAGGAAGTGGGAGAGTGATGATTGGTTTTTCACATGAAAACCTCAATTAGGAAGTTACTCATTCTCTCCAAGAGGTATCTTAAGTACCCTTCCTTTTGTTGTAATACAGCAGAGAACAAAAGAACTGAACATATAGGCAAACAGCCAGGGAGCTTAAATAACAGAACTGAAGCTTAGGAAAAAACTCACAAACAAAATAAAATGGTGGGAACTTCCCTGGTGGTACAGTGGTTAAGACTGCACTCCCAGTTCAGGAGGCCTGGGTTCAATCCCTAGTCAGGGAACTAGATCCCACATGCATGCCGCAACTAAGAGGTCGCATGCCTCAGCTAAGAGGTCACATGCCGCAACTAAGGAGCTCGCCTGCCACAACTAAGACCTGGTGCAACCAAATAAATAAATTAAATTAAATGGTGAAACAGCATCCATTTTGTGGGAAGCGATTCTCCTTATTAATACAATCGATAAATACCTTACTTAAGAGAAACACTGAGTGTATGTAAAAGTAAAGACCAAATTGTAGTAATGGCTCTAATCTAAATTGCAGCAAATCAGCACAGGCCAGTTTTATATAAGAGCCATTAAAAGACTCAGTAAAACTTGGAAAATTTTAAAATAATTAAAAATATAAATAATCATAGAAATAAAAGTTATCATATATTGATTATTTACCATTTTCAAGACACCATGCTAAATATTTTATGTATTGCATTATTTAATCTTCACAATAAACCTATGGGACACATGCTTATTTAATGCCCATTTTATAAATGAAGAAATTGATGCTTAGAGTGGTCAAAGAATTTGCCAAGTATAAGTAAGTGGTAAAAACAAGATTTTGACCCAATCAGAATGACTCCGGTTATCAGGCTCTTTATCACTACTCTAAGGAGAACTAGTGTCCAGTAAAGCAGATTATTCTCCTGATGGCTTTCACCAACTTTTTTTTTTTTTTTTTCACCAGCTTCTTAATAAGAATAAGTTTAATTAATTAATTAATAAGAATGATTCCAGCTTACATTGCAATCTCAGTAAATAATATTCATAATTTTTGTGTAACCTTATGCTTAACTTTCTAGAAAATGTGTGTAGTCTAATTATAGAGTAATAGTTTAGTTATTCTCAAACATTATTTCATAATTTTCTTAGAGTTTCAAATTAGTGTTAATTTCATTCCCAGATCCCATGTGGAAACAGCATACCTTATAGGATATTTTTACAAGACATAATTCAATCCGGGAGTGTTCCATGTTACAGAAATACTGAACATAGCTACAACTGATGTCATTTTTATTGGTGGCAAATTTGCATGAGCTTTATAGGCAATTTTTACTAATAATTCCTCTATCTTCTATCTAGGTATTTGTGCTTTCTTTGTGTATGACCATCATTTTTCTCATCTAAATATTTATACAAAAGACTTACTTATACACACATGCATAAATGCATACACTCACAACGTGCTTGCTTCACATATGTAAACAAGAACACACAGCTACAGGGCTTTTTGGGTTTTTTTTTTTAATTTCAAGGCTATTGTGGTTGAACAGCTACTTTGATAGCTTAGCAATTATATTCATGCAGTGTCAGCAACTGCCCAGGCTATGATATAAGGGTGCTAATGATATTATATTCACTGAACTGCCATAATAAGCTTCCAGAGAAAGATAACTTAATTGGCAGCCTATTATCAGAGTACGTATATGGGTGCTCTGGAGTTTGGAATGTGTTCACTGAAGCCAGGGTAATTGAGGCATCAGGTGATTTGAGGAGCAGTGATTAGGATCATCTGTGTGCAATGTGCAGTGAGTAAGAACATGTGTAGGAAAGAATCCTTTTTATGAGACATTTAACTGTTGGGACCTCTGAATAACCTTGCTATTCTTTTACCCTCCTCACTTCTTCTAAACGCAAGTTGGAAATAGTTTAGACAAATATTCCTGAGATCAATTTTTATAACAATCCTCAGACAGTAGGGTAAAAAACTAAATTTATTTTTAAGGTAAACTTTACTTAATACATATTCTCATAAGTGTACATTTACACTCAGCCAACAGTCTGTACCACAGTTAATGGGATCACAAATGATTTTTACCGTGTTTTAAAATATAACATGATGATAGCTTCTAAGAGAATCGAAACAGAATTCGAGCTTTTGTTAATGTTGAAAAATATATATATCAATATAAAGTCTGTGAAGTACATAGAAAACTCATAAATAACTGAATGAATAACCAATAACAACTTCCTACTTATTAATAAAAATAATTCTGATTATAAATATTAAAGAACACACTCATTTATTCTGGATTAGATTGTATAAATTCAAATTTTTATTAGGTCTGGGGTGCATAATATTGGTGGGAAAAAATATCATAATACTCAAAGAAAGCATGAATCTTTAGGATTTGCTGCATAAGCTATAAGTAAAAAATATTATTCTAAATAGAAAAAGTCAGAGATAAAATTCTCTTCAATGTATTTTATTGTCTAATAGATGCTGACAGATGTTTGTTGAATGAACGAATATATATTTGGCGATCAGAGTTTGGTAATCTGATTATGGGGTTATAGTAACTTCCTTTGGGATAATTTTCCATAGTACCTCAACCACATTTACCACCAAACAGTACTGAATTTTAAACACTATGTCACATTACTTAAAAACTGTAAAATATATTATTCCAAATATTAACTGGTAAATTTTACTAAATCAGAGTCTGTACGGTCATGACTATATTATCATTGAGTGCTTATGTAAATAATAATTCCCCAAAATGTAAGGAAACTGAAAACTTAGCACTACATATGAATGAAATGCTAATGAAGCCTTGGAAATAGCCATGACCACATCTTAAATAGACTATGTAGAAGCATTAGAACCGACTCTATGACAGGTTGCTGGAAACATGGAGATCCTTCTCTTTCTGGATCCCACAGAATCTAGGTCATAGGCCCTGACTATGGTCTTTCTATATTATTTTTCTCTTAAAAAAAATAAATTGTGTGAGTAATCTTTAAACTTGAACAAAATAGTCTTGGTCAAAAAGTAGCATTACCTACTCACTAATGAAAGATTTAAACTTGGAGACAACCTTTCATTTCCTTTAAGTCTCTAGTTTTCCTATGTCAGAGTTTAGCATAGCCACTTTAACAAAAAACCTTTCATGCTGTTAGAGTCTAATTAGGTAGTGACATTATGGGTAAACTCTGAAGAACAGATGTTTGAAAAAGTAGAGAAAGAGGTCATGTCTGCTGAGCACATCTCGGTGCAATAAAACTCCTCTAATATGTCCTAATAACTGGCATCAGAATAACCCGCCTAATAGGTTAATTAATGCTGTCAATAGAGAAAGAAAAACAAAATCGTCACCTAACATGACTTCTTTCAACTAATATTTTCTATGATAGATCTGATAAAAAGAGGTTAGAAGCTACAAGGCAGACACTGATTACACAAAAAGACTTGCCTTGTCCATGAGTCATCTACCTTACTGAAGAAAGGAATAATTAACAACCTATAAAGCTTTTATTAGATTTTAATGAAGAGGTACAGTGGCTAAAATTTATCTATCTCACAGCTAGCATGGTGTCCTTTATAACTTTCTCAATATTCACAGTTATTTGTAACCATCTTCCCTGAAAAATGAACTCACTTTCCTGATTCCCCTATTTCTGTCAATATTACAATCATCCTTCTACTCATTCAGGAAGACAAATCTAGACATAATATCCAGAACCATTCAGTCATCAAATCCTATCATTGTTTCCCTTGGGATATTTCTCAGATCCAGGCTCTGCCTTTGAATTTGTTAAAATCAACAATAGCATGGTTTGATCTAGGAATTCCTGGAACCGAGAGACCAGACACACATTGATGAACAAGATAAAAGTTGTAAGGAAATCTGTTGTGTTTTGGCTGCTCAGTGTACATTTGTCTTTCTTCTAGTATTTTCTTCTTCCACAATGAATATATTCTTGAGGGTCTCAGAGTATTATGAAAGCTTATTGGATTTGATCTTTTTAAGGAAGTCGGGGGAGACTTCCCCAGGAAATCTAATTTGAAGCTGAGCTATGTAATATGAGTAGGAAAAAAACTAAGCAATGAAGAGAAGGAAGGGTGATCCAGGCTGAGGGAACATCATGTACAAAGGCTCTGTGATGGCGAATACAGAGATGAAAAGAAGGTGCTCGCTGCTCCATCAGAGGGAAATGGGGAAGATGGTCACGTGAACGAGCCTGGAATGGAAGGGGGGGGGGACAAAACCATGCAGTCTTGAGGGCCATGTTAAAGAATTTTGTCTTTATCCAAAAATCACTGGATATTCCATAAAATTTCAAAAGCAATATGTTGCAAAAAGAAACTGTCTTCACCTTGGACTCTGATTTCTCCTTCCTTATTTCTTATTTTTTTCATGAATGATGTCACCCATCCAGAATCTAAAACAGAAACATGGAAACTTCCATCTTTTACCACATTCAATTGGTCACTATGGTCAGTCAATTCTACCTCCTATATATGCCTCAAATGTATGCCATTTCTATCACTGCTGTTTAATTCAGACCTCATCATTTTTTAGTGATTTACATCATTAGAATTCTCCCTGTTCTCTTAGCTCAGCCTCCCTCTAATCCATCCTCCTCACTGTTCCCAATGTAACCTTTTAACATGATTAATATAATCACAAAAATCCCCTGCTTAGAATCCTTTATAGTAACACTGACTTTTGGTTCAGATTTCTTAGGAATAAGAAATCGTGGCTTTACTGCACAAGCCACTACCTAAATCTTTATTCTCAGTATTGCAACCTCTTTAAAAGCCTTTTTGATTTCGATACTGAGCTTCTTACAACATGAATGAGATGTACTGTTTCAAATACATGCCTTTGAGCATGATGTTCTTAATTTGGGCTCCCTTCTCAGCCTTACCAAAGTAACACCTTGACTTCTACACTCAACTAAAGCATCATCTCCTCAGGTGAGACTCTGACTCACTCACTCCTCCTCTGCTTCTGTCAACTTTTAATAGAGTATCTATAAAAGGTTTAGTAATCCTTGGTTTTCAGGTTTGTTGCCTCAAACAGATTACAATAGAATTGAGTGCAGGGCTATCCTATCTATCACAATATCTCCAGCACCTAGAGCAATGCCTGACTCTCAAGTAACTCAATAACTTTCTGTTGAACTAGATTTTACATGACAATTCATTTAATTTGTATAATAATCTTGTGCAGTAAGCAATTTTAAAGCTATTAAAGTTGAAACTACCATGCAGAGAAGGTAAGTAACTACCTTGCTCAAGTAACGGTTCTTCAACTAATAAGGGAATCTCTGCCCCTTGCAATGAAAAGCCAATATTTACCGTATAGATAGCTCTTTAGTTTCTGAGACATGATTTAGCCTCACAGTTTATTGTCTACTCGTGGACCATTATTAACATTAAATGTAACTCAGTCAAGAGACTCCAGTTGAGGATTTCATTGTGAAGAGTCCATATATATAATATATTCTTTTACAATTGTAATAGTCTAAGAGCAATAATAATGATAGTAGTAATCTAAGAAATTCCCGCAACTTCAAAAATAAGGCCAATATCATCTCTCTATAATAGAGACACATGCTCCTAACATCACTGAATGATTTTGTGACGTTTGGAATGAAAGTGAGAAATGTAACTTTACTAATCTCTTGGCTTCCAAGAGTTTTCAGGGAAGAAGGAGTTAGCAATTTTGTATCAGTTAGTCAGGGAAGACCTCACTGAAAAAGTGCTCATTTAGCAACCTAAAAAAGAGAAATCAGACCAGCTGAGATTGCCATTCCAAGAGAAACTGAGAGCCACACAGGTCAAGGGTGAAGAAAGTCTGAAGAAGGAAGGAGGATGAACAGTGACAAATGCTACAGAATGGTCACGTAAGATCAAGACTGAGGAAACACATGATGGTTTTCAAGATTTTTATAGCAGTTTCAGGGGAAAGGCAGGGGCAAATAAAAACAGAAACGAAACAAAACCCCAAACTGCAGCAAGTTGGAGAGTGATTAGAGGTGAGAAGGAAATTCAGCATATATAAACCACTTTTTCCAATAAAATGGCCCTTGCACCCTCCACACTGAAGCCATCAAGAAACCATCTGTTTGTTCTTCCTTGAAAATGTATCCACATTTACCATTACTCCTCCCCTCCAATGCTATCCCTAATCTAAGCCACCACCATCTCTTTTCTGGAGAGTTAGTGTAGCCTCCCAACTGGCCATTCCACTTACACTCTTGTCTGCCTAGAGTCTATATGCCACAAAGAGCAAGACTATTTTAATTAAAATATCACTTCTCAAATCAAAACTCACCAAGAGCTTCCCTTTCAATCAGCAATAATACGGTTAGATCTAGGGATTCCTGGAATCGTCACAAGAACCTATGTGATCTGTCCCCTGCTACCACCTCCTCGACCTCAAATTCTACAACTGCCCACTTCCTTCACTCAGTTTCAGCTACAGTAGCCTCATTATATTCCTCAAATAAGTCAGATATTATTTTGCCCCAGGGCCTTTGTGCATGCTCTTCCTGCTGCTTGAAATACTGTTCCCTTCAGGTATCTCTGTAATTTATTCCTTCCTTTCTTTCAGGTCTTTGCACAAATAGTACTCCTCAGTAAAGTCTTCCCTGAGCATCTAATATAAAATTGCAAACTCCTCCCCCAGACCTCTCTCTACATCTCTTCCCTGCTTTTCTCTTTTTCCATAGTACTTATTATCATATAACATTCTACCTATTTTATTTACTCCTTGGTTTATCTCCACACACTATAAGATTAGCTTCATCGGAGCAGGGATTTGTATCTGCTTTATGAACCATTGTATCTGCAGCACCTAGGACATGCCAGTCACATAAAAAGTATTGAATTAATATTTGTTGAATAAATGAAAGAGTGGATGTCAAGAGAAAGAAAGAGATTAGATGGAGGAAGTAAAGGTTCATGGAAGGATTGTATAAATATGGACAATACCAGAACCTGTGTATGTACTGATGGAAAAGAGACAAAAGAAAGTAAAATGTTGAAGACATAGGAAAATAAGGAAATTATTGACAGAACAATGTCCCTGAAGCAGCAAGAAAGCACATGAGTTTTAGCACAAATATAAAATTAAAAGTGCATAGAATGGTGCCAAATCTGTGTTCACTGGGATTTGGTGTTTGCTGCTCTTAATTCTCAGAAATGAATTTAAATGCAAAAATGGAGGTTAAAACAACTTGTGGTATGTCAAAAATAAAGATGTTTTCCATTGTATTTTCATGAAAAGAAACATTGTCATACAAACTAATAATATTCATGATTCTTAAGAATTATAGTAATCATTATTGGTATCACTGTGACTTGTTTAAATGTGCAGTACAGTTTCTATAAAAATGCATTTTATTCATGATTTTAGGGAAACCTACCAAAGAATTCACGTCACCATCAAACCATATCCAAGTCATTGAGCCATTAAGAAAGCCCAACTGTTAGACATGATCAACACATTTTTAAAGATATTCTAGGTTAATGGGAGATAAAAGGAGACCCCTTGTTTTTCCATCTGGATCCAGCATTGCACAAATTAATGTTAAAGCTAAAATAAAAGCGATTTTCTTTTTTACTATCCAGGAAATTAAATCAAAGAAGAACTCAAATATCACATCAAACAAAATGTCCTCAAATCAATTTCACATGCCCAATGGCCCTGATTGTTTTGACAGCATATAAAGAAAGGACTTATTGAGGGGTTCAAACACTTGGCATCGGATTTGGCTCTTCTGCCTACTTTGTCTATTTCCAATTCCTAATCGTACTTCCAAGAATGTTACATTCCTCCTCTGAAAGTATATCAACTTATCTAATGTCACTTCCACTGTTCTATATCAAGCTCTCAAGACCTCTCTTAGGGACCACCACAGCAGCCTCCTTACCAAACCCTCACTTTTCAGTACTTAGGACCAAGTGGTTGCCTACAAGTGACTAAGTGATTACACTACCGATCTCACACAATTATGCTATTTTCTGTGGATGTTTTAATGACAATAGAGCTCCAAGCTGGTCAAACTCCACAAGTGTCATGCAGAATCACAAACTAACCTTAAGTTGGCTCTGGATGGAATGTCCTGTAGAGACACCCTTAGATTAATTAAAGTAACTAATAAGCCATAAATCAGTCATTTGATCAGGTATTTTCTATAAGATGAAGTAACACTATTCCAGAAGGTACACTTGTGACATCTTTTCCACCAAAACTATTTTGCTTCAATACTCCCATAGAGTATAACACCACATCGGATTGATTAATAAGAAATCTGAGAGTTATTATATCCCCTAAGATGCCAGTGGCTGAAACTAATAGAAATCTTGAGTAAAACTGGCTTACGCAATAAATGTATCTAACATAACACTTCTCTTTAGCACTAGTTCCTCTTCTCTGTTATATTCTTGGAAGTCTTCCCTCACATGTTGGCATCACCCCCAGACTGGCAGGAAGGTGGTGGCAGCAGGTTCAAGCATCAGTTCCATACATGACGATACCCAGAAAAGGAAAACGGACTATGGCTCCTGCTTCTCCTACTTAGGAGTGTGAAAAATGTTCAGAAGCCCCCTGGTGTATGTTGAATTGTGTCCCCTGTGATTGGGATCTTATTTGGAAATGGGATCTTTGCAGATGTAATTAGTTAAAACGGTGTCATGTTCGATCCATGATGAACAAAATATCAATAGTTTAATTAAAGCCAGGCTCTTTACTGTCTTTAAATAAAGACAGTATTATTGATTAGTATGGGCCCCAAATCTAATGACTAGTGTTCTTATAAAAACGTCATGTAAACACAGAGAGACAGAGAACACACACAGTAGAGAAGGTCATGTGAAGACAGAGGCAGAGATTGGAGTGATCTAGCTGCAAGCCAAGGAACGCCAAAGATTGTGGGCAGCGACCAGAAGCAAGGAGAGAGGCATGGAACAGATTCTCCCTCGGAGCGTCCAGAAGAAACCAACCCTGCAGGCACTTTGATTTTATACTCTAGCCTCCAGAACTGTGAAAGAACACATTTCTGTTGTTTTAAGCCACACAGTTTGTGGTAATTTGTTACAGCAGCCTTAGGAAAGGAATACAATCCTGAAGCCTACTTCCTTGTGGGTCATGTTTCCAGGATGGGTCACAAGTCTCTTCCCAAACAAATCACTGGCATGGAAAATGGATTACAACCATTGGTTTAGACCAGTCATTTGTGGTGGAATGGACTGTGGAGACTCAACCACAATGACCACTATATAGTTACATTTTACTTCTCCCTCTTCCTTACCACTCTCACATTCAATCACCAAGTTCTGTAGACTGTGGTTTGTGAATATCTCTTGTCTGCATGCCTTTCTTTTTATTTTGTATTTCATCTTTTGAGTCCAAAAAGCATTCACATGGTTCAAAAATCAAAATATATCACAAAAACCAAAATATACACCCACAAGTTTCCTTCTCACCTATGCCTCGATCATTCTGTTCCCCAACCATCACCTGAGACTCAGGTAACCACTTTTATTAATTTCTTATATACAGTATCTTTCCAATGTTTCCATGTGCAAATATAAAAAAAAGGATAAAATATATTGCCCTTACACAAAAGGTAGCACTTTTTTTTTCTGCACTATATCCTGGAGATCTTTCCTCTAAAAATTTTGAATATCCTTCTACATTTTCTATCCCTTTCAGCACTCTTTCACATTAAGCCACAGTATTTCTCTCCTGGGGGACTACAACTATCTCTAAATGGTAATGGTGCATTCAATGTTGGCCCAGACCAAACAGCAACAATAATAATCTTTATAAATTTTAATCTGTTCCTGTCACTTCACTTGAGAGGCCCTGATGATAAAGTCTACGTAAGACCAGCTATATAATTTTTAGGTCCAAGTACAAAGTGAAAATGTGGGGCTCCTTGTTCAAAACTTATTAAGAATTTCAAATGGTGAAAACGGAGCATGGAAACAAGCATGGGATTCTTCTAAACAAGAAGCACTGTGCAACTGCACAAGTCTCACACCCATGAAGCCATCTCTAAGTCTGCATATTATTTGTAAACTACCATTAATCTGGCCGTAAATACTCTTCCTAATCCTATACTCAAGTTCCCCGGACATTCTATGCCATCGCCATACTAGATTATGTCAACTTCTCATGTCCTAGATTATCATACTAGATTATGTCCTTCTCATGTCCTACCACTTTCGTGCACTATTCTCTCCTTATCTTTCCTGCTTCTTCACCTGTTAAACTCGGCATATCCTTCAGGTCTTGGCTAGTATTTCACTTCCTCTGGGAGACCTCCTGTGAATCGTTATACTAGGTAAGAGTCCCCCTACTGTACGTTCACAGAGCCCCCTGTAATCTGACTCATAACCCATCATTCTTGGAAATAACCTGTGTCTGCTTGGCCAAATATTAATGTTACCTAATATTTACTGAGTGCTTATTATGAGCACCCCCAAGGCGGGGACTAAGGTAAGGTGAGTGAGGCACTCGCCTTGAGAACAAAATTTAAGGGGGGTGCCAAAAAAACTATGTAATTAAGATCTATAGTATTTTAATGCAATAGTTCAAAAAAATCAAAATTCTTGCAAAAAATCCATGATGAACAAAATACTAACATTTTAAAGAAAAGCTCTTTTCTCTCTACAACTAAAGACATATTACTGATTTTTCTTTTTGCTTCAGGCTACGATATGGCTCCTACTGGTGCCCAGCATTGTGTTAAGCCCTCTACATACTTCAACTAAATTAATTCTCAGAGCAGTTCTGTTGCAAAGAGATCATTATCCTCCTTTTACAAATGAGATGTCCTTAGGTGTAAAGAAGTTAAGCAGTTCTGCTCAGTGCCACAGCTAAGGAGTGGTGCTGAGATTCACACTCTAGCCAGCCTGCCCCCGCAGTCCCTGCTCTTAATTACTGCTAAATTACCTCCTGGTAGGTGGATAATTGGAAATTTTACCATATACTTTCTATTTTGAATACATGTTTAGACAAAGCATAAATTACCTGACCCAAAACATGTCTTCGGGAGGAGGGGAGAAATGACATGAGAGAACAACGTTTATAAAAATAAAAACATAAAAACATTTGGCTACTTAATATGCGTCAAAGACTAGCAAATTTAGTCATTTGCTAAATTTCAAATACCAACTTGTTCATTCTTAAGGCATTATTTCTTTAAATCTTAAAAATCTTTATGTAAGAAATATTCACTTAATAAAGACATGTCTATTAGAAAAAAATGTATCCATTCCAGTTAACATATCAGTCAAATCGTATCCATATGCTAATTTGCCCTTGGGGGCTATTATGTTAAATAGGTTTTCTCCTATACTGTATGTATGATCATCCTTCTATTAGAACCAGTAATATGATTTTACGAAAAGAGATAATACAAATGAGATTTTTGCAACATTGAGGACAAACAATGTTCCTAATTTTTTGTGATTTTTTTCATCTCCTCGTTCATCAGGTAATTGTATTCTTCTTCATTTTTGTTGTTTTCTTAATGCTGCAAAATAAATATAAGAATAACAATAATTTTATCCATGATGTACATACTCCAAAGTTTTAAAAAATGACTCTTTTGGTGACTGTTTCATTCTTTTTAAAAATCATTATGGAATAAGGAAAGAACAAATGTTTCCATTGCATTTTAGACTTGAGGAAATAGAGATGCAAATAGGCTCAGTGACTTACCCCAGATGACTCAGAAACTGACATTCATTATATTTGGATATGATGGTCAAATTTTCATATTGTAGTCTAATTCTGAACCTTAGGTAGGTGAAGAAGAGAAAGGGTTTCTGATTAAGAGGAAACAGAAAATGTGACAAACTGGGGGTGAGAGGAGACAGGGTAAACCTGGGACACTTAGAGTCATGTAAATTCTATAAACAAACCTACAGTTGACCCTTGAACGACCTGGGGGTTAGGGGTGCCAAGCTTGTGGCTGTTGAAAAATCCATGTATAACTTTACAGTTGCCCCTTTGTATCCACTGTTCCACATCCATGGATTCAACCAACTGCAGATGGTATAGTACTACAGTATGTATTTATTGAAAAAAACCTGCATATAAGCAGACCCATGCAGTTCAAAACCACGTTGTTCAAGGTTCAACTGAATTTGCATAGTAACATTATATGCAATGGGTTCATATATGCTATTTTTGCTACCATACATTTGAATAGGTGATATACATAGGAATAAACTGAAATCAATATCACACAATAATAAATGATGGAACTAGAATTCATATCCATGTCTTTTGACCCTGAGATTCTTTTCTTTTTAGTATCATAAAACTAAAGAAAGAATTATTTGCAATGTTTCTTAGAAATTGATAGTCTCTAGATACTGCAAATCAACTTACCTAAATTTTTTAATCATTTAGATATTAATATTAAAAATGAATGAAATGTTTAAAATTTAATAGAAATACATATATTAAAATTTAGCTTTAAGATATTTAGGTAATTTGTATCTATTTGAATGGTAGGTGAAGTGTAAATTATTAAGCAAATGTGCATATTTACTCTAATTTTTGTTACTTTTTTGACATCAGAATGCTTACCAATCAATAAAGTAGCCAATGGAGCATAATTCTGAGGAAAACATAGACTAAACCTAAAAGCTCTAAATGTTTCTTAGTTCAAAATTCTCTGGAAAATAGAGATTGAAGCAAAGATTAAGTATTAGTGCTTATCTGGGGGCAGATTCAGTGGGCGGGATGGCAATCCAGGGCAGTAAGAGTGAGGGAAAGTGGAGTTAAGCGTGAAGGATGGCAAGCAATGCAAGGTGATGATTACTGGGCTAGCCAGTGCTTCATGAGGAGCCATGAATAGACACATCAGTAGATGCATCTGCACAGCATGAAGAATATCTCTGGAAAGTTGTATGAGAAAAGAAATGCGCCTCAGAACAGTCAGCGGAAGAACAAAAGAAGGTATGAATCTTCACAGGTCCTGCCCATCTCCTGTTTTCTGATATTTGAAGCTTTCCCACTAGACCTTAACTCTTCACACTTCTGGGTTGCATCCTATCCTTTAGCAACCTCTTGAGAAGCATTATCCCATGCCCCACAGTATAGCTAGTAGGCCCCAGGCAGTTGAACCATGCAAGTGAACAAAGAGTAAGTCAACCATTATAATGGCTGAAGGAGAGTTAATTAAATTTCCTTAAGCAATTTTCATTCTATTTCAAACTTTTTTTCTTTTTGTTCCTCAGACTGAATGAATTCTACTGCCTTGTCTTGGAGTTCACTGATCATTTCTTCTACTCGATCTAGTCTGATGTTGAACCCCTTTACTAAATCTTTCAGTTCAATTATTGTATTCTTCAGCTCTATGATTTCTGTTTGGTACTTTTTTTATATTTTCTATCTCTTTATGGAAATTCTCACTTTGTTCATACAATGCTCTTCTCACCTCAATAAGCATCTTTATGACTGCTGTTTGGAACTTTCTATTGAGTAAATCACTTACCTCTATTTCATTAAGATTGGTTTCTGGAGATTTAGCTTGTTTTTTTGTTTGGAACATATTCATTTGTTTCCTCATTCCTTGATTCTCTGTGTTTGTTTCTGCTCATTAAATAAAATAGCCACCTTCCCAGGCTTGACAGACTGGTCTCATGTAGGAGATGAACCTTGTCAATCAGCTTTCCTGAGCTCCTGGTTTCCTCTCAAACCTTTGTGATTGTCCAAGCCACTGTCTTCATTATTAGTGGGTTCCCAGTAGTTGAGGGTGTGCCAACACCCATCAGTGTCCCAAAGAGAAGGGTTGCAGTCAGCACCTAGATTTTGGCTGATTAGAAATTGGACTTTCAGGCAGTAGCTTGTAAACTATGAAGTCAAACAACTTCCAGATAAAGACCAGAAGACAGGTATTTTGCCTGCTCCCTCTGCACTGATCCCTGGCAAGGACAACCATGGTGAGTGCTAATGCACCCATTAAGAACTGCTTCTTTATCTTCTATAGTCCTATGGGTCTCATTGGGTTTCAGAGCTAGGTGTTTTGGGGGTCCATCCCTCAGGTGGGACCCTTAAAATTTGAGGTGCATAATGTGCAAGTCAAATTCTTTGCTCCTTAGGGAGAAACTGGGATTTGGGGATTCCCTCCTGAATATATGGCCCTGTACCAAGGGTGGGATTTATGGCAAGAATATATCTCAATCTTTCCTACCTGTTTCAATTTGGGTGCTTTCTCATTCACCCAATGTGTAGGAACCACTCAGCTGTTTCTGGATTTCTCTCAGAGGGAATTGTGCCATGTGTAGCTATACATTTGGTGTGTCCATGGGAAGAGGGAAATTCAGGAGCTTCCTATGTCATCATCTCGGTCTGGTGTCTAATGTTACTAGTTTGAATTACCTTAGTTTTCCTGTTTACTTGGTATTTAACTTTAATTTTTTAAATAATTGTATAGGGATTTATACTTAATTTATAGTTGCATGTATTTATGTAGTATTAAAAATAATTTGAATCCACATTAGGAATCTAAGAGAATTGCAGTAGTTTCTTTAAAAGTGTCCTGTACATTATTTCAGCTTGAGATGTGTGGCAATATGCCATTGCCAGGTTAATTTTCCTAAAGCATAGATCACAATTATACCATTCTCTGATACAAAATCTTTACAAGTTTCTCACTGCCTGCAAAATTAAGTTCAAATTTATGAATCTGGCATTCCCATATATATGTTCTCCTCCATTGTACCAGGACTCATCTTTATTTTCTAAACTTTACCTCACCACACATGCACATATACACAACACCCTCACTCATCCTTTCTTTATTTTTTTTTTGCCATAATCTCATTGTGGCCAGTTCCAACCATGTGTTAAGATCCATGACACCTTGTCTGATTCTTCAAGCACTTGAGTTTGACATTTCATTAGACTCTGTGATGTTTTGTGTGTAACATTCTTATGGCATTTAGCACATCTGCTTTGTATTATGGTTGCTTGTGTGTATACCTTAACAAAGTCATCTTATCTTCATCTGGGTATCCTCAAATGGGCCTAGATTGGTATTTTGTACAGGTTATCTGTTCAATATATATTGTTAAGCTAATGTGAGACCCAAACAAAATTAGCTGTTCACACGTTTGAAAATGCCTATATACTGTGAAAGTAATCACCGTGAAATTATTGATGGTTGAATATTGAGGCAAGTAGGGGAAGCTTCAGAGTAGTGAATTTATGTGTAATTGGTTGAACACCTAGCACATAATGACATTCTAAATACAGCATTTTTATAAGGTAATGGCGAGCACTGGAATCTAGGATTGTGTGTTAGTATTGATTAAGATCACTAATGAAGAAAAGAATAGCAAGTAAAGGCCAAAATAATTCTTTGTTGGATACCAATTAACCGCTAATCTGTTTGCTCTAATAGGCCACTAGTAGAGGAAATGATAAAATTAGCTATACACATAAGAAATATTTATTGCCTACATATTATTTTTGCCCTGAAATCAGTGCAACTCAGCAAACTCATACAGTAAAAGTGCCCCAAAATAGTTTAGAGTAAAGGTATTTTTAGTACTAAAGTCCTATGTTTCTTTAAATGATTTTAGAATACTCCTATTTTTTAAACTTCTGAATTGCTTTTTGCATCTAGAAAGCTATCTAAATCCCTGCTGATTTATCCTTACACTTTCAGCAGGATTTCTTTGCTTCTAGGCACCAGACAGCCTTGTTATTAATGGCAAATCCTTTCAGTCCCTGGTTGATGCAGGTGGAGCTTTGATTGACAAGGTAATAAAAGTGTTAATGAGACAGAGTGGCACAGTCAGAGATCAATAGTTGCCAATAAAAAAAACAATTCTGATACTTAATTTTGTAGAATTTCCTTAAACCAGTGAAAAACCTTTTGCATCAAAATAGAGATTTTCCATTTTATAATTGATGATTGTTTTTTAGTCTCTGGCTGACCTGTCATACATATTGCATTAAAGTATAACCATGCTTAGAGTGGATACCGTTCATATAATCATGCCTGAATTCCTTAGCTTGCCATTCACAGATCTGGTGGACTTCAGATAGTGTGTTGTCTCAAAAGACTACAGTCTGAACAGATCTTTCATCTTCTTCACCCAGCAGTTGGGTGACCTAGGGCAAGTTTCTAAACGTCACTGAGCCTCAGATTCTACACCTGTCAAAAGACTTTATAAACACCTCCCTCGCAAAGCACTCAAGAGGGCTAAGTGATATGAAATATGTAAAGAAGTGAATAGAGTGTTCGGCATACAGAAGACATTTCAGAAATGATAGGTATTATTATCTTTCAGTGCATATAACAATTTTCCCTCAGTTAAGATAGGTTTAGAACTTAAATAAAGATTTGGGGTTTTTTTTTTTTCTTTCCTTCATCTTGGGCATTGTGATATATTGAATTAATAGGACCACTACTGGATTCAAGAGGTATAAATGGATATCTACAATTGTTTTGTGGTCCTCTGTTTTCACTTGGTCTCTGCTCTATTTTGATCCTATTTTCCATCCCTTCGTATCAATTAGCATTTGCTTCATAACAAACTACGTCCAAAATTCGTAACTTAAATAATAAACAATTATTATTTCTCACAAATCTATGGGTCAGCTGGGTGTACTTCTGGTCTAGGTCATCCCAGCTGGAGCAGGATGGTGTAGGATGACCTCTTTCTTGTCTAGTAGTTGGTTTGATATCAGTGGAAGTCACAGAGATGATTTGGCCTCGTGCATCTCATCACCTATAAGGCTAGCCCAGGTGCACACACATGCTGTAGTCACAGGAGTCCCAGGAGCAGCAAGAGAGGGAAAGCCCAGTGACTTTTCAAGTCAGCTTCTGTCACATCTGCTATCATCTTATTGATCAAAGCAAGTCACACTCTAAAGCCCAGAGTAAGAGTGTGAAGGACTAATCCTGAGCGTACATAGAGAGAGGTGAATTATGGAGGGCATTTCTTCCACAAACTACCACACTCTCATACTCTTTTTACTTGGATATCCTCAAGAAGCACATAGATTTCCCTACAGAATAATAATTTCCTTCAGATGCAATATGATCAGGGTTAAAGATATCAAAAGCTCTTAATATGCTCTTGTATTTTATATTCCCACTGAGTGTCTGATTAGCCTTTAATTATACATAGTGCTGAGAAGTACTTTTGAAAAAATAGACTGCTTATACTATATATGACTTTTTTGTTGGAAGCGTTTTAACCTATGGGAAAAAATGTTATTTTTATTTTTATCTCTCCAGTTTAGAAAGCATGGCTTTCACTTCGCTTTGATTCTTTTTTCTTAAAAATATCACTCTGGGGTAAATTATATTTTTCAGTTTTAGAAAGGAACCAACGTATCTCAGAATCTGAGTTGTTCATATAACTTTGTGTTGTTCCTTGTTTTTGTCAGTTTTATTCTATATGATATGGCTCCATGAACAAAATGTATCTCATTTGAAAAATGGCCAAAAGGACAGGGGAAGTGTATTAGTCTACTCAGGCTGCCATAACAAAATATCAGACTGGGAGACTTAAACAACAGAAATCTATTTTCTCACAGTTCTAGATGCTACAAGTCCAAGATCAAGGTGCCATCTGATTCAGTTCCTGGTGAGAGGTCTCTTCTTGGCTTGCAGACAACTGCCTTCTTGCTGTGTCCTCACTTGGGGGGGTGGGGCGCAGGAGTGGGGAGTAGGTCTCTGGTATCGCTTTTCATAAGGACGCTAATCGTATCATTTCAGAGCCTCACCATTATGACCTGATTTAATCTTTATCACTGCTTTACAGGTCTTATCTCCAAATATAGTCATATTGGGGTTAGGAGCTTCATCATATGAATTTGGGGGGATACAATTCAGTCCATAGCAGGAATACTGAAAGACAGTGAAAGCCAAAAGCTTAGATCTTTACAAACCTCACCAATTTCTTTAAGGTAAGCTTGATCTATGTAGTGTGTTGTGGTTACACAAACTTCTATGACTCTCTATGCAGCATTGACTAATCACAATACAGTAGAAAAAGACAAACAAACCTAAAATTTGATCAAGAAAGATTCACCTGAGCATATGTAACTGAAGGTAAAATTTTGCTGGCATGACTTAACACAGCACTTAGGATATACCCTGTGGAAAAGAGCCTGAAAAATCATGAACAATATAAACTTTCTTCTTTCTTTTAATTAACAAAAATGTAAATAACTTTGTAAAACTATTTCCTATAACACTTTTTTTCACATATTCTTGATGTGTACTTGGTGTCAGCAAGAATTGGGTTGGAATTATTTAATGTGACTAGAATGTAAATGTAAGATTGTATTACTAAAATATTTTTCCCAGGAGTAGTAACTGTTTAAAAGTCTGAAAAGTATCAATTTTATAAGCAAATGACCCTTTCTGAGAAACACAGAACAGATAAACTTAGAGAGTTAAAAGTATTTAAAGCATTTTTTTAAATGCCTTTACACATTCTTGGTGAAATGCTAAGTAAAATTTCAGCTACAAAATTCTCTAGGGTATTACATCATTGAGTATCTTTATGAACTACAAAAATTTCCTATTCCCATTATTTTTCCTGTTCAATATCCTATTACTACAGATGAGCGTGGGGTGTGCTAGTTTTACCAACTGCAGCTGAAAACTCTGATTTGTGGGATAGTGCTAAATTAGAAAAGAAGGAATTTTTTTCTCATTCACTTCTATACTGAACATGTCAAAGTGAAAAAAAATTAGCTTAAATTGCTTATAAATATATGTTAGATAGTATATTCTTACAGAATTTTCTTTTTTAATGTATTCAGAGGATGAAGACCTTAGGAAGATGTCCTAGAAAGTGTTGGGCTACCACAACAAAATCTGACAGACCGGGTGGCTTATACAACAGAAATTTATTTTCTCACAGCTCTGGAGGCTGGGAAGATCAAGATCAAAGTGCCAGCTGATTAGGTTCCTGATGGGAACTCTCTTCCCGGCTTGCAGAGGACTGCCTTCTCCCTGTTTCCTCATGTGGCAGAAGAGGGGATGGGGTGGGGGGGGGAAGTGCACTCTTGGGTCTCTTCTCATAAGGACACTAATCATATCATATTAGGACCCCACCATTTTTATCTCATTTGACTTCAAATCTTTATCACATCCTCACAGGCCCCGTCTCCAAACAGAGTCACATTGGGAGTTAGGACTTTGACATATGACTTTTTTTTGAGGGGGTGGGTCACAATTCAGCCCACAGCAGAAGACAACTGCTGTATCTACAAGTCAGACTGCAAGGCTAATTCTTCATGTCAAATTTTCCTATTAGGTCTTGAAAACTGATGGTCCTTGCATCATTAGTTAGGTCATAATTCTCTAAACTGTAATTTATTATATACCTGTTGATTTTTGAAGCTGTATAGTATAGATCCTGCTTTAAGGATCATACCTGAGAGAAGAGATGAGAGAATTCTTCATTAGTGCTAGGAGACAGGACCTGCAGTTCAGCCATCTCACCTGGCAGAAAGTGGGAAAGGTTCATCTATCTCTGCCTTCTTCCCATTCCTTCCTTCTACCCTAATATCCTCAGCATATTCTAGAATATGAAACAAAATACAGAAGTTGAAATTTTTCTATTTGCTTTGTATTTATTCAATTATTATTTTATTCAACAAAGATTTACTGAGTGTTCACCAGTGTCAGATGTTGTGCTATAAATTAGGGATAAAAATAGCATTCATTTGTTCCTTCAATAAATATTTATCAAGCACCTACTATGTGCCAGGAACTGTTCTAGGAATCTGTGAATAAAGTAGAAAAACATTCCTTCCCTCCTGGAGTTTATATTCTAAGGCAGAAAAACAAACAATAAACAATCAATTTTTAAAGTTAAATTATAGAACATGTTAGAAGTTGATAGGTGCCCATAATTATTACAACAGGATAAGAAAGTAGGAAGTAAGTGAAAGGGAGTAAGTTACAAGAATAAATAGAGTGGTCTCAGTAGGCTTCTTTGGAAGTATAAAGTTTGAGCACAGACCCAAAGATGAGAATGTTAGCTAAGCAACTATCTGGGGATAGAACATTCCAAGTAGAGAGAACAACAAGGGCAAAAATTTTAAGGATGTCATGTGCCTGGTGAGTTCCAGAAACAGCAAAGTGGCCAGTGGGGTTGGAGAGTGAGCAAGAGAGAGAGGAATTTAGAGTTGAAGGGTCAGTTCGTGTAAGACCTTGTAAGCCATTGTAAAGTGTTGACATTAACTCTGTAAGTTAGAGATGCATCTCAGGGTTCTGAAAAATGGAATGACATGTTCAGACTTATTTTTTTAAGTATTGTTTTTTAGATGTATGTCTTATAAACAGAATGTAACTGTACTTTGGTTTTTAATTCAATCTGATGATCAGTCTTTAGGTGAAAAGTTTATTCCATTCATATAGATTATAAATTTGGATTTATTGCTACCATCTTATTTTGTATTCTCTATATGTCCTTCCTCCCCCTTTTCTATTTGCTTTTCTTTCTTTCATCCTTCTTTCTTTTTCTCTTTCTTTTTATTTT